>NC_067481.1:68104419-68445147 GCF_947179515.1 Apodemus sylvaticus
AGGCGAAGGAAAATGAGGAGGCAAGGAGGAGGCTGCTTCAATAAAGAGAGTAGAGGTCTCAGCTCTTGAATTGGACTACAACCACTTAGAGCTAGGATTTAAATCTGGGCTTCCTGTTGTATAAACATATGCAAAACAAAGGTTCTGTTGCTTGAAAGCCACACCCCTAATGCATGAGCTTCTTGACCTAAGAATTAAAGGGGTTCTTAAGGCTGTATCCTTTGACCTGACATGCAATGCCAAGCTGTGCTCCTTGAACACTTGTGCATACATGTAGGAATTGCTTATGGCAGGTTTCCAAGTACTTCCCCGGTTCTGAATTCTCTCCAGCCATCAATGCTTTGCTCTTACACTTGCCGGTCTATCTCACCGTTGGACGGGCGTACTTCCAGACAGTCTGTTTTTCTAATCTCAAATTGTCTGCTTAGACTTTCCCTCTGTTAATCCTACTGATGGTCTCTGGAGCTTCAGAAAAAGTCAGCTTGCTTCTCTGAAATAATTGATGACAGTTATCTTGTCTCATTTCTTTCAAACATTTCTTTAACTTTATTCAAATGTTAGTAGATGGCTCTGCAATCCAGCCTGCCCACATAGTGTCTCACAGATGTCCTCATTCTGGAAGCCCCAGCAATATCCTCTTAGCTCTTGGGAGCTCCTTTGGAAAGAGGCCCACGGTCCTGTGCTGGGTTCTGTGTCTTCTGTTTCTACATCCACTTTCATTTGTAGATGGGGGTGTACCAGTTGGTTATTCAACTCTTTTTTATTTACTTTTCTAATTTATAAATGGAAGATATTTTCCCTCAGAGTTGTAGCATTTTTCTTTGGATTCATCTGTGACAATTTCACATATGTATGGAGCACATTGTGGTCACACTCACCCTGCATGACCCTTTCTTATCTTACTCCTAATGTTGCTGACTTCCTTGTCTGATTTCTCACAGTCTTCTAATCACATCAGAATACCTCATTTCTGGATGAGGCACAGTGTATCCCAAACTCGGTTGAATCACCTCTAGTCATGACCTGCAGGCTGTGCTTACATCCAGAAGACCTGGGCAGCTTCTGGATTTGGCAAGCTCAGAACCCATAGAAATTTCTAATTTTTTTGTCTTGTATAAACAGCTTCTATCTCCAGAGTATTTATGTGTTTCCCATTAAAATGCTGACAGTAATGATAAAAGGGGGGAAATAAATTAATCTTTGGCCCTGAGCATTTTAAGTACATTTTCTTGTTAACATTAATAATAAATATAAAATTGAGTTATAATGTTTTTCCAAAAAGTCATAAATGCAAGTCAGAGAATAAGAATCCAATAAATCTAGAAACACTTAAAGAAACCCAAATAGCTGACTCAGGGCCTTTGGTTCTGCTTCCTTGGAACAACCCATCAGGGTAGTCTGACTATATTCTCTATCCATGTCTACACACACACACACACACACACACACACACATACACATGCACACATACCTTGATTGAGTGCACCACATACACACACAGAATTATTATATTTATTTGTGGATTTGACAAGTACAGTGTGCCATGAGTCAGGCACCCATCATTGGGATGAGAATGCGGCTAGACCCATCAACATAATTAGTTGTGATTATTTAATTATCAACTGAGACTATCTCAAATGACCTGGGAAGAGAGTCTCAGCAAAGGGTTATCTAGATCAGAAGTACATGTCTATAGACAATTGTCTTGGTTGCCTTAATTGATGTGGGAATATCCAGGCTGACCATGTGTGACCCTTTCCCTGGTTTTTAGGTCCTGACTGTGTAAGAGGAGAGGAAGCTAGCTGAGCACTAAGCATGCATGTGTTCATTTCTCTTTGCTCTTGACTGTGGATGAGATGTGACCAGCTACCCTGTGGTTGTGACTTTCCCCAATAATGAGCTATAATTTGGACTCATGAGATAAAATTAACCCTTTCTCCCCTAAGTTGACAGGATATTTTACTTAACAAATATAAATAACATAAATCAAACCAGGAAGGGCATTGGCCTTCTGAAAGTTTATGTTGGAGTGGTGGGACAGAGACTGGAAGGGTGGTTTATTTCCCCTCAACCTTGCTAAGAATCATGGCAAATATTCCTATAACTGAAGATAGCATCTGAGAATTGCTTTGTGCCAACTGTTACACAGAAAGATGGATAAGCTATGCATCACAGTTCCAAAGTCTCTGATCTGCCTCAGGGAAGAGGAATTCTGCTTTGGAGAAGAGTGACAGGAGGAAGATTAGGGTTGGGGTAGGAGAATGTTGCAGCCTCTGAGCGCTCCCAATCTCTTTACAATCTAAGTGCTCAGCATGCCAAGGTGTCAAGCTTCACAGTGCTGTTCTATGAGCCACCTGGAAGAGAGAAAACAGGTAACAGGATTGGCTAAGAATAGAGGATGTTCTCTCAAGATGCAGGAAGGTACAAAAGGGAAAGGGGGCCTACAAGTATGAGCAGGCTTTGTGTGAGTCCCACCAGTGAAGATGTAAAGAATGAAATATATTTGGGGGAGGGGGAGTTGATGCTCCAGCCATGAAGCTGGAATGGCTTGATGTGGTCAAGAAAGACTCTGTGTTCAGAGATGCCAAAGCAAAGCGGCTGAGGGTGGGAGTCAAATGGAGTGAGAGGAGACACGAGCAGCAAAAGAGATCTTTGGAGGACTTTGGAGGACTTTGAATTTCATTTTAAAAGACTGAATTTTTAAAATATTTTTTAGTCTCTCTTTCTCTCTCTCTGTTTCTCTCTCTCTCTCTCTCTCTCTCTCTCTTTCTCTCTCTCTCTGTGTGTGTGTATGTGTGTGTGTACAAGTATGTGTGTGTGTACAAGTGTGCCACCAAGGCCAAAGGAGGCATTGGATTCTCCTGGTGCTAGGGTTGCAGATGTTTATGAGTTGTTTGATGCGAGTTCTGGGATGCAAATCCCAGTCCTCTGATAGAGCAGTAACTGTGGAGTCTTCTCTCCAGTGCAAGTGGGGCTCTTTTTTGGCCCACCTTTTCTAATAATACAATTACATTGTCTTACCTACACAGTGTTTACCTCACCTAATAGTCATCTTTGTATATTTGCTGTCTATATTTCTCTGTTAGAAGGTTCATGCAATGAGCACAAGGTCTTAGCGGGCGTTTTGGGAAGCACGGACCAGGTACATAGTAAACACCAAAACTATATGCACAGGCATTTATGCATGCTGGTTTTGTTTTGAACGGGAATAGATTACTCCAAAGTGTTGTTGTTATCATAAATTGTATTTTAATTGCACTTATATTACAGGATTAATTTCTTAAAAGATTAAAGCAATCCATATTCCCGCCCTGACTTTCAGAAAGCGGTCATTCCCTGTATCAGCCAAAACATTCAGTGATCTTATCCTTTGATGTTTTTACTTCAAAACTCCTTTAAAAAAATCCAATCTTTCTGCTTCTAACAGCTACTAATAGCTGAAGTAACTCACATACTGTTAAAAAATGAACCCATACATCAGGTAATAAACAGTTTGTTGGGTCTCTTTCAGATTGTCTTACATATGGAGCTCATTTTGACTGCAAGGGCTGTTTGATGTTGTGAACATTAGTAGTTTGTCAAGATGAGATTTAAGTCATCAGCCTATTTTCCTTTAGTGCTTGGGAACTGGGAAACACCCAGAGCTTGAGGCTTTCTCACTAAACACCTGGTAGGTTTTTCAAAAAAGCAATTTATGAGAGGAAGTTCTGTAAATCTGTATTTTAAAAATGTTGGATCATTCTAGAAGAGGGATGTGAATAATGGGATAATTAGTGTGATGAATGCTGAGTTCATATTGGAAATAATTTACTTCTGAGAAAAATCTATGACGCTGCCGCAGCCTTCCAGCAGAGACTCTGCCTCCCATTCAGAAGAGTCAGGCCCACATTTTGACTTCTTCTGTAGCCTCTGGAAATCCCCACCTACTTCTGCCAGTTCTACAAATGCCCTTCCTTCTGCATAGCTGCTTGGAATCTTTTCATCTGATTGGGATATTTTTTTTTTCTATACTCTAGAGTCAGGATGTGTTAAAAGGAAGACATGCACACAGGCTGAACTTCTGAGTGCAGATGCCCCTGAACCTGCCTTTTGGTGATGTTACCAAACTCTCTAATCTTACTGTTCTGTTTTTTCCCACCACACATAGTGTGGCTTCAGGAAGGTTTGTCACTGAGGTAGAGATGGGTATGTAGGCAGTGACAAAGGGGAAAACTCTCCCCTTAAAACTGCCTCTCTAACAAATCAAGCCAGCAGCACCACCCTTCAGATCCCATCACTGTGGAGGGGCTAGCCCAGTCTCTCACTCAGAATTCCAAATTCAGAAACCTTCTTAGATAGCAAGACATCTTGGGCCTAATGGAATTAACCCGAAGGAGTTTATAGTCTTTATTTCTCTGACTTAAATAAATAGTCATGCATTTCTGTGAAAACATATCAATGCCCAAGATGATGGGAGTCACTTGGATTTCATTGGAGGTGATAACTAAGACAAGATTTTATAGCAAATTAATTTGACTTGGAATTCTAAATCTTTAGTTGGGGTGAGAGACAGTAAGAGTTTGTTTAGTGGATCTATAGGAATAGCCGTATGAGAGATTACAATGTCACATGGGTGTAAAATGTATTGGCAGAATGTCTTGGACCAGATTCCCAGAGCCCAAATCATGCCTCTGCTCATGCAGCCTTCTCTGGAACCAAGAGTTAAGCTATCTGTGCTATGGTGCTATGTACCTATCTGTGCTATGTACCTGGCTCCTTCATGCTCCATGTCACACACACTCTGCTAAACTAAATCACATGATATAAAACTTCCTGCCACCTTGGAAAGGTTATACCAAGTCTGATCTTTGTTCTGAGACTCTTCAGGGAGATGGCTCAGGGTTGTAGTCTGGAGATGAGTGCTGATCTCTCAAGGGGCTTCTCTGGCCTCCTGCTACCCCTTTCCTGGATCTCTCTCTCTCTCTCTCTCTCTCTCTCTCTCTCTCTCCCCCTCTCTGTCTGTCTGTCTGTCTCTCTGTCTCTGTCTGTCTGTCTGCCTGTCTGTCTCTCTGTCTCTCTCTCTCTTTCCCCCTCTCTGTCTGTCTGTCTGTCTGTCTGTCTGTCTGTCTGTCTGTCTCTCTGTCTCTCTTTCTCTCTTTCCCCCTCTCTGTCTGTCTGTCTGTCTGTCTGTCTGTCTGTCTGTCTCTGTCTCTCTTTCTCTCTCTCTCTCTTTCCCTGTCCCCTCTATTCTCACTGTTAATGAAACCCCCTTCTGGAAGTTGTAAAGGGAACACCCTCTTTCTCTTTAACATTTCACCATGCGTAGTTCTTCATCATGTTTAATGTTCTCCCTCCTATCTGAGTTCTGAGCATGGCCTCTAAACTCTTTCATTATATTAAGCCTTAGTCCTGAAGGAACTATCCTATGTAGACAGATTACTTCTGTTTTACTTCCTTCTAGTGGCTCAGCTGTTTACAGCACTTGCCACCAAGCCGGAAACAGTACCATTGGTAAAAGAGATTGTATTGGCTATTTTTCTTTTGCTGTGACAAAACACAATTACCAGGTATCTTACAGAAGAAACAGGTTATTTGGACTTTCAGTTCCAGGGGTTTAGAGTCAGTGATGGCCGAGTGAAGGTGCAACGGTGGGAGCTGCTTCTGGGAGTTCACATCTCAAACCGCAAGCAGGAAGCAGAGAAAGCAAACTGGAAATGGTGTGGGGCTCTAAACTCTCAAGCCCACCATCAGCGACCTATTTTTTTTCCAGCAACACCACACCTCCTCAGCCCACACAATCAGTACCACCAACTGAGGACTAAGTATTCAAATGCCTTGACCAAGGAGGGCAATTCTCATTCAAACTACTGCGGAGATGAATAAAGTGAGCTAATGTAATTTCATTAACTAGAAGATGGAAACCAAGGCTAATCTCTGGGACAAGAATAAACAAACAGAAACAAGGACATGGCCAATGACATGACACACCTGTAATTCCAGCACTAGGGAGACTGAAACAGGAGAATCATGAATTGAAGTTAACTTAGAGACCCTATCTCAAAGACACACACATACACCACACACACACACACACATACACATACACACACACACACACACACACACACAAACATATACACAGAGAGAGAGAGAGAAAGAGAGAGTAAAAGAATACACTTAAAACTTATAGCAGAAAAACTTCCATATAAAAATATTCCTATAGGCAAAAATAAATGAATAAAAGAAAGTGAAGTGCATACTGAATAAGAAATAAAAATGTAAAATACACAAACTCATACCACTATATTAAATTTAATGAAAGTAAATACTTCAGATCGAGAAAAACTATTGGAATGAATAAACAAAACAAAACAAAACAAAACAAAAACCTCTTTTTGAAATTCTCCAAAATCACAAGAAACAGTTTTAATACATGCAGGAATAATAATACCAAAACCAAAGGGTTGAAAAAAATTACAGAAAAGCTTTCATCAAAGGGATGCTGATAGGTTTATGTAAAGAACAGGGACACTAGACCAGAAGGCACAAAGCATTACTAGAGACAAAGATGGTCACCTCATAACACTAAAAGGTTTATGTCACCAGGAAGACAGATGCTTTTAAATTTCTACTTTTATAGAAACTCAATATTTTTCTAGAAAATATGAGCAAGTTCACAAAACAAGGTGACCTAGCAGGCATAAATAGGCACAAGTCTCTGATAACTGCAGAGAGATATTATTTTCTAGCTCTTGTAGAATATTTATTTAAAATATTACGCTGTATTGTTTTATATCAATTTTGAATTAATTCCAAATGTTTAAAAACATATAAAGTATTTTCTGTGGCCACTAATCAAATTTTTTTATGAACCAGTGACTCATTTTTAGGATATTAAAAAGCTTATTTTAAAGTGGAATGCAGAAAAGATCAAAATAAACACTGGATAATATTTTAACCTGGTACAAAAGGAAAATATATATGAAAAATTATCACAGATAGCTCAAGGAGTGATCAAAGGCAAATATAAATGCAAATAATAGAAGAGAAAATCTAAAATTAATAAACTGAATTATGTTCATTTACTGTTTGCTGCACTGAAGTGCCCAACCAAAGTTACATAGGTAACGAAGGCTTGGTTGTGGCTTTTCTCTTCCTAGGAGATTCAGTAGTCCATTGTAGCAGGAAAGGTATAGTTGAAGAGGCAGGAGGCAGCTGGTATACTGCACTCATGGTTAGTAAGTAGAAAGTGAGCTGGAGCTGTTATAAAAATGCAGGGTCCATTCTCCAGGCCTCTTCTATAAGTAGGCTCTAATTCTTAGGGGTTACAAAGCTTTTCCAAATAGTGCCCCATCTGGGAACTGAGTAGTTAAACGAATGAACCTATGTTCAAACTATATTGCCCGGTCTCCTCTGATCTTTAGCTCTGTAGTGTAAGACTCCATAACTACCTGTATCTCTCTCTCTCATTCCTCAAATAGCAGTAACACAGTAACACGTGAACAGTGCTGGAGACAGGCTGGAGCCTGGGTTTTGAGGACCACTGTCACGGTAACTTGTATGTGCTGATCCTGGAAAAACACTTCCCTTGGTTGTTGCTTTTGAGGAGCAGGAGAGTTCTTGCGTTTCAGTCAGAGTGAGGTCTCTTCTTCCCAAGGCATTTCATCTTCACAAGAAGGAGCCTTTAGTGGGTGGCTTTCCTGTTGTCCCAGTCCAGGGTAGGAAGGACTTTTCTCACCAGCAGCTGCAGCCTTTCTCAGCACATGGCTTTGAAACAACGGCAATCTTGCTCAAGCTACTTTCCTTGAGAAACTACACATTTTGAATATCCTTCTGCCTGGGTTGTTCTTTCTCATGGCACACCTAGATCAAGAGTGGAGAAGTCATTCTCCAGCTGGAATGCTAGCCTGCCTTGGGGCTTCCTGTGCCAATGTATTAGTCCCTCTCCTTTAAACCTTTATTCTTTGTGTTCTCAAGACATGGAGAGAATGCACTCAGGTTCTGTGCAACTATATCAGCCAAATGGCTTTTATCCTGGTAGGCTCTCTACTGTTAAGTGTCCACTGTCTACATTTTTCTCAGCCTCTTTTTAAGGTGTGGCTTCCAAATTCATGCTATAAAATGTCAGAGGAAGGGTAATGCTTCCAGTAGATGTTGTGAACATAGTTTTAACTACTTGATAAGATAAAAAATTTAGAATATGTCTCCTTGCATATCCCCCCCCCCTCTCTCTCTCTCTCTCATTCTCTTTTATAACCCAGGCTATTTGGTCTGGAACTGACTAATTAGCTCAGGATAGACTTGAACTCTTAATCCTCTTGTCTTTACCTCAAGTATCAGGATTGCAGATGTAAGCCACTCTGCCCAGCCCCATCTCTATTTCTAGCCATACATAAATGACATTTCAGATGGATCGTATCTAAATGTCAGAGTCAATTCAATAGAACTTTTATAAGCACTGAGGAGAAATGTATTCATATTTTTGTCTTTGCTACATTTTTTTATTAAAAAATCTGAAAGTACATACTATTCCAAAGAAAAAGCATCAAATTTGATTACATAAAAATTCAGAACTCTTTACGCACCATATGAGAGCATTAAGAGAAGGAAAAATCAACTCAGCATGTGGAGGCTGTTCTAAACTTACGGATTGGTGAAGGACTTGTCAGGATACAGAGGTGATCTTATTTGTTTGTAGAAAAAGGATACAAAACCCAACAGAAAATGACAAGGACCTTGGCCAGATAGGAAAACTTAGATGGGAGTATGAGCACAGAAAGGCACATGCCACTTTTGCAGTAGTCTTGGAATGAAAATGGAAAACGTGATGTGATCTTATGAACCTTTGCGAAATTCCCTCAAATGAACAGTCCCGACCACAGGAGGTGTTGCTAAGAATGCAGATCACCAGGGACACTTCTCCACCATTGGACAGGGAGTGAGCCAGCATGCTGGGCAGTGACTTTAACATTCTCTTAATATGAGACCTTGCAGTCTTCTCGGCTGCATTAGCTATTTTGTTGCTGTGTTTTGCCATGTGACAAGATACCTAAGGAAGAAAGTTTTTTTTTCTTGTTTTTGTTTTTTTATTCAGGTTTATTCCAGAATATTTTGAGAGCACAGTCCACCCTAGGAAGGTTGTATGGTGTTAGGATTATGAGACAGCTGGTCATATGATATCACAGTTAGAGAACGGAGAAAGGTGAATGCGAATCCTCAGCTCATTTACTCTCTTGCATGCAGGCCCTGACCAGGCCCAGTCATCACCTACATTTGAAGGTAGGCCTTTCTACTTCAATTAACCTAGTCTAGGTAATCTCTCAAAAGCTTTCTCAGAGACTCATCTCCTGGGAATGTGACAGTTAATGTTAACTACCACATTAAATCATATGCGAACATATCGCATGTACAAATGATCTTAAGCTTAGGAAACTGGACTGGAAATTTCAGATACTTTTCTAAGATCATTCACTGAGGAATTATCCCAAGAGCAATTGAAAATCACAGGTCTCCATCGCTTGTTCCTCAAGTAACAATTATCTACTTTAAAAAACAAAGTTTTTTTTTTAAGTACATATACACACCCACTTGACTGCAGGTATCCACAGAGGCTGGAAGAGGGTGATGTATCTCCTGGCATTGGAGCTACATGTAGTTATGTACCACCTGACATAGGTGCTTGGGACCAAATCCAGGTCTTCTAAAAAAGCAGAGCCTTCATTTTACCTGTAAGTTGTCTAAGTAACAGGAGATGCAGTTTCTGAACCAATCTAGCCATGGGGCATCTAGATTGTCTGTCATCTGAAGAGTCTCTTCAGTGCAAAAACTCAGAGCTGACAAATCTTAAGAAATCAGCAAACAAACAATGCTATGTTGGGAGGAGTGGCCTCCAGTGTGGTGAGCTGATAGATGGCTAATGATAATTACTCAAAAGCAAACACATTGAATATCACAGTATCAGTTGTGGGTACAATCTGTCTGGAGAACTGAAGGTGGGAACCAAGAGTACTGTTCAAAGCATTTGATTAATCCAGAAGTGGAAAACATTGGTTTTGTGGTTTCATCTTTGTCTGGTTGGTGGAAAATCTACACACAAAGTAAGAGACACAGATTGTGATCTTGACCTCCAAAATAATTAGCAGAAGGGCTTCAACATTCTAAATATTATGCTCACAAAGATAGCATAAGAAAATGGCCCTAATATGCCCAAGAATCATAGGGGTGGGTAGAATTATGAGCAATTTCAAGAGACACATTCTCAAATATGTAGATTTGTTGATTTGGTGTTGGGAGTCAGAGTCTTTGTTATTCAAGTCCCTGAAAAGATTCTCTTATATGAATGTCATATGACACATCTGAAAACATGAAATTTTTATACTGGGAAAAATGCTGTCAAATATCTAACACTAATTTTAGTGGCACCAGAGAATCCCAAAGAACAAGATCTTTTGGACACAAGAGCAGAAATTCAACATTGCTGGATCCAGGGAACACCATGAGAGATAAAGCTTCTAGTCTCATTAGCCCCAGAAGCTAATTCAGAATCACAGCTTTGGAAATGGTACCCACTGATACACATGGTCTCTAGTTCCAGTGGTCTCAAAGGTCAGGGTGAGACTGGGATTTTTGCTTTAGAGATATAAGTGGTCACTCTGAGCTTATGTTTCTAATCACAGTCCCAGTGAGTACCCAGAGTGCTCAGGCTTCCACGGACCTGATGTTTGGAAGTCTACCCCCAGTGGGTTCAAAGAATTTGGAGAATGACCAGGGTCTTGACTTCATACAGTTGCTTTGAAGTGTAGTATGCATTTCCTACCCCAAGTCTTCTTGACCATAGCTAGGATAGTATGACCTCATTGGCTCTCTGTTATCCACATCAAGTTCCATGAGACCCCATAGCTAAACTTCATATGATGGTCTAATATTGTGTGGCATTTGTTTCCCACTTGCTTAAACCTGATAACTGCTGGAAAGTCTTTGCTATTTTACAGCACTTTGAAGCCATTATCTGCTGGCTGGCTGGGGTCATGATGCCACATATTCAATTTATGTACCCAGCCTTGGGCTTTCGAGGAGGCCAATGCTGTTAGATAGGGAACAGGAGTGTGAATTCTACTGTACATTGTTGGCCTATGTGACCAAATCTTCATTTCCTTTAAGTCCCTATTCATATGTTAAAGGTCCCTTAGTACTTTCAGAACAGGTGAGTAAGAAGAGCCCCTTCCAAGTTTTTAATTAAGCAAATGTTGACCTTCAAAACTCTAATTGCTCTTGACAGCGAACTTATTGCTTAATTAAAACAGGATGAGACATGAGACCTCGATTCTGAAGAAAAAAAAATGGAGAGTCATGGTTATTTCTGTTATTATGAAAGTCTCTCTTTTGTCTGGAAGACTCAGGCTGAGTTGATCTTCGAATCTCATTGCATCCTGGGGAGAATGGATCCAGCAAGCATCAACCTGGGCTGAGTCATTATCCTTGAGACAACTCAAGCTTAGGAAATTGTCAGGCACGGAGAGGAAAATAGAACAAAGTCATTTTGCTGAGTTATGGCAGAAGAAGAAACAATAAGAAATTAAGAATGATGACATTTTTGTGGGCAACTGAATAGGAATAATTATTTTTCTCATTGAAAAACAAATACAAAATGATACCAATTTTCTTTCTTTATATGCTTTTTTTCCCTTGGCTTTTTAAGTGCCTCTGCATCTGCAGGGAAAAGGATCTGAGGGAGCCTTTCTCTTGACAAAGTCATTGAGTGTTTTCAATGATAATGTATTTTTTTGAAAGACCAATGTATTTTCTTTTCTCGCTCTTTTTTTTTTTCCCAGAAAGAGGCTTGTAAAATATAAATCAGGACAACAGAAAAAGCAAACAGAGGATATGGAAGTTGATAAAGTGCTTGCTTCAAAAGCATGAGGACCTCATTTCAGTTTACCAACATCCTTATCAAAGACTGGGCACAGCAGCACACACCTGTAACTACAGGACTTGGAGGTAGAGATGGGAGGCTCCCTGGTGCTCACCAGCCAGGCAATTGGGGTGACTCAGTGGGACCCAGGTTTAGTTAGAGACCCTGTCTCTAAAATTAAGGTAGACAGCCATTGAGGAAATACTCAACATCTGCCCTGTATTGGCATCTCTACATATGTGCACATCTATAGGTGCACACATATACTGCCCCCAACACAACCCAACTCTAAGGATTGCATTGTGGCTTAAGTGAGAAGTGTCCCCTACAGACTCATGTCTTTGAACACTTGTTCCGTAGCTGTTGGTGCTGTTTGGAGAAATTATGGGACTTTCGGTATGTGGTGCCTTGCTGCAGGAAGTACATTTTTGGGAGGATGAGGCTTGATGCTTTATAGCTTGGCTCCACTTCCTGTTTTCTCTCTCTACTTCCTGTATGTGATGAAATGGAATCTCTTTGCTTTCTGACTGCCAGACTGGCTTCACGTTCCTGTGGCCATGCCTGCTTTTCTCACCATGATGGAGGGATAAAACCAATTTGTTTTCTATGTCATTGCATCACAGCCACAGGAAAGCAATTAATACCTATAGTTTCCATAGACTATTTCGATCATATCGAAAGTGGTTAGATGTACGCATGTCATTATGTCATCTCCAGGTAGATTCCTGCTTGACTTATCTAGGGAACATCACTAAGACCCAATTTGCTGATTTGTCAGTATTTCAGTCTTACTCTCTGGGAGGATTCAGCTTGAATTCTGTGTGGCAGCATATCGGTGGGTAGGGTGCTTAGAGAACCCAATCCATTCATTTTATAAGCACAGAAGCTGATGCCCAGGAAAGGCACAGCTAGAACAATAGGCAGGGATAGGACCAAATCAGTCCAATCCTGCTGGCTCCTCACCAGGGACCAGAAGATCAGCCCAACCCTGCTGGCTCCTTACCAAGAAGATATGTTCGCAAATGCCTACAATTGTTCCCTCAACAATAGGAAGAGAAAAACAAGGTCAAGTTGTTCCTGAAAGATTAACACCTATATTTAAGGTCCCTTTATTTGTTGGTTTATAGTCTCTCATTTTAAAATATATTTACTTATTCTTCAGATAATATCTGTGCCTCTTTGTAGAGCACATTATGGAAATTTAATGCATGCATACAATGTATAATGTTCAAATCAGGATAACAAGGCTTTTTGTTTAATCATTAACACATTTTTTTTTTATGTTTGGGAGGAATTAATACGCCTTAGTCATTTTGAAACAGATCATAGATGGTTTTATCCAATAACTACTGTTGGTATTCTCCACCCCATAGCCGGGTATGCCCCGCCCCATAGACCTGGCCCACTATAAGAGGGGCTACTTGCCCCTCCTCTCTCTCTTCCTGCTCTCTCTCATCCCATTCTCCTCCCCTCCCCCCTTTCTACACATGGTCATGGCCGGCCTCTACTACTCTCTTCTCTCTCTCTCTCTCTCTCTCTCTCTCTCTCTCTCTCTGCCTTTCTCTACCGCTAACTGCCAACCTCTATCTTGAATAAACTCTATTCTATACCATGTCTGTGTTTGTGTGGTCCCTCAGGAGGAGGCACCCCCTTCCCCCACACCACCATGCCATACTCCCTTAACCCTCATTCTCTCTTCTTAAGCCCCCTTTCATTGATGCATTGGCCTTTGAAATACCCTAACATGCTAAGGAGGAAATGGACTTTTTTTTTTTCTGTATTTTAACTGGCTTTACTGCCCCTTGTTGGACTTTTCTATCCTGCCTCCTCCCTGATTCTGTTCTCTAATGGGAATGGCTGCAGCTTGTTTTCTCCCAAGGTAGACTTAGTTTCCACAAAAGCTGGAGGACTGGAACATAGAAGACTCTTGTGAACCTTGCTACAACAAACATGGACAATACAAGACCCTCATTTGGCTTCATTTGATTTCCTCAGGGTGTTCCTTTCACACCTTCCTGTTTCCTTTGCATTGTAACGCTTTCCTGAGCTAACAGGCACCATCTGATTGTCATTCTTTTCCATTGGAAATGCCAAAATCAGTCAATGGTGCAATCTGTTCAGGTTTTGGTCTGACAGATCAAGGCCTCTCTGTTGCAGTCTGAGGGGATAACATCAGGATCAGCATCTTCCCAATGATGATCTTACTGAGCAGCTACAGCACTTGTTCAGTGCTCTATGACACAGAAAACACCCTGCTTTGTATCTCAGTGCTTGCTTTGGCATTCACATTGCTTATCAATCATGTTCTTTGCATTTATAGATCCATTAACACCCTCTAGGCTTTAGAGACAACTTGTGAATGTTTGATTCTCCCCTTTTGTCATGTTGGTCCCAGAGATTGAACAAATATCATCAGACTTGGGAGTAATCATCCTTACCCTTTAAACTAGTGGTCCTGAGCCTTTAGGGTCAAATGGCTCTTTCACAGGGGTCACATATCAGATATTTACATTACAATTCACAATAATAACAAAATTAAGGCTATAAAGTAGCAATGAAAATAATGTTGTGGTTGGGGATCACCACAACACAAAAAACTGTATTAAAAGGCTGAAACATTAGGAAGGTTGAGAACCACAGCTCTAATCCATTTCCCAGATCCTCAGAGAGTTCTTAGTAAGGTAATGTTTGTCTGCTTAGGAGAGAGGTGATGGAGGGCTATTTCCATGCACACATGTTTTCAAGTTCCCCCTCACACACTGAACCATGTTAGGATGGTGAGCATCTGTTCTAACATTAAAGATGTTAACACTCCTTTGCTCAGCATTGGAGACCAGGACAGAGGCCTTTCTGATCAAATAGGTTTGGCCATGATGTCACGTGACTCCAGGTCAGGAAGGTCATGCTTTCTTTTACCCAGCATTGTTCCACAGGAACCTCCCAAGAATACACATCTTGGCAAAGGGGAATGGTTTGTTTATTCAGGCAGTTAAGTGAACATAGACAAACACTCTCAGCATGTCCCACAGTTCAGGTCAAAGATAGAAGGAGAAATTACAGGAACTATCAGATCACAGCTGTGAGAAGCTATGGGCACCAGATGCAGAAGGTTCAGGAAGCGTGACTCTCATAAACACTAAATGAAGCAGAAATAAATGTGTTTCATTTTTTACTGTTTTCATTAACACATGTGAATTGTGCATTTAGTGAGTTTCCTTTTGACATCTCTATACACAGGCAAGACATCTCTATACAAGTGTAGCTTGTGGCCAGCCACCCATTTTCCCCCTTGCTCACACTGCTCATACTCCTGCCTCACACATCCCCAGGGATAGGGCCTTTCCTGCCTTGGGTATATGGTTGAAGCCCAAGTGAGCATGAAACAAAGCAGTGGCTGCATCTATATTGAATATCCATTCCCTCAAAACATCTCAGAGCTTAGGAAATTGATCCCATTTGTAGATACAGTAAATTGTTCACAGACTATCAGCACTATTTGTTGAGTTCCTAACTATCACTATTCTGAATACAGGTAAACATTTTCCACATAGTTTCTATCTGTAAGAGAAAATATCTCACCCATTTTTTTATGTCTGGCTTTTTTAGTATGATAATCAAGTGAATTCCATCCATTTTCCTGCAAATGACAAGATTTCAATTTTTGTCATGGCTGAATAGTATACTTTATTTGAGTGCATGACATTTTCTTGATTTGGTTATCTGTTGATAGGCACCCAAAATGATTCTATAGCTAACTTTGCTGTTACAAATAGCGCTCTAATATACATGGTTATACAAGGATCTCTGTTGTGATCCAACTTTGATTCCTTCATTTACCCATATAGAAAGGGTATATTTGGATCACATAGGAGTTCTATTTCTAGGTTTGTGACTAAACTAATTAATCTTCCCACCAACGCTTTGCTTATTCTTCAACATCTCTGCTAGTATTTGTTATTGTATATTTCCTTGATGTTAGCTACAATGCTTAGAGTTAATTGTCAATGTGACAGAATGTAGAATCACTTGGAGATGGGGTTCTGGGCATGGTTGTGTAAGATTACCTTGACTGAGTTAATTAAGATGAGAAAACCCACCCTGATTCTGTATCACTATCCACTGACTGGATGTGAGTTGGACACAAATGGAGTAATCAAGCCAGTACTGTGTTCTGTTCCTGATTGTTGATGCCATGTGATTGGCTGTGCCAAACTCCTACTACTGTAAGTTTCCAAACACAATGGATTCTACCTTGAACCATGAAGCAGAATAACATTGCCTTGTTAAGGTGTTTTGTTCATGGAATTTTATCATAGTAACAGAAAAGTAACTAAGACATTAGTGGTTCTGTGTGGAGTGAGATAGAATTTCAGTGTAGGTTTGACTTGAATTTCACTGGTGGCTTAAACTGTGCTTAGTGGTCATCTGAACCTCTTCTTTTTAAAACTGACTATTGAGTCCATCTTCCCATTTATTGACTGTAGTGGATTGCATGAGAATCTCCTTCATAGACTCATGTTTGATTACTGGGTCTCCAATTGATGGTTGTTTGGGGGAGGCTTAGGAAGTGTGGCCTTGCTGACAGAAGGGCTTCAATGTGGGTGGGCTTTGAGGTTTCAAAATCCACGTGCCCCTCCCAGTGTGCTCTTTCTGCCTTCTGCTTGTAGAACAAGACTGGAGCTCTCCACTGTGCCTTTGTTCTGCCATCATGGACTCTAATTTCTGAAACTACAAATCAAATTAAATGCTTTATGTTATTAGTTATCTGAGTTTTAATGTTTTGTCACAGTAATAAAAATAGCTTAGACACTGAAATAATTTTGTGTGTGCTTTTTGGTTTTTGATATTTCTTTCCGTTTCTGTTTTTGTTTTTGTTTTTGGTTCTTTATATATTCTGGATACTAATTCATAATAACTGGCAGATATTTTATTTCATTCTATAGGCTGATACTTCACTTCCTATTACTTTTCTTAATCTTTTTCATTGCCTACTCACCGCTTATCCATTTGCTGTATAGAAACATCTTGACCTTATGTAGTTTCACTTTTCCAAGCTACACTACTCCTGGATTTAGACCCAGAGGAATGAGGCTTAGCAAATAAGAGAGGTGGATATACACCAATGTTTATCAGGCTGCTATTTACAATGGCCAAGTTACTTAACCAGTGACAGGTGGTAATGTAAACATGTCATACAGAACTTATGGAGTTATACAGAAGAACTAAATCACATCATTGGCAAACAAGAAATGTATCAGAAATCATCATGTTATGCAATATAAGAAACTTGGAAAGACAAGTACTGTATTTTGGTCCTTTTAGATGCAGAATCTTGAAGAAAATAATGTGGAAGCTGGAAGGGGAAATAACTGAAGAGGAGGAAGGGTTGGACTAAGAGAGGATCACAGGGGTGGACATGATCAAAAGACATTATATATATGTATGAGAACATCAAAAGAAATCTATTATCATGTATAATTAGCATATGCTAATGAAATATTAAAAATAACTAAGTACCATAAGATACACAAGTCAACAACTATATAATTTTTTTCTCAGAATGACCAACTAATAACCAGCCCAATGTGAGTCCCATCCCCTGGCCAAGGACCAGTCCCTGACACTGTATATAAAGTGATCATACTCTGTTATGTTTGCAGATGTGTTATATCCTTAAAGAGGCTCCACTCAGCATCAGATTCAGACAGATACAGACACCTACAGCCAAACAGTGGATGGAAACTGGGGACTCTTATGGAAGAACAGAAGGAAGAATTGCAGGCCCTGAAAGGAATAGAAACTCCACAGGATGACCAACAGAGTCAACTAATCTGGACCCTTGTAGCTCTCAGAGTCTGAACCAGCAACCAAAGAAATACAGGGATTTCTTTCTCATATGTAGTATATGAGCAGCTTGGACTTCATGTGGGTCCCAAACAACTGGAATATGAGATATGTTCTAGCTGGGCTGCCTTGTGTGACCTCAGTGGGAGAGGAAGCATTTAGCCTCACAGAGACTTGAAGAGCTAGGGTTGGGGGATCCCCACTCTCTCTGAGGAAAAGGGGATGGGGAATGGGGGAAGGATTGTAAAGGGATGACTGGGAGGGAGGCAGTGATCAGAATGTAAAGTGAATAAGTAAAAAAAAACCAGTAACTTTTGTGTAAATATGCCCTCTCCAAGCAAATATAATAAGACCAGATTATGTGATTGGTAAGTATGAAATGTTATTGTTAACTAATTTTTACAAGATAGTGTGTCATTTGAAAATTATCTTAGATTGGTGACTGGTTGAGACAGGTATGTTCATTTGAATTTCTAGGAAAGACAGCGCCAAGATGAAGCATATATTTCACTAAAATTTACTTGGAAAAATGTTCATGCCAACAGAGATAAGGAGGGAGTTGGGCTGCAGAAATCAGGTGCAACCAACCCTAGTGAATAAAGATGGGAAATCACTTAGGACCATTTAATACTGGTTAGCTGTAAACAGCTTGGCAAAATCACCAGGTAGTCTCAGAAGGATAGCAGTCCTTATCTCCCAGAACAGCTCTATCTTAGAGTCCTCTCTGAATGTAACCATTGGCTAGCAGTCAGAAAGGGCGTATATAGCCAGATTCCAAGACGCATAAGCTAGGGCACACCAATAGGAGCTGGAGTGCTTCTGGCATCAGATGGTCAGGACAGCATATTTACATGATTGCCACAAGTGCACATAAATATATTCCAGATCCTGCTTTAGAACACAAAGGCATTTTGTTATCATGTCACAGAAATCTCTTGCACACTCTTTTCTGACATGGATTGAGGAGACCTGGGAAGGAGTTATCTTTCTATTTTCTGAAAGAGGTTTTTTGAAACTTGAACTTGTTTTTCAATTTTTAGAGTGGCCTTTTAAAAATTGTTTCATATCCTAGAGGTCAGAGTGGGGCCTGAGAACTGCATTTTGAATGTAGTCTTAGGAGATACTAGAGAAACAAACATTGAAAGTCTATACTCCTATTGCCTTTCAATTATCCCCATACCCGTGTGTGTGTGTGTGTGTGTGTGTCTGTGTGCCTGTATGTGTGTGTCTGTGTGTGTATGTGATTAGAAGATGGCTAGGGGAGGAAGAGTGAGAAAAATACCTTCCTTATCTTATAATCTCCTCCCAGTTCTCCAAACACTAATCCTGAA
This sequence comes from Apodemus sylvaticus, assembly GCF_947179515.1. NCBI lineage: Eukaryota > Metazoa > Chordata > Mammalia > Rodentia > Muridae > Apodemus > Apodemus sylvaticus. The sequence goes on from NC_067481.1 coordinate 68,123,485, forward strand.
TTGTGTTAGGTACATAATAAATAGATTAAAAATTCAATTTGTTTTACTCTGAGAAAAACTTTATGAAATATTCATCATGGTAAAAATGGGTCTATATTTCCAAAGAACAAACACTGGAGTCATCTCACTTTCCTGCCAGAAAGGATCTCTGTGGAAGAGCAGGAGAAGTTGCCTTTATCTGCCTCCTTTAGCTCTGTGGCATTTAAAATCTCCTTTATTCCAACCACATCTCTCATCAAAGCCAGGGAATGCAGGAGAGCAGGGATTAGGTGTCAGATTTAGTGAGGGTCTTCATTTGGAAGTTGTGTGATTTTAAATCTGTTCTCATTGCTTGGATGTGGGCAACAAGCCACAAAGGGAATGTACTGCCTGTTAGGTTTCACATCTTATGGTTACTTGGAGAGAGTTTACCACTTTCAAACAGGCCATTGCATTTGCTTCTGTGTGTAGTCAGAGAAGTCAAGAGGCCTTGAGAGATCTCCTCTTGGTTTCATACTTGGGAAACAATGTGAGAGTCCAGTCTGTAACAACTACAAGTAACCATGCTAGCATTAAGGACCTGGTGTTGAGCCAAAAGCTGTGCATTTTACTTCATCCTCACAAGAACCATACAACGTTGTCTTTTTTCTTTTTTTCTTTTTTAGTTGTATTTCATGGATAGAGGGAAAAAACATAGGGAGATGAAATAACATGGCTGATTTTTGTGATTGCATTTGAACAATGAATTGAGTGTCAGCCTGTTTGACTGAGGTATCTTTTTTGTTAAAACCCAAGTCTCTCAGATACTGAGTGTAGAGGTGCCAGACTGGGTAGCTGAGTTGCTTAACCTACCTGCTACCTGCAACAAAGAGGCAAAGGAAATTGAAAGTAGGCAACTAAAGCCCCCAGTGAGTTACCAATGGAACCAAAGCTGGAAAGTGTGTTTAAGAGCATGCGGCTGTGAAGGCTGTTCAGAGGACAGAAGGAGGCATGAGATTTTCCTGGAGCTACAGTCACAGGCAATGGTAAGATGCTCAACATAGGAGTTAGAAACCCAACTTGGGTCCTCTGTAAGATCAGTCCGTGCTCTTAACTGCTATGTCATCTCTCCAGTTCCCTGTGTATTTTTACTTAAACATCATTATTTTATGTCCTCTGTATTTTTTTTTTTTTTGATATAGAAGAGTCTCTTCTGGCCAATCTTGTCTCTGCTCAGTGATGGCTGATTGGATTTTACCCTTGCTTTCTTATTCAACCAGTCTACCAACAGCATTCCTCTTGAACATTAGGTCTGATCCTGCAGCCAACAAGAATTAAGACCAACGGATCCATCTTTCTTATCTTATTGTTAAGGCAGAAATGCTGTGAGAGTAATGGATGATAGTAACTCATCATCATTTTAAATAATTATTATTTTTTTAAACAAAGAATTCTTTTTTTTATTATTCGATATAATTTATTTACATTTCAAATGATTTCCCCTTTTCTAGCCCCCCCACTCCCCGAAAGTCCCGCAAGACCCCTTCTCTTCCCCTGTCCTCCCACCCACCCCTTCCCACTTCCCCGTTCTGGTTTTGCTGAATACTGTTTCACTGAGTCTTTCCAGAACCAGGGGCCACTCCTCCTTTCTTCTTGTATCTCAATTGATGTGTGGATTATGTTTTGGGTATTCCAGTTTTCTAGGTTAATATCCACTTATTAGTGAGTGCATACCATGATTCACCTTTTGAGTCTGGGTTAACTCACTTAGTATGATATTCTCTAGCACCATCCATTTGCCTAAGAATTTCATGAATTCATTGTTTCTAATGGCTGAATAGTACTCCATTGTGTAGATATACCACATTTTTTGCATCCACTCTTCTGTTGAGGGATACCTGGGTTCTTTCCAGCATCTGGCAATTACAAATAGGGCTGCTATGAACATAGTAGAACATGTATCCTTATTACATGGTAGGGAGTCTTCTGGGTATATGCCCAGGAGTGGTATAGCAGGATCTTCTGGAAGTGAGGTGCCCAGTTTTCGGAGGAACCGCCAAACTGATTTCCAGAGTGGTTGTACCAATTTGCAACCCCACCAGCAGTGGAGGAGTGTTCCTCTTTCTCCACACCCTCTCCAACACCTGCTGTCTCCTGAATTTTTAATCTTAGCCATTCTGACAGGTGTAAGATGAAATCTTAGGGTTGTTTTGATTTGCATTTCCCTAATGACTAATGAAGTTGAGCATTTTTTAAGATGCTTCTCCGCCATCCGAAGTTCTTCAGGTGAGAATTCTTTGTTTAACTCTGTACCCCATTTTTTAATAGGGTTGTTTGGTTTTCTGGAGTATAACTTCTTGAGTTCTTTATATATATTGGATATTAGCCCTCTATCTGATGTAGGATTGGTGAAGATCTTTTCCCAATTTGTTGGTTGCCGATTTGTCCTCTTGATGGTGTCCTTTGCCTTACAGAAACTTTGTAATTTTATGAGGTCCCATTTGTCAATTCTTGCTCTTAGAGCATACGCTATTGGTGTTCTGTTCAGAAACTTTCTCCCTGTACCGATGTCCTCAAGGGTCTTCCCCAGTTTCTTTTCTATTAGCTTCAGAGTGTCTGGCTTTATGTGGAGGTCCTTGATCCATTTGGATTTGAGCTTAGTACAAGGAGACAAGGATGGATCAATTCGCATTCTTCTGCATGCTGACCTCCAGTTGAACCAGCACCATTTGTTGAAAAGGCTATCTTTTTTCCATTGGATGTTTTCAGCCTCTTTGTCGAGGATCAAGTGGCCATAGGTGTGTGGGTTCATTTCTGGATCTTCAATCCTGTTCCATTGATCCTCCTGCCTGTCACTGTACCAATACTATGCAGTTTTTAACACTATTGCTCTGTAGTATTGCTTGAGGTCAGGGATACTGATTCCCCCAGATTTTCTTTTGTTGCTGAGAATAGTTTTAGCTATCCTGGGTTTTTTGTTGTTCCAGATGAATTTGATAATTGCTCTTTCTAACTCTGTGAAGAATTGAGTTGGGATTTTGATGGGTATTGCATTGAATCTGTATAGTGCTTTAGGCAAAATGGCCATTTTAACTATATTGATTCTACCGATCCATGAGCATGGGAGGTTTTCCCATTTTTTGAGGTCTTCTTCCATTTCCTTCTTCAGAGTCTTGAAGTTCTTGTCATACAGATCTTTCACATGTTTGGTAAGAGTCATCCCAAGATACTTTATACTGTTTGTGGCTATTGTGAAGGGGGTCATTTCCCTAATTTCTTTCTCAGCCTGCTTATCCTTTGAGTATAGGAAGGCCACTGATTTGCTTGAGTTGATTTTATAACCTGCCACTTTGCTGAAGTTGTTTATCAGCTGTAGGAGCTCTCTAGTGGAGTTCTTTGGGTCACTTAGGTAGACGATCATGTCGTCTGCAAATAATGATAGTTTGACTTCTTCCTTTCCAATTTGTATCCCTTTGACCTCCTTATGTTGTCGAATTGCCCGAGCTAGTACCTCAAGTACAATATTGAAAAGATAAGGAGAAAGGGGGCAGCCTTGTCTGGTCCCTGATTTCAGTGGGATTGCTTCAAGTTTCTCTCCATTTAGTTTGATGCTGGCTACCGGTTTGCTGTATATTGCTTTTACTATGTTTAGGTATGGGCCTTGAATTCCTGTTCTCTCCAAGACTTTAAGCATGAAGGGATGCTGAATTTTGTCAAATGCTTTTTCAGCATCCAATGAAATGACCATGTGGTTTTGTTCTTTGAGTTTGTTTATGTAGTGGATTGTATTGATGGATTTCCGTATATTGAACCAACCCTGCATTCCCGGGATAAAGCCTACTTGATCATGGTGGATGATCATTTTGATGTGTTCTTGGATTCGGTTGGCAAGAATTTTATTGAGTATTTTTGCATTGATGTTCATAAGGGAAATTGGTCTGAAGTTCTTTCTTTGTTGGATCTTTGTGTGGCTTTGGTATCAGCGTAATTGTGGCTTTGTAGAAGGAATTGGGTAGTGTTCCTTCTGTTTCTATTTTGTGGAATAGTTTGAAGAGTATTGGTGTTAACTCTTCTTTGAAGGTCTGGTAGAATTCTGCACTGAAGCCATCTGGTCCTGTGCTTTTTTTGGTTGGAAGACTTTCTATGACTCCTTCTATTTCTTTAGGCATTATGGGACTGTTTAGATGGTCTAGTTGGTCCTGATTTAATTTTGGTATTTGGTATCTGTCAAGGAAATTGTCCATTTCCTCCAGATTCTCCAGTTGTGTTGAGTACAGGCTCTTGTAGTAGGATCTGATGATTTTTTGGATTTCCTCAGTTTCCATTGTTATATCTCCCTTTTCATTTCTAAGTTTGTTAATTTGGATACTTTCTCTGTGCCCTTTGGTCAGTCTGGCTAAGGGTTTATCTATCTTGTTGATTTTCTCAAAGAACCAGCTCCTGGTATTGTTGATTTTTTGTATGGTTCTCTTTGTTTCTACTTGATTGATTTCGGCCCTGAGTTTGATGATTTCCTGCCTTCTACTCCTCCTGGGCGAAATAGCTTCTTTTTGTTCTAGGGCTTTCAGGTGTGTCATTAAGCTGGTAATGTATGCTCTCTCCATTTTCTTTTTGGAGGCACTCAGGGCTATGAGTTTTCCTCTTAGCACTGCTTTCATTGTGTCCCATAGATTTGGGTATGTTGTGTTTTCATTTTCATTGTGTTCTAAAAAGTCTTTAATTTCTTTCTTTATTTCTTCCTTGACCAAGGTATCATTGAGTAGAGTATTGTTCAGTTTCCACGTGTATGTGGGTTTTCTGTTGTTTCTGTTGCTATTGAAGACCACTTTTACTCCATAGTGATCAGATAGGAGGCATGGGATTAGTTCGATCTTCTTATATTTGTTGAGGTCTGTCTTGTGACCAATTATATGGTCGATTTTGGAGAAGGTACCATGAGGTGCTGAGAAAAAGGTATATTCTTTTGTTTTAGGATAGAATGTTCTATATATATCTGTTAAATCTAATTGGTCCAAAGCTTCAATTAGTTTCATTGTGTCCCTGTTTAGTTTCTGTTTTCCTGATCGGTCCATTGAGGAAAGTGCAGTGTTGAAGTCACCCACAATTATTGTGTTAGGTGCAATGTGTGCTTTTAGTTTTAATAAAGTTTCTTTTACGAAAGAGGGTGCCCTTGCATTTGGGGCATAGATGTTCAGGATTGACAGTTCTTCTTTTTGTATTTTTCCTTTGACCAGCAAGAAGTGTCCCTCAGGGTCTCTTTTGATGACTTTGGGTTGAAAGTCAATTTTATCTGATATTAAAATGGCTACTCCAGCTTGTTTCCTGAGACCATTTGCTTGTAAAATTGTCTTCCAGCCTTTTACTCTAAGGTAGTATTTGTCTTTGACCCTGAGGTGTGTTTCCTGTAAGCAGCAAAATGTAGGGTCCTGTTTACGTATCCATTCAGTTAGTCTGTGTCTTTTTATTGGGGCATTAAGTCCATTGATGTTAAGAGATATTAAGGAATAGTGATTGTTACTTCCTATCATTTTTGACGTTATTTTTTAAATTTGAATGCTTAACTTCTTTTGGGTTTGATGAAAGGTTACTATCTTGCTTTTTCCAGGGTGAAGTTTCCCTCCTTGTATTGGTGTTGTCCTCCTATTATCCTTTTTAGGGCCGGGTTTGTGGATAGATATTGGGTAAACTTGGTTTTGTCATGAAATATCTTAGTTTCTCCATCTATGGTGATTGAGAGTTTTGCTGGATATAGTAGTTTTGGTTGGCATTTGTGTTCTCTTAGAGTCTGCATGAGATCTGCCCAGGACCTTCTAGCCTTCATAGTCTCAGGTGAAAAGTCTGCTGTGATTCTGATAGGTCTTCCTTTATATTTTACTTGGCCTTTTTCTCTTACTGCCTTTAGTATTCTTTCTTTGTTTAGAACATTTGGTGTTTTGATTATTATGTGACAGCAAGTATTTCTGTTCTGGTCCAGTCTGTTTGGAGTTCTGTAGGCTTCTTGTATATTCATGGGCATCTCTCTCTTTAGGTTAGGGAAGTTTTCTTCCATAATTTTATTGAAGATGTTTGCTGGCCCTTTAAGTTGTAAATCTTCACTCTCATCTATGCCTATAATCCTTAGGTTTGGTCTTCTCATTGTGTCCTGGATTTCCTGGATATTTTGGGTTACAAGCTTTTTGCATTTTGCATTTTCTTTAACTGTTGAGTCCATGGTTTCTATGGAATCTTCAGCATCTGAGATTCTTTCTTCTATCTCTTGTATTCTGTTGTTGATATTTGCATCTCTGTCCCCTGATTTCTTCCCAAGGCTTTCTATCTCCAAAGTTGTCTCCCTTTGAGTTTTCTTAGTTGTTTCTACTTCTGATTTTAGATCCTGGATGGTTTTGCTTAGCTCCTTCACTTGCATGTTTGTGTTTTCCTGTAATTCTTTAAGAGATTTTTGTGTTTCCTCTTTCATGAGCTCAGCCTGTTGACCAAAGTTCTCCTGTATTTCTTTAAGAGATTTTTATGTTTCGTCTTTCATGACCTCAGCCTGTTGACCAAAGTTCTCCTGTATTTCTTTAAGTGTTTTTTGCATTTCCTCCTTGTTGGCTTTTGTATTCTCCTGGATTTCTTTCAATGATTTTTGTGTTTCCCTTGCAAGGGCTTCTAACTTTTGATCCATTTTCTCCTGAATTTCTTTAAGTATGTCCTTCATGTGTTCCTGTACCAGCATCATGACCAGTGATTTTAAATCCAAATCTTGTTTTACTGTTGTGATGGGGTATCCAGGACATGTTGGTAGAGGAGAATTGGGTTCAGATGTTGCCATATTGCCTTGATTTCTGTTAGTGACGTTCCTGCGTTTGCCTTTTGCCATCTAGTTCTCACTGGTGTTAGTTTGTCTTGTCAGTGCTGGACTCACCAGTGCAAGCTGCCCCTTCCCAGTTGGCCTCTGGTGCACAGCTTACCTCCTGCACTGCTTGTAGACAGGGTGCTGCTGCCCAGGCTGTTCCGATCCCAAAGCAGGCACCCGAAGGCTCCCGCTGGGGCCCGCTGGATTCACTGGAGCTCAGTGACTTCTCCCAGCTGGCCGCCCGGAAGCCCAGCTAGCCACTTGCAGGACTTGGAGATGTGGTGCTGCTGCCCAGACTGATCTGGATCCGGAAGCTGAGAGAGTAGAGCTGAAGGCTTCTGCCTGAGGCCTTGCCCCAGATTGTGTCTGTGGACCAGATGGAGCCTGTGTGCACCCCCAGGGAGTGCTGACGGTGTATGCTGCTGTGACCTCCCCTGTGTTCCGCTCACACCGCTGGGCAGCCGATCCGCCAACCGGGCTGTCGCACACAAGGTTAGCCTGGCTGCCCAGTCCCTGAGTCCAGGCAAAAGCCTGGGAGGCCAAGGTCTGAGCAAAGTTCCCCTAGGGCTATGACTGTTAATTGGGTCCGCCAGGTGACTAGGATGGCGGGCGTGCGCGCCCGCGCTCCCTGAAAGCGCCAGGAGAGTCTGCTGTGCTAACAATCACCTGGGCGGGCTGACTCACAGATGGCCCACCAAGCTGCCCAGTTCTTGGGGTCAGTCCTGTGCCTTTTGGGGCCTAGATCCCCGCTTTGTTAGCCTCAGGCTATGCCTGTTACAGGTCTGCCCGCCAGAGCTCTCTCTCGTCCTGCAGGCAAAATGGCGGCACCGCGCACGCAGGCCTGGGCAAAAAACCTCCTGGCTGGGTTGGCACCCCGATGGCCCCCCGACCCGCCCAGGGCCTGGGTGCAGGCCAACGCCCGTCGGGCTCAGACCACCGCGGTGTTGGCCTCGGATTATGTTTGTGTACCTCAGTCTGTCCGATCCCTGGAGTACGGAACCAAGATGGATGCACCTCTCCTTACTGGTGGGAGGCCGAGTTCTGAAGTGGCTTCCGTGCAGGAAAGGCGCTGCACAACTGCAGCTGCTTGCCGCCCGGCTGGTCAACGAAGGTCAGTGGTCGTGGGCGCAGGGCCTAACTGGTCCCTGTGACGCCTTGGTTCCACTGCTGATGGCCCTTCAGCTGGAGCAGCCACTGCTGCGCCGCTGCCGCCGCCGCACTCCATTTTAAATAATTATTAAGAAATTTCACAGATGAGTGACCAGGACTACTGTCACATGTCCCCCAGACACTGGCTACAATGGCATATGTAATAGTTGTGTTGGCTAATTTTTATGTCATCTTAACACAGTCCACAGTTATTTGGGATTGGCTTGTGGGAAAGTCTGTAGAGCATTTTCTTGATAAATAATTATTGTGGGCAAGCCATCCCAAGAAGAGTGCTGCCTTGCTGTCAGCCCTGAGTGGGTTGTTCTGGATGGTACAAGAAACCAGGATGAATAGCAGCCCTCTTGAGAGGCTTTACCCAGCAGATAGCCTCAGACAAACACTGGTCAGAGGTTGGGAACCCCTATGGAAGAGTTAGGAGAAAGATTGAAGGCCCTCTTGGAGATGGAAACCCCATAGGAAGCCAACAGTATCAACTAACCTGGACCACTAAGATCTCCTAGAGACTGAGCCACCAATCCAAAAGTATATCTGGACTGGTCAAGGCCTCATACACATGTAACAGAACTACCTTGTCTGGACTCAGTGGGAGATGATTTTCATAACACTGGTGAGATTTGATGCACCAGGGTGGAGGGATATGGGATGGGGTGCTCTCTCAGAGTTGAAATGGAGGGGGGATAGGGGAGAAAATCTGGGAGCTGGGACTGAGAGGGGGCAACATTTGGGATGTAAATAAATGGATATTTTAAAAACAAAGAAACCAGCTGAACAAACAATGAGGAAGCAACCCAACAAGCAGCATTTCTCCACAGTCTCCACATCAGTTCTTGCCTCTAGGTTCTTGCCCTGACTTCTCTCAGTGGTAGATGGTGATATGTATGTAATTATATGCTGAAATAAACCCTTTCTTCCCATGAGCTGCTTTTTGGTCATGGTATTTTATTGCAACAATAGTCTTAGATGTACCTGGATCTAATCTGAACAATTTTGTACTGCCACTTCTTCAAAGGCAAATAAAATATTGATGGATTACAATGTTGTAGCCTATTTGAAACATTGTATTATAATTTTACAGTATTCTGCATATTAGGATGCTGCTTCCTATTCTGGGTTACTAAGGAATATATCATATTTATAATGATGTTGATAGCCAGTGATTTTTTGAGTATTTTGGTCAATGCATATAAAATGATTTTCATGCCAGAATGATGGTTTTATAAGATCTCCTTAAAAATAAATCTTATCTCCTTTTATATTTTCTTCTATAAATATTAGATTTACAAATAATATTGCCATAAAAATTGGACCCTTTTCACAATTACTTATTTTTGTTGATTCTTCAAAAATTATATGTATAATGTATTTTTACCACATCTATTCCTCACCCAGCTCTTTCCAGATCCACTCCCTTTCCTATTCACCAATCCAATGTATTCCTTTTTTAAATACATCAACTTCGACTTGAGCTGTCAATATATTCTTGGATAATGGCAATGCACTGGAGTATGGTTGTCTCACCAAGGACCATATCCTTAAAAAGAATAGACTCCTTCTCTCCTAGCAACTGCCAGTTTTCAGTAGCTCCTCAACTGAGGTGGGACATCATGATTACCTCCTTTATTCATGCTAGCATTTTGCATGTTTTGAACTTGGACAGGTCTTGTGTATGGTGTCATAGTTGCTGTGAGTTCACGTATGTTGTTGTCCTCGTGTTTGGAAATCACTCTTTCCTTGTAGCCATCTAGCCCCCCAGTTTTCCCCAATAACTACTGGGAACTGGGGGTGTTTTAATATATTTATTATTGGAGGAGCACATGCTATCTGTGTGAAGGTCAAAGGACAATGGTTAGGAGTTGATTTTTCTTCATGTTGAATATGAGGGACCTGGGTATCAAAGTCAGCTCATCAGTCTTGGTGGCAAGTGCCCTTACATGCTGAGCCATCTCTTAGCCTTCACTTTTACTCTGTAGAGTTCTGATTTTAGGCTTATATACTCACTGCAGTTTTTTTTTTTTTCTGACCATTATGGCCTGTGAAATGATTTTGTAAACTCCTTGAGAACTTGACCTGGGCCCCCTTTTAGCTGCCATTGTGTCGGCAAATGGGTGCTGTCCGTGGTGCTGATAAACTCACAGGCTTTAGGTAGAAGGTGTTCTAATCTACCATGTGTAAAGATTATAACATCGATCATGTGATGAGACAAGAAAAAAGGTGACATAGACTGACAAGCAAATCAAGTAAAAGCTTTATCTACCCAGTCCTGCAGAGGACCAGCCTCTGGTTCACACTGGCTGAGAACAAAAAACAGCTTTCACCTTAGACTTGAGTTCTGAGACTGGAGTTTAGATGATAGTTGATATCCATTGCCCAGTTATGTATAAAACAACAAAAGTAGGAAACTGCATGATTTCTGCCGTGGAACACATAACACTGAAAAAAAGGAACACAGTTTTGTTAGATAAACCACAGATAAGCTGTCTATAGAAAAGTACTTAAGTGAAACAAAGTTTTATGAAGATTCAATGAAAATTAGACAAGGTTAGTTTAAGATATCATAATTTATTTTACCTGAGCATTTTCTGTAGAAGTCTGGCAAGAAAGTACAAATCTCTCTTTAACTGTTTTGCTTTTTACCATTTTCACTTTATCTTATTACTAATTATTTATAAAATGCTAATTAGTAATGAATGAATAAACCTCCTTTTATACTAATTGGTCACAGGGCATACTCTTACAAAAACAGACAAGATATTTATTCTTCTGTCTGATACAAATTCAAATTATACCTACTTTGCATAATATTTTGGTTGTCATTTCTTTTCTTTTCTTTTTTTCAAATTAACTTTGATTTGAAATTACTCTTCCCCACACACATTTTAGAATTCTATACAATAACCCATGTCCCAATATCAAAATTTCTAAAAGCAGATTATGCAATTGTTTTAGATAATAAATAAAGGCTGCCATTCAGCAATTAAGGGAAAACTTAAGTTTCTGTAAATTTAACACAAAAACCACACTTTAAGATTATAAGTTTTAACATGTAAATTCAAATACAACATGCTTTTGATTTCTAGAAGGTGACTTAATTTTTAGGTTCAAAGTTTTTTTCTTCAAAAGAAATGTCCCATATTTTCTCCTAGAGCTTCAAACTTTCCACACTCAACTAGACAGGATGTTTCTTCTGCTGTCTAATTCTAATTCAAATTCTGTTCTCTATTTTACATCAGATTTTGGTTGTCATTTCTCATATAACACTGTCTTATTTGTTTTTTGACAAAAAGGTGGCATTGTGTATTAAACAGTGGTAATATATTCTCCTGAATTTAAAATAAGATTTAGTGTGTTTGTGTGTGTGTATGTGTATGTATGTTTATGAGTACAGTGCCCATGGAGGCCAGAGAGGTCACTATAGTCCCTGAAGCTGGAGTAACAGTCATTTGGAACCACAGACATGGATGCTGGGAAATGAACTCAGGCCCTCTTTGAGATCAGATGTGCTCTTAATTGCTGATCCATCTCCTCTTCATCTTTTGTTTTTTATGTGTTTGTACAAGCTCATGCACCTGTATGTACTATTATTGCAAATAATTGGAAATTAAGCCTTAATTGTATAATAACACATAAACCATGCTCTTGTATATTCTGATTCATTCTTCACTGCCTTGTATCACTTAGAGTAATCAAGATAAAGAAAAGCTGATTAAACTTGAGGATATCTTACTGAAATTTTTTTATTACTGATATACTTGTGATGAATATAGCCTTGAATATTGGCATGAGGTGGATAATGAGGAAGGAGCCAACATGGCAAGTTGCTTTCTGCTGTCATGCCCATACGCCAACAGGGTGGGAAGTGGGTGATCTCGGCCTGGCAGCTCGGAGGAAACATGCTCAGTACCACTGTTCTCATCAGACACTTGGCTGGGAGCCTTTGGATGTCACTTGCTTTCCTCCTACTGAAAGATGTCAGCTGAGGAGAGCCTGTTCTTCATAATGAGAAGAAAGAGGCAACAGGGGGAGAAGTGATGCTTCTGGAAGTGCCACCATGCTACTTCACTTTCTCTCCCTGTGTTTGCTTCAAGGCATGCAGTCACCCAGTCAGGCTGATGTCATTTGGGGGACACAGCGCTCCATGCCAATTCTGCTTACAAGGAAGCATTAACTTCAAGGAGAATGACAGAATTCCCATGGTCTCTGCAGAATTGTGGACCAAATCACTTCTGCATCCAACAACCCCCATTTACTTCATGTTCTGGTTTTGTTCAATTGTTATGATTGTGCATGGGTATCTATATATATATATATTTACCTATAGGTGACTGTTACTGTGTATGCATATGTATCTGCGTATGTGAGCATGCTTGTAGGTGTGTGTACATGCCTCTGTGTGTATGTGTGCATATGTGTTTGCATGCTTTTGTGTGTGCTTGTGTATGCAAGTGTCCATGTCGCTCCATGTGTGCATGCACTTGTGTTGGTGCTGACCTGGGGAGCTTTATTAGAGAAAGGTAAGGCTAGGAGAGCAAGCATGACTGGGGATTTAAAGCTAGGACTTTAAGAAGTGCTACATTTACCTCCGAGCAAATTTGTGCAGCCCATTACCATTTACAAAAATTCTTTCACATCACTCTATATACTTGGATCCTTACTAGATAAGATGACTAAGGCAGGACTAATTACATCCCATCTTTAAAACAAGGCAGCAGACAAGTGAGGGTACACTTCACACTTGACTGCCATAGTTGTTAGGTAGCCCAGCCAGTCAGCAGAGACCTCTTAGCTACAAGCACAGTGCCCATGCCCTAATCCCAGATTGATACTGTTTCCCTTTGTCTTAACTTTATATTTTGAATGCACCAAATAGATGTGACATCTGGCTTATACTGGAGTGAAAAGAAAATGTTCTCATGGAGCTGTGCTAACAATACTGCTGGCATTCAGATTGTCATCCCAGATGATCTCGTTTGAATTGCAGAGTTAGTCTTGAAGAAAAACAGACATGACTGAGTTCTGGTGACAATTAGTTTAGTGTCCATGATATAGCTCATTTCTCACATAGAAGAATGGTCTTGTTAGTGTATCAAATATATATTCAACCTTGAAAAGTTGCCTCCAACATTTTATATTTATTCATTTTTGTGTGCATGTATGACTATTATACCTTGGAATGCGTGATTGGAGGCACATCCATGCCTTGACTCATGTGTGGAGGTCAGAGGACAACCCTAAGTGTCCAGCCTCATCTCCTACCTTCTTTGAGGAAGGGTCTCTCTTTTGCTGTCCACTGCTGCCTTGTGCCAGGGGCTTCTCCTCTCTTTCCTCCAATGCCTGGTAGAGGTACTCTAAGGTTACAGGCTGTTCTACTACGTTTGCTCTTATGTGGGTCCTGAGGTCTGAACAAAGATCAAATAGTTTTGAGTAGCAAAGGATTTACCTACTGGAGGATCTCCCCAGCTCCCTCACACTTTCTTTAATGTTGTTGCTATCTATCTTCCTCTAATCTGACTTTCTCCCTAGATTTTTTCCAGTTCTACTTTTTTTCTCCATAGCCTACACTATGAGTCTGATTCCCAGCCCTTGGCAACCACTACTCCAGACTTAATGGGCAACAACACACTGCAGCTAATTTGAGAATAGAGACCCATTTGGCCAACATAAAATCTGAGGCTAAGTACAGGACTCATCCTACTGCCGATCTCCCACTTATATGAAGCCTCCACATGGGAGTTGGCCTCTGGAAGAAGGATACTAGCTGTTATTTCTTTGATTTATTTCTTCTGTATCAGCTGAAGAGGTATTCCCTGTAGTGTGTTCACTTCAGAGTTTGTCTTGTTTTCCTAAATAGATGCTGAGGTGGTCAGTGGCTATATGGAATTCCACCACTGGATAAACAATTCTAGCTATTTCTTCCTTTGTTTCCAGGTGATGTTTTAAGAGGAACAACATGATAAGTGGGATAAGATTTTACAATGTGTGTGTGTGTGTGTGTGTGTGTGTGTGTGTGTGTGTGTGTGAGAGAGAGAGAGAGAGAGAGAGAGAGAGGAGGGGTATTTGTCTCTTTATGTTTCAATATTAATGACTTAATACATTCAAGGTATGAATTTTACCAGCACATTACCATTTATTCTTCAGAAAAATTCCCAGTAATGCATAATGTAATCAGAAGAGGAAATTATTTATGTAGATGGAATAATTGATTACCTACACAGATAGAAGTGATGTGTTTTGAGACCATGAAGGTTAACACAGAATTTTGCTTGTTTATTTTGGTATCAAAACAAAATAACAACAACAATAAAAATCCCACGGCTTTTCTACAGTATGCTTTTGCCTCAGGCAAGATATTTTCAAGGAGTCTTAACAAGCTGGGTTATACTTTAAATGTGAAGCAACCATGGAGAGCACAGCTGGTCTGATGGGAAGTCACATGGGTCTGCCCTGTCACCTGAGCAGGTACTTCCCTGCTCCTCAGCAGGCCCCAAGGACCTGGATCTTCTGTATGCTCCTTTCTGACTGTGCTAGGATAAATTCAGAGCCGCAAAATTCAAGCCTGCTAAACAGGAAGAAATAGAAAGGACACTTTTCATAATGGAGCCCAAACCACAGAAGCACTGAATGCTGGCACTGAAGCCCGAAGCAATTACTTCTGCAAACAATTCCACCCACACCTTCCTTGGGGCAGGCCTCAGTCAGTGTTGGGGGAAATGAGTCAGAAAGAAGTCTTTGGCTTTTCCAGGATCTGTCACTTTTCCGTTTACCCTTTTTGGACACAAGCAGCTCATGTTTCCTTGGAGGCCTAGGGCAGAGCTCATTGCAATCTGTCCATTTTGACCATCTTTGGCAACTACAATCAAATATGAAGTCCTTTCCAGAAATGAATACACAACCCTGCTCATGCTAGAGAGAAACTGAGTTGGGTTTCAGGCTTCTTCTACTCAGGTAGAGGGCATTTTAAAACCTTTGGATGTTCTCAAGGAAGACAGTGTAGTGATAGAACTTAAGATCTAAGAATCTGGACACTGGGTTCAGTGCTTAGCATTAAGCATTGAGCTTCTCGGTGGCCACTAATGAACACATCAATTCACTTCCTAGATCATAAACATCACAGTCTTCCTGTGATTTCTTATTCTGAGTGCTTCACTCCCCTCTGTGGATCATAATGGTTAATTATAATGATTTAATAATTCGTCCAATGTCTTATGAGATGTAAAATATTCTATACTTCAGGAGAGCTCCTTAAGCTCAGGAAACAAACAAAGCAATAGTGCCAGGAAGTCCTTGAAACTGACCAGATTCACTAGATCCTTACCACTCAAGCATACATGAGCAGTAAGGACTTCTGAGAAACACTTTCAGATAAGCTGAACCACCTAAAGAATCAAAGATCACCTGAGCTGCCTGGAACATGCTCAGGCCACATGATATTCGGGAAAGGATGCTCTCTAACCTGTCAAGCTGCCTGTAGGCTGGTTAGTGTGTTCCTGGTTTCCAGTATTCATGAGCTCTTACCCACACCATGGTAGGCTTTGGTGATACAGTGGTCTCTGAGCAATTTCTGCTTCTATAAGCAACCTCTCATTCATTTTCCTAAAAGTAATTCCAATAAATCATTGGTTCATCAAGTTGGAGTTTTGTAATATCTGTACATTGATCAATTGTTGCCTGTTTGTGGTGAATAGACATTTGTTCATACAATCCCTGGAATAGTGTCATACAATAGTAAAATATAGAGGTGAACCCAAGCAGGCTCTTTGTTGAGAAACAGACAAAGAGAGGTGGCAGGTGACTTGTGGAATTTTACTTTATTACTTAGTCCATGAGAAAAAAAGTGGAGGGCCTGTCTATAAAACCTGTTTTTATATTGCTGCAGTACACCCTGCCATTCTTAATCTGTTGACTACAACCAACTTCGCAAAGTCATACAACAAATTGTTCCTGCTACTACTGAGTGTCCAGTGATCTTATTATGGAGTGTGTGTGTGCGTGTGTGTGTGTGTGTCTATGTGTGCCTGTGTCTTCATTCCTAATGAATCACAGGCCAAATCACTTCCTCTGTCACAAAGAATAATTATTCAGTCTTTGGAAGTAAGCTGTGTGGTCTCTGGTTCCATTTGGAAACACCAGTGTTGCTTTGAAAGAATCCCTTAGATCTCCACATTTGGGTGAGTTGGTCAATCTAGCATAATCCCTCTGCATGTTGGTAAACATGGCACTGAAATTCTTGAAGGTGAAGGGAACATCAAAAGGAGGTAGACAGAGTTTCTAGAGGTAGGGAGCATATCTACATCATGCTTTGGATAACATAATGACAAAACAAAAGCCACAGCAAAGGATAAAAGACAAAAAAAGGGGGGTGAAAATTGGAACTCAAGATGGTGTTGTTATAGGCATCATGATTTGTGTTCATGGGAAAGTTGAGGAAGAGAATTGTGAGTTCAAGGACAGCCTGGACTTCATTTGTTTCAAAACAATACTAAACCACACACACACACACACTCTGTACACACACACTACACACACACATGCACATACATATACACCATACACCATACAAACATGGCTTTGTCTCTAAAGAAGTTAAAATTACGAAATGTTGCCTAGGAGAAAAAGGTTTCTCAGCTTGAATTCTTAGAAACGATTCACTCTACAGCTGCTTGTGCTTATAAACTTCCCCAATTATGGGAGGAAGAAAGAGAGGAAATAGCTTGAAAGGAGGAGAAGGCAGAGATGCAGTGGAGTCCAAACTTCTTACGGAGTCTAAATGGTCTGGCTGCTGTGTAATTGGCTGACTAAACCAAGAGGAGGTGCAGACAATAGCTATGATGGGGAGGATCACAGCTGCACAGCATCCCTGAAGCTCCTGATAACCACACCAGGGAACTGGACCCCTCCGGAACATCCCTTGAAAGCTTCTGGTTCCTTCTAGGGGCCTCCTATGGTTGCTGCCTAAAAGAGAGCTGGGTTCAGTCTGTATAAAAAAAATCTATGCCTTAGGATGGCTGGAATTCAATGACTAATTTCCTAACAAGTTATTAAGCCATGTTCAATATAGCCAAAAATATTATTTTAACATCTAAGTATCCAGACAGAGCTCTGAGCAAAATATTTTCAGAGGGCTTTTCTAATAAAGGTTGACATTGTGATTTGTCCATAGATTGTAACTGCTTCCTCTACAAAATTGAAAAAAAAATAACAACAAAAACATCTCTAAGGCTATTGAGAAGTCCGTATTATGTGGATTGATTTATAATAGACCAAACTGCACACAATAAACCAGTAATTGAATCTAGCACACCCTGAGTATCCATTTTCACTCTGCCTCCTGGCTGAGCATATGATGTGGCCTTAAAGTTTTAAATAATGATAAAATGCTTAAAGCGGCCTAATATGATAACTGGGCAGTAATAGGAACAAGCTCACCTCTCTGGCACTCGGTACTCACTGTAGAGGGGAGAATGTATTTTTGTGATTAATAATGTTTGGAGTCAATATCACAGCTATCACCAGGCAAATAGTTTTTGACACAGAAGTTACTCTCTAAATACCAGAAACCAAAGTCGTCTTGTGGCTCCTGCTCTGCCTATCATGAGCCCTGTGAACCCACCCAGGCTCTCACTCTTTGGGCCTTGGTTTTTCCAGTTAAAACATTGAGCTAAAAGATTAAATGAATTTCAGTTACTATTAAGCCAGATTGATCAAAATCATCTATACTATAATCTGGCTTAGCCGAAACACTCCTGAGTGTTCCCCAAGGACTCTGAATGAACATCTCAGTCAGATGCTCACACATAGGTGATTGTCCTAGAACTCACCACAGTGCTTAACTTATGGAATCAGCCTAGGTGTCCACCAGCAAGAGAGTACATAATGAGAACGGGGGCGGAATCCACACTGGAGTCTCATTCAGCTACAAGGAAGAATTGTACTGTTTTTCAGGATAAGTGAAAACAATTGGAAGCCATCATATTACATAATATAATCTTGATGCAGAAAAACAAATGTTATGTTTTCTCATTTTGGAATCCTTGATTTTGGGTACACACACACACACACACACACACAATCTAGTGTGAAACAGAAGTGATCTGTGGGATAAGTTGGAATAGGGAGGAGTCCACGGGGAGCTTGGGGATGATCGTGGTCCAGGTGGATGATACACTTGAATGAAAACAGTAGGTAGAAACCCTATCACTGTCTCAATGACTACATGCTGACTGAGAGAGTATATTAACATTTAGGCTGCTTTGTGAATGGCCACACTAATTTTTAAAAGTCAGCATACTATGCAATGGGCTTCATTGGGGTCTTTCACTCCCCTCTCCATAGTTTCGTACCTCTTTTTGCACCACTCCCATTTATACATACACATACAAATCAAAGCCCAGGCTGAGCACGTAAGAAAGCTCAGTAGTTTTCTTTCCAACACAGGCTGATTTCACTTTAAACAAATGATTTCCAGCTCCATCTCTTACATGGTCCTGTTTTAATCCTTCTGTATAGTGGAACAAAATCCCATTGTGAAAATGTACCACTTTTATTTTTGTATTTTGTATTTTTGAGATAGTACCTCTTTATATATCTTGCTCTGTCTGTCAGACTGCCCCAAAACTCAGAGATCCATCTTCTTCTACCTCCTGAACATTGGGATTCAAGACATCTGGATCCTCCCATCTCCTCCTCCTCTTTCTGCTCCTCCTCCCCCTCTTCCTTCTCCTTCTCCTTCTCTTTCTCCTTCTCTTCCTCCTCCTCTGTCATCATCTTCCTCCTCGGTCTCCTAACACCATCACCTGTAGCAACAGATCTCAGCTACAGCAGCAATCTGTACAGACAAGATCTCTGGTGTTTGTGTGTGTGTTGGCATGCTCTTGTGTGCATATGTATGCAGAATTAAATGCAAATTTTCTTGGCCTGTCATGTCATATAACAGAGTAAATAATGTCAGAAAGATGACAAAGCAAATAGGATAACTTGCAACTATTTAACAGCCAGTAGTAACAATAGGATTGAATCTTTGAATTTTTTTCTAAGCAAAACCTCAGCAGGTGTCTGTGCAGCATTAATCTGTGCATGCAAATGCTAACACTATAGAACATTCTGGAAAAAAAACCCTTAGGAAGAAGCTCTCACATAATCAGTGAGCTTGGAAAATACAGGAGTATGTGTTTCTTTCCGAATGAATAGGCATAAATATAACTGGTTAAAAAAAATAGATGGCTAGGTCTTTGTTGTAATCATCCCACATTTGTATTCATGAAGCAAGGCTGCATCCTCTTTCATCTCAAAATTGAGCTTTCTGTGGAAGAAGAGAGGGATACAGCAGGCTGCTGTGCAGTGTGTAGTTTGTATCATGAGGTGTGCTCGTTCTCTTCCAGACAGCAATCTTAATGTTTCATATTTTGAAGATGCCACAAAGAACGAAATGAGACAGAGTTTGGAATATCAGGTGAACAGAAACATTGTGCTTTTTGTAAGGGACAAAAGCCTAAGGTTATATATAGATAGAATAAATGAAAAGGACGCCTGTCAGCTCAGCAGGCTTACCCACTGCTCCATTAAACTCATTTATTCACTGCATTAAATTAGGGCACAAAATAGAAAATATGTTTTTAAAAGTAGAACTTAAATTGGACATGGTGGTGGTGGCACATGCCTATAATCTTAGAACTTGAATGAGGCAGGATTGCCATGGATTCCAGGCTTGTGGTTGGCAGATGGATGAATGGATGAACTGTGGAATTATAGACAGATAGAAGACTGAAATGTTGAGTGTGTGGGTGGTTGGCTAGAAGGATGGATGAATGGAATGAATGGATAAAAGATGGATGGATGGGTAGATAGATGGATACATGCATACACACATGAGTGGATCAGTGGATGCATGGCTGGCTGGGTGCATGGCTAGCTGGGTACATGGCTGGCTAGCTGGCTGGATAGATGGATGAAAGATGGATGGATGAAAGATGGATGGATGGATGTATAGATGCATCCATGCATAAGTGGATCAATGGATGTGTGGCTGGATGGGTGCATGGAAGGATTGATGAATGCATGTGTGGACAGGTAAATGGATAAGTTGGTGGATGTGTGGATGGATAAATGAACAAATGGTCTGTTCCTTCTAGCTAACAGCAATGTGACCAAAGCATATATAGTTCTGAGGTCCTGGTTTCCTTTTACTCACACTTCCTGGAGTATCTCCCTTTCTGTGCAGAAAGTAGTTGCTGTTGTCATGTTCTTACCTTGTCCTCTATCTGAGAACACTCATCAATCTATTTTATTTTTCTTCTTTCATGTGTTTATATTTTTGAAATACAATCACGTGTATATATGTGTTGATGTGTGGGCTCACATGAGTGCTTGTATCCATTTATAGAGCTGAGACACATAAAAGAAACTTCCCCAATTATGCTTCTACCTCCTTCATTCTCTCTTAATCAAAGCCAGAGCTTGCTAACTCAACAAGTCTTACTAGCCAGCTTGCTCCAGGAATCTTTTTCAAAAGGTAATACCTCTACCTTTTGAAGGTGGAGATATTACATCCACATGGCATTTTTAAAATTATTTTTAAAAAGTAAAAAGCGCATACTCAGGAAAAACAAACACTTTAAAAAATTACTCTTACTCCCAATTCCAGTTGTCTTTCCTAGGCCTCTTTTCCTCCATCTTCTTCCTACCTGATCCCACTTGTACTCATCCCTGAGTCTACCTGCACTATCTGTTTTATTTCCCCTTCCCAGGGAGATGCTTGCATCCCCACTTAAGCCCTCCATGTTACTTAGAATCTCTGAGTCTGTGGATTGCCGCATGATGTATCCTTTACTTTACAGTTTATATCCACTTATCTGAGAGTACATACCATGTTGGTCTTTCTGTGTCTAGGTTACCTTGCTCAGGATGATTTGTTCTAGTTTTATCAATTTGCCTGCAAATTTTATAATGACATTGTTTTCAACAGCCGAGTAATATCCCATTGTGTAAATGTACCACATTTCTCTTTATCCTTTCTTCTGTTGAACCATCCATCTCTTGGAACCATGCAAGACTTCCAATGGAGCATATGGACCTACAATTGGTCCTTCCAGCATGTTGTGCTGGGGTAAAGGTGGCTAGCCAATGATCAATCCAGCTTGAGATTCATGCCATGATAGGGAGCCCACCCTGACCAGAAACCAAAGGCCCAATGGCCCAGAGACTTAGGATAGAATAAAACATGACTGGCAAAAAATGTCAATGAATGTTTACTAATAATGTTCTGCTATACTCAAAGATTGGTGCACAACCCAATTGTAATTAGAGAGACTTAATCCAGCAACTCATGGAAACAGCTGCAGAGACTCACAGCTAAACATTAGGCAGATGTGGGGGAATTCTGCTGAAGAGGGAGAGGAAGGATTGTAGGAGCTAGGGGTTGGGTTAAAGACACAACAAGAAAACCCACAGAATCAACAAACCTGACTGCAAAGGGGCTTACTGAGACTGAAATGACAATCAGGGTGTTGACACAGGACTAACCTAGGTCCTCTGTATATATGTTAGTTACAATTGTGTAGCTTGGTGTTTTTGTGGGACTCCTAATGGAGGGAGCATGAGACTATTTCTTATGTTTTTGCCTGCTTTGGGGACCATTATCCTCCTACTAGGTTGCCTTGCCCAGCCTTAATATGAGGGAAGGTACCTAATCTTATTGCAACTTGATATGCCATGTTTGGTTGGTATCCCTGGGAGATCTGTCTTTTCCTGAAGGAATTTGAAGGAAGTATAGGGAAGGAAGAGGTGGGGTGGGATGGATGAGATGAGGGGCAGAGGGAGGGAAAAAACTACAGTTGGATGTATTAGTTTCATACTAATGTATGAAGAATAAATTACTAAAAATTACTTTTATCATTTTATCATGTGTATGTGTGTGTGTGTGTGTGTGTGAAACATAAGTGAGTATAAGTGTCCATGGAGGCTACAGGCATTGGATTCTTGTAAACCAGAGTTAGGGACACTTGGGTTCCCTGTAAACTGTTAAGCCATCTCTGCCAACACAGGATAAAGTTTTTTAATGGAGAGGATGCTGATTTTGTATAAGTTATCAAATGCTCAAGAAAGCAATCCTCAACTTAGATTGCACAACAGGTCTGGGGGGTCTCCAAGCATCTCTTTTTTTATTTTATTCGATATATTTTTTATTTATATTTCAAATGATTTCTCCTTTTCTGGTCCCCTACTCCCCAAAAGTCACATAAGCCCTCTTCCCTCTCCCTGTTCTCCCACCCACCCCTTCCCACTTCCCTGTTCTGGTTTTGCCTTATACTGCTACACTGAGTCTTTCCAGAACCAGGGGCCACTCCTCTGTTCTTCTTGTACCTCATTTGATGTGTGGATTATGTTTTGGGTATTCCAGTTTTCCAGGCTAATATCCACTTATTAGTGAGTGCATACCAAGATTGATCTTTGAGACTGGGTTACCTCACTTAGTATGATGTTCTCTAGCTCCATCTATTTGCCTAAGAATTTCATGAATTCATTGTTTCTAATGGCTGAATAGTACTCCATTGTGTATATATAATACATTTTTTGCATCCATTCTTCTGTTGAGGGATACCTGGGTTCTTTCCAGCATCTGGCTATTAAAAATAGGGCTGCTATGAACATAGTGGAGCATATATCCTTATTACATGCTGGGGAATCCTCTGGGTATACGCCCAGGAGTGGTATAGCAGGATCTTTCGGAAGTGAGGTGCCCAGTTTTCTAAGGAACCGCCAGACTGACTTCCAGAGTGGTTGTACCAATTTGCAACCCCACCAGCAGTGGAGGAGTGTTCCTCTTTCTCCACATCCTCGCCAACACCTGCTGTCTCCTGAATTTTTAATCTTAGCCATTCTGACTGGTGTAAGGTGAAATCTCAGGGTTGTTTTGATTTGCATTTCCCTAATGACTAATGAAGTTGAGCATTTTTTAAGATGCTTCTCCGCCATCCAAAGTTCTTCAGGTGAGAATTCTTTGTTTAACTTTGTACCCCATTTTTAATAGGGTTATTTGGTTTTCTTGGGTCTAACTTCTTGAGTTCTTTGTATATATTGGATATTAGCCCTCTATCTGATGTAGGGTTGGTGAAGATCTTTTCCCAATTTGTTGGTTGCCGATTTGTCCTTTTGATGGTGTCCTTTGCTTTACAGAAACTTTGTAATTTAATGAGGTCCCATTTGTCAGTTCTTGATCTTAGAGCATACACTATTGGTGTTCTGTTCAGGAACTTTCCCCCTGTACCGATGTCCTCAAGGATCTTCCTCAGTTTCTTTTCTATTAGCTTCAGAGTGTCTGGCTTTATGTGGAGGTCCTTGATCCATTTGGAGTTGAGCTTAGTACAAGGAGACAAGGATGGCTCAATTCGCATTCTTCTGCATGCTGACCTCCAGTTGAACCAGCACCATTTGTTGAAAAGGCTACCTTTTTTCCATTGGATGTTTTTAGCCCCTTTGTCGAGGATCAAGTGGCCATAGGTGTGTGGGTTCATTTCTGGATCTTCAATCCTGTTCCATTGATCTTCCTGCCTGTCACTGTACCAATACCATGCGGTTTTTAACATTATTGCTCAGTAGTATTGCTTGAGGTCAGGTATACTGATTACCCCAAAAAATTTCTTTTGTTGTTGAGAATAGTTTTAGCTATCCTGGGTTTTTTGTTATTCCAGATGAATTTGAGAATTGCTCTTTCTAACTCTATGAAGAATTGAGTTGGGATTTTGATGGGTATTGCATTGAATCTGTATATTGCTTTTGGCAAAATGGCCATTTTAACTATATTAATAGTGCCGATCCATGAGCATGGGAGGTTTTTCCATTTTTTGAGGTCTTCTTCCATTTTCTTCTTCAGAGTCTTGAAGTTCTTGTCATTCAGATCTTTCACATGTTTGGTAAGAGTCACCCCAAGGTACTTTATACTGTTTGTGGCTATTGTGAAGGGTGTCATTTCACTAATTTCTTTCTCAGCCTGCTTATCCTTCGAGTATATAAAGGCTACTGATTTGCTTGAGTTGATTTTATAACCAACAACTTTGCTGAAGTTGATTATCAGCTGTAGGAGTTCTCTAGTAGAGTTTTTTTTGGGGGGGTCACTTAGGTAGACTATCAAATCATCTGCAAATAATGATAGTTTGAATTCTTCCTTTCCAATTTGTATCCATTTAACCTCCTTATGTTGTCGAATTGCCCGAGCTAGTACCTCAAGTACAATATTGAAAAGATAGGAGAAAGGGGGCAGCCCTGTCTAGTCCCTGATTTTAGTGGAATTGCTTCAAGTTTCTCTCCATTTAGTTTGATGCTGGCTACCGGTTTGCTGTATATTGCTTTTACTATGTTTAGGTATGGGCCTTGAATTCCTGTTCTCTCCAAGACTTTAAGCATGAAAGGATGCTGAATTTTGTCAATTGCTTTTTCAGCATCCAATGAAATGACCATGTGGTTTTTTTCTTTGAGTTTGTTTATGTAGTGGATTGCATTGATGGATTTCCGTATATTGAACCAACCCTGCATTCCCGGGATAAAGCCTACTTGATCATGGTGGATGATCGTTTTGATGTGTTCTTGGATTCGGTTGGCAAGAATTTTATTGAGTATTTTTGCATCGATGTTCATAAGGGAAATTGGTCTGAAGTTCTCTTTCTTTGTTGGATCTTTGTGTGGTTTTGGTATCAGCGTAATTGTGGCTTCATAGAAGGAATTGGGTAGTGTTCCTTCTGTTTCTATTTTGTGGAATAGTTTGAAGAGTATCAGTATTAGGTCTTCTTTGAAGGTCTGATAGAATTCTGCACTGAAGCTATCTGGTCCTGTGCTGTTTTTGGTTGGAAGGCTTTCTATGAATCCTTCTATTTCTTTAGGGGTTATGGGACTGTTTAGATGATCTATTTGATCCTGATTTAATTTTGGTATCTGGTATCTGTCTAGGAAATTATCCATTTCCTCCAGATTCTCCAGTTGTGTTGAGTATAGGCTTTTGTAGTAGGATCTGATGATTTTTTTGAATTTCTTCAGTTTCTGTTGTTATATCCCTCCTTTTCATTTCTAATTTTGTTAATTTGGCTACTTTCTCTGTGCCCTTTGGTCATTCTGGCTAAGTGTTTATCTATCTTGTTGATTTTCTCAAAAAAACCAGCTCCTGGATTTGTTGATTCTTTGTATGGTTCTCTTTATTTCCACTTGACTGATTTCAGCCCTGAGTTTGATGATTTCCTGTCTTCTACTCCTCCTGGGGGAATTGGCTTCTTTTTGTTCCAGGGCTTTCGTGTATGTCATTAAGCTGCTAGTGTATGCACTCTCCATTTTCTTTTTGAAGGCACTCAGGGCTATGAGTATTCCTCTGAGCACGGCTTTCATTGTGTCCCAGAGATTTGGTTATGTTGTGCCTTCATTTTCATTAAATTCTAAAAAGTCGCTGATTTCTTTATTTCTTCTTTGGCCAAGGTGTCATTGAGTAGATTATTGTCCAGCCTCCATGTGTATGTGGGCTTTCTGTTGTTTTTATTGCCATTGAAGACCACTCTTACTCCATAGTGATCCGATAGGAGGCATGGGATTATTAGTTCGATCTTTTTATATTTGTTGAGGTCTGTCTTGTGACCAATTATATGGTCGATTTTGGAGAAGGTACCATGAAGTGCTGAGTAAAAGGTATATTCTTTTGCTTTAGGGTGAAATGTTCTATAAATATCAGTCAAGTCCAATTGGTCCAAAGCTTCAATTAGTTTTATTGTGTCCCTGTTTAGTTTCTGTTTTCCTGATTGGTCCATTGAAGATAGTGGAGTGTTGAAGTCACCCACAATTATTGTGTTAGGTGCAATGTGTGCTTTGAGCTTTAGTAAAGTTTCTTTTACAAATGAGGGTGCCCTTGCATTTGGTGCATAGATGTTCAGAATTAAAAGTTCTTCTTGCTGGATTTTTCCTTTGACCAGCAAGAAGTGTCCTTCTGTATCTCTTTTGATGACTTTAGGCTGAAAGTCAATTTTATCTGATATTAGAATGGCTACTCTGGCTCGTTTCCTGAGACCATTGTCTTGTAAAATTGTCTTCCAGCCTTTTACTCTAAGGTAGTTTTTGTCTTTGACATTGAGGTGTGTTTCCTGTATGCAGCAAAATGTAGGGTCCTGTTTCCTTATCCAGTCTGTTAGTCTATGTCTTTTTATTGGGGAGTTGAGTCCATTGACGTTAAAAGATATTAAGGAATAGTTATTATTACTTCCTGTCATTTTTGATGTTAATTTTATATTTGAGTGGTTATCTTCTTTTGGGTTTGATGAAAGGTTACTATCTTGCTTTTTCCAGGGTGTCGTTTCCCTCCTTGTATTGGAGTTTTCTTCCTATTATTCTTTGTAGAGCTGGGTTTGTAGAAAGATATTGTGTAAATTTGGTTTTGTCATGGAATGTCTTGGTTTCTCCATCTATTGTGATTGTGAGTTTTGCTGGATATAGCAGTCTTGGCTGACATTTGTGTTCTCTTAGAATCTGCATGAGATCTGCCCAGGATCTTCTGGCTTTCATGGTCTCTGGTTGAGAAGTCTGGTGTGATTCTGATAGGTTTTCCTTTATATGTTACTTGGCCTTTTTCTCTTGCTGCCTTTAATATTCTCTCTTTGTTTAGTACATTGGGGTTTTGATTATTATGTGACAGAGAGGCATTTCTGCTCAGGTCCAATCTGGAGTTCTGTAGGCTTCTTGTATATTCATGGGCATCTCTCTCTTTAAGTTGGAAAAGTTTTCTTCCATAATTTTGTTGAAGTTATTTGCTGGCCCTTTCAGCTGTAAATCTTCACTGTCATCTATACCTATAATCCTTAGGTTTGGTCTTCTCATTGTGTCCTGGATTTCCTGGATGTTCTGGGATACACGCTTTTTGCATTTTGCATTTTCTTTGACTGTTGAGTCCATGGTTTCTATGGTATCTTCGGCATCTGAGATTCTTTCTTCTATCTCTTGTATTCTGTTGTTAATATTTGCATCTATGGCCCCTGATTTCTTCTCAAGGTTTTCTATCTCCAAAGTTGTCTCCCTTTGTGATTTCTTAGTTGTTTCTGCTTCTGATTTTAGATCCTGGATGGTTTTGCTTAGCTCCTTCACTTGCTTGTTTGTGTTTTCCTGTAATTCTTTAAGAGATTTTTGTTCTTCCTCTTTCATGACTTCTGCTGTTTCACTCACCTTCTCCTGCATTTCTTTAAGTTTTTTTTGTGTTTCTTCTTTATTGGCTTCTATCTCTTGAGCCTTATTCTCCTGAATTTCTTTAAGTGATTTTTGTGTTTCCATTATATGGGTTTCTAGCTTATTCATGTTCCCCTGTATTTCTTTAAGAGATTCATTTATGTCCTTTTTGTGTTCTTCTAGCAGCATCATGAACAATGATTTTAAATCCAAATCTTGTTTTTCTGGTGTATTTGTGTAACCAGGACTTGCTGATGTTGAAGAGTTTGGTTCAGACACTGCCATATTGCCTAGATTTCTGTTAGTAGCATTTCTGTGTTTGCCCTTTGCCATCTTGTTATTTCTGGTGTTAGTTGGTCTTGTCTCTGGCTGATATTTGTGCCTCCTGTGAGGCTGTAGAGCTATTTCTGCAACACTGGATGGCTGGGTTTCCCCTGTTACAGGTTGCTGATGTGCTGTCCTCCTCTTGGGTGCCCTTGGAGCCCTAGAGTGCCTTGCCCCAGGTTGTCTGTGTGAACCAGGTGGTGCCCTTTTGCTCCTTCAGTGAGTGCTGATGGTCTATGCTGCGGGACCTTTTCCGAGTGCTGGTCACTCTGCTGGGCAGCCGATCTCCCCACCGAGTTGGTACACCCAAGGCTAGCCTAGCTGCTGAGGCCCTGAGTCTAGGCAAAAGCCTGGCAGGCTAAGGCCTGAGCAAAGTTCCCCTTGGGCTATGACTGTTAATTGGTTCTGTCAGGTGGCTGATGGTGGAGAGTGTGCACACTTCCTGAAAGTACTGGGAGAGTCTGCTAGGCTAACAACCTCCTGGCCAGGTTGGCACACTGATGGCCCCATGAACAGCCCAGGGCCTGGGTGCAGGCCAACCTCTGTCGGGCTTAGACCCCCGAGATGTTGGCCTTGGGTTATATTTGTGTACCTCAGTCTGTCTGATTTCTCTGGTGCCCGAGATCGAAGATGTCGGAGAGACTATCATAACTGACTGGCGGGAGGCAGAGTTCTGATGTAGCTTCTGTGCAGTGAAAGGTGCTGTAAATCTGCCACTGCTTGCAGCCCAGCTGGCCAGTGAGGGTCAGTGGTAGTGGGCACAAGGCCTGCCTGGACCCTGTCACCTTGGTTCCACTGCTGATGGCCCTTCTGCTCCACCAGCTGCTGCTGCTGCTGCCTCCACCGACGCAGCCGCCCTCCAAACATCTCTAAGCTTGTCTCAGTCATTACCCTCCTCCTTATCTATGACTTTGATCTTAAAAGATTTATGTTTTATCTATTTTGAGTTTCGTACACACGATGGAAGCACACTGTGTATTCTTCTGTGTCTGGCTTGTTTTACTCAGTGTTGCATTTGTGAAACTCATCCTGGTGTTGAGTATGATAGTAGCTATTTCATTTCCCCATCTGGACAGCATCCATTGTATGAACACATCTGATGTATTTATCCACTCTACTCCTGAGAAGCACTGCACATTTTCTTTCATTCTTGTTTTTATCTGCTGGGATTAGTGCTATTTTGAATATGCTTGTGCACCCTTTGGTGTACATTGTAAGGCATTTTGTTGAGTATATATATATATTTAGGACTGTGTATCGCATGCACTTTTTGCTTTAAATATATATTACCAAAGAGTTCTCCTCAGCAGTTGAATCAGCAGCATGTAAGAGCTCCAACTGCTCCACAACCCTGCCAGCACTCAGTATTTTCGTTTAAGCTTTCCTTGTAGATATGCACTGGAATCTCATTGTGGTTCCAATTTGCATCTTTTTATCAGAGAGGGAAGCTGAGCTCTCTCCATCTCCATCTGCTTATTGGTCATTTGAATATAACCCTTGATGAAGATTCTTTGGCCTACTCTCTACTTTTCAATGGAGTTTTGGGAATTTTAAGTTGTTCTGGTTGTGAGTCCTAGTTAGACAAGTGTATTGCAAACATTCTCTCAACATATTGCTGCAAGCTTCTTAGGCCTTCATAGGATTGTTTTTATTTTATTTTGTGTGTGTGTGTGTTTTAAAGGAATTATTTATTTTGCTGTGCTGGCTAGCTTTATGTCAACTAAACAAAAGTTAAGCATTGTCTGGAAGGATAAAACCTCAACTGAGAAAATGCTTCCATAAGATCCAGCTGTAGGGGATTTTTTTTCTCAGTAATTATATTCATATTTATTATTTTTGTTTTTATTTTTTTCTTTTTTTTCTTTTTTTTATTATTCGATATAATTTATTTACATTTCAAATGATTTCCCCTTTTCTAGCCCCCCCACTCCCCGAAAGTCCCGCAAGCCCCCTTCTCTTCCCCTGTCCTCCCACCCACCCCTTCCCACTTCCCCGTTCTGGTTTTGCTGAATACTGTTTCACTGAGGCTTTCCAGAACCAGGGGCCACTCCTCCTTTCTTCTTGTACCTCATTTGATGTGTGGATTATGTTTTGGGTATTCCAGTTTTCTAGGTTAATATCCACTTATTAGTGAGTGCATACCATGATTCACCTTTTGAGTCTGGGTTACCTCACTTAGTATGATATTCTCTAGCTCCATCCATTTGCCTAAGAATTTCATGAATTCATTGTTTCTAATGGCTGAATAGTACTCCATTGTGTAGATATACCGCATTTTTTGCATCCACTCTTCTGTTGAGGGATACCTGGGTTCTTTCCAGCATCTGGCAATTACAAATAGGGCTGCTATGAACATAGTAGAACATGTATCCTTATTACATGGTGGGGAGTCTTCTGGGTATATGCCCAGGAGTGGTATAGCAGGATCTTCTGGATGTAAGGTGCCCAGTTTTCGGAGGAACCGCCAGACTGATTTCCAGAGTGGTTGTACCAATTTGCAACCCCACCAGCAGTGGAGGAGTGTTCCTCTTTCTCCACACCCTCTCCAACACCTGCTGTCTCCTGAATTTTTAATCTTAGCCATTCTGACTGGTGTAAGATGAAATCTTAGGGTTGTTTTGATTTGCATTTCCCTAATGACTAATGAAGTTGAGCATTTTTTAAGATGCTTCTCCGCCATCCGAAGTTCTTCAGGTGAGAATTCTTTGTTTAAATCTGTACCCCATTTTTAATAGGGTTGTTTGGTTTTCTGGAGTCTAACTTCTTGAGTTCTTTATATATATTGGATATTAGCCCTCTATCTGATGTAGGATTGGTGAAGATCTTTTCCCAATTTGTTGGTTGCCGATTTGTCCTCTTGATGGTGTCCTTTGCCTTACAGAAACTTTGTAATTTTATGAGGTCCCATTTGTCAATTCTTGCTCTTAGAGCATACGCTATTGGTGTTCTGTTCAGAAACTTTCTCCCTGTACCGATGTCCTCAAGGGTCTTCCCCAGTTTCTTTTCTATTAGCTTCAGAGTGTCTGGCTTTATGTGGAGGTCCTTGATCCATTTGGATTTGAGCTTAGTACAAGGAGACAAGGATGGTTCAATTCGCATTCTTCTGCATGCTGACCTCCAGTTGAACCAGCACCATTTGTTGAAAAGGCTATCTTTTTTCCATTGGATGTTTTCAGCCTCTTTGTCGAGGATCAAGTGGCCATAGGTGTGTGGGTTCATTTCTGGATCTTCAATCCTGTTCCATTGATCCTCCTGCCTGTCACTGTACCAATACCATGCAGTTTTTTAACACTATTGCTCTGTAGTATTGCTTGAGGTCAGGGATACTGATTCCCCCAGATTTTCTTTTGTTGCTGAGAATAGTTTTAGCTATCCTGGGTTTTTTGTTGTTCCAGATGAATTTGATAATTGCTCTTTCTAACTCTGTGAAGAATTGAGTTGGGATTTTGATGGGTATTGCATTGAATCTGTATAGTGCTTTAGGCAAAATGGCCATTTTAACTATATTGATTCTGCCGATCCATGAGCATGGGAGGTTTTCCCATTTTTTGAGGTCTTCTTCCATTTCCTTCTTCAGAGTCTTGAAGTTCTTGTCATACAGATCTTTCACATGTTTGGTAAGAGTCACCCCAAGATACTTTATACTGTTTGTGGCTATTGTGAAGGGGGTCATTTCCCTAATTTCTTTCTCAGCCTGCTTATCCTTTGAGTATAGGAAGGCCACTGATTTGCTTGAGTTGATTTTATAACCTGCCACTTTGCTGAAGTTGTTTATCAGCTGTAGGAGCTCTCTAGTGGAGTTCTTTGGGTCACTTAGGTAGACGATCATGTCGTCTGCAAATAATGATAGTTTGACTTCTTCCTTTCCAATTTGTATCCCTTTGACCTCCTTATGTTGTCGAATTGCCCGAGCTAGTACCTCAAGTACAATATTGAAAAGATAAGGAGAAAGGGGGCAGCCTTGTCTGGTCCCTGATTTCAGTGGGATTGCTTCAAGTTTCTCTCCATTTAGTTTGATGCTGGCTACCGGTTTGCTGTATATTGCTTTTACTATGTTTAGGTATGGGCCTTGAATTCCTGTTCTCTCCAAGACTTTAAGCATGAAGGGATGCTGAATTTTGTCAAATGCTTTTTCAGCATCCAATGAAATGACCATGTGGTTTTGTTCTTTGAGTTTGTTTATGTAGTGGATTGTATTGATGGATTTCCGTATATTGATCCAACCCTGCATTCCCGGGATAAAGCCTACTTGATCATGGTGGATGATCGTTTTGATGTGTTCTTGGATTCGGTTGGCAAGAATTTTATTGAGTATTTTTGCATCGATGTTCATAAGGGAAATTGGTCTGAAGTTCTCTTTCTTTGTTGGATCTTTGTGTGGCTTTGGTATCAGCGTAATTGTGGCTTCGTAGAAGGATTTGGGTAGTGTTCCTTCTGTTTCTATTTTGTGGAATAGTTTGAAGAGTATTGGTGTTAACTCTTCTTTGAAGGTCTGGTAGAATTCTGCACTGAAGCCATCTGGTCCTGTGCTTTTTTTGGTTGGAAGACTTTCTATGACTCCTTCTATTTCTTTAGGCATTATGGGACTGTTTAGATGGTCTAGTTGGTCCTGATTTAATTTTGGTATTTGGTATCTGTCAAGGAAATTGTCCATTTCCTCCAGATTCTCCAGTTGTGTTGAGTATAGGCTCTTGTAGTAGGATCTGATGATTTTTTGGATTTCCTCAGTTTCCGTTGTTATATCTCCCTTTTCATTTCTAAGTTTGTTAATTTGGATACTTTCTCTGTGCCCTTTGGTCATTCTGGCTAAGGGTTTATCTATCGTGTTGATTTTCTCAAAGAACCAGCTCCTGGTATTGTTGATTTTTTGTATGGTTCTCTTTGTTTCTACTTGATTGATTTCGGCCCTGAGTTTGATGATTTCCTGCCTTCTACTCCTCCTGGGCGAAATAGCTTCTTTTTGTTCTAGGGCTTTCAGGTGTGTCATTAAGCTGGTAATGTATGCTCTCTCCATTTTCTTTTTGGAGGCACTCAGGGCTATGAGTTTTCCTCTTAGCACTGCTTTCATTGTGTCCCATAGATTTGGGTATGTTGTGTTTTCATTTTCATTGTGTTCTAAAAAGTCTTTAATTTCTTTCTTTATTTCTTCCTTGACCAAGTTATCATTGAGTAGAGTATTGTTCAGTTTCCATGTGTATGTGGGCTTTCTGTTGTTTCTGTTGCTATTGAAGACCACTTTTACTCCATAGTGATCAGATAGGAGGCATGGGATTAGTTCAATCTTCTTATATTTGTTGAGGTCTGTCTTGTGACCAATTATATGGTCGATTTTGGAAAAGGTACCATGAGGTGCTGAGAAAAAGGTATATTCTTTTGTTTTAGGATAGAATGTTCTATATATATCTGTTAAATCTAATTGGTCCAAAGCTTCAATTAGTTTCATTGTGTCCCTGTTTAGTTTCTGTTTTCCTGATCGGTCCATTGAGGAAAGTGCAGTGTTGAAGTCACCCACAATTATTGTGTTAGGTGCAATGTGTGCTTTTAGTTTTAATAAAGTTTCTTTTATGAAAGAGGGTGCCCTTGCATTTGGGGCATAGATGTTCAGGATTGACAGTTCTTCTTTTTGTATTTTTCCTTTGACCAGCAAGAAGTGTCCCTCAGGGTCTCTTTTGATGACTTTGGGTTGAAAGTCAATTTTATCTGATATTAAAATGGCTACTCCAGCTTGTTTCCTGAGACCATTTGCTTGTAAAATTGTCTTCCAGCCTTTTACTCTAAGGTAGTGTTTGTCTTTGACCCTGAGGTGTGTTTCCTGTAAGCAGCAAAATGTAGGGTCCTGTTTACGTATCCATTCAGTTAGTCTGTGTCTTTTTATTGGGGCATTAAGTCCATTGATGTTAAGAGATATTAAGGAATAGTGATTGTTACTTCCTATCATTTTTGACGTTATTTTTTAAATTTGAATGCTTAACTTCTTTTGGGTTTGATGAAAGGTTACTATCTTGCTTTTTCCAGGGTGAAGTTTCCCTCCTTGTATTGGTGTTGTCCTCCTATTATCCTTTTTAGGGCCGGGTTTGTGGATAGATATTGGGTAAACTTGGTTTTGTCATGAAATATCTTAGTTTCTCCATCTATGGTGATTGAGAGTTTTGCTGGATATAGTAGTTTTGGTTGGCATTTGTGTTCTCTTAGAGTCTGCATGAGATCTGCCCAGGACCTTCTAGCCTTCATAGTCTCAGGTGAAAAGTCTGCTGTGATTCTGATAGGTCTTCCTTTATATGTTACTTGGCCTTTTTCTCTTACTGCCTTTAGTATTCTTTCTTTGTTTAGAACATTTGGTGTTTTGATTATTATGTGATGGGAAGTATTTCTGTTCTGGTCCAGTCTGTTTGGAGTTCTGTAGGCTTCTTGTATATTCATGGGCATCTCTCTCTTTAGGTTAGGGAAGTTTTCTTCCATAATTTTATTGAAGATGTTTGCTGGCCCTTTAAGTTGTAAATCCTCACTCTCATCTATGCCTATAATCCTTAGGTTTGGTCTTCTCATTGTGTCCTGGATTTCCTGGATATTTTGGGTTACAAGCTTTTTGCATTTTGCATTTTCTTTAACTGTTGAGTCCATGGTTTCTATGGAATCTTCAGCATCTGAGATTCTTTCTTCTATCTCTTGTATTCTGTTGTTGATATTTGCATCTCTGTCCCCTGATTTCTTCCCAAGGCTTTCTATCTCCAAAGTTGTCTCCCTTTGAGTTTTCTTAGTTGTTTCTACTTCTGATTTTAGATCCTGGATGGTTTTGCTTAGCTCCTTCACTTGCATGTTTGTGTTTTCCTATAATTCTTTAAGAGATTTTTGTGTTTCGTCTTTCATGACCTCAGCCTGTTGACCAAAGTTCTCCTGTATTTCTTTAAGAGATTTTTGTGTTTCGTCTTTCATGACCTCAGCCTGTTGACCAAAGTTCTCCTGTATTTCTTTAAGTGTTTTTTGCATTTCCTCCTTGTTGGCTTTTGTATTCTCCTGGATTTCTTTCAATGATTTTTGTGTTTCCCTTGCAAGGGCTTCTAACTTTTGATCCATTTTCTCCTGAATTTCTTTATGTATGTCCTTCATGTGTTCCTGTACCAGCATCATGACCAGTGATTTTAAATCCAAATCTTGTTTTACTGGTGTGATGGGGTATCCAGGACATGTTGGTAGAGGAGAATTGGGTTCAGATGTTGCCATATTGCCTTGATTTCTGTTAGTGACGTTCCTGCATTTGCCTTTTGCCATCTAGTTCTCACTGGTGTTAGTTTATCTTGTCAGTGCTGGACTCACCAGTGCAAGCTGCCCCTTCCCAGTTGGCCTCTGGTGCACAGCTTACCTCCTGCACTGCTTGTAGATAGTGTGCTGCTGCCCAGGCTGTTCCGATCCCAAAGCAGGCACCCGAAGGCTCCCGCTGGGGCCTGCTGGATTCACTGGAGCACACTGACTTCTCCCAGCTGGCCGCCCGGAAGCCCAGCTAGCCACTTGCAGGACTTGGAGATGTAATGCTGCCGCCCAGACTGATCTGGATCCGGAAGCGGAGAGAGTAGAGCTAAGGGCTTCTGCCTGAGGCCTTGCCCCAGATTGTGTCTGTGGACCAGATGGAGCCTGTGTGCACCCCCAGGGAGTGCCGACGGTGTATGCTACTGTGACCTCCCCTGTGTTCCGCTCACTCAGCTGGGCAGCCGATCCGCCAACCGGGCTGTCGCACACAAGGTTAGCCTGGCCGCCCAGTCCCTGAGTCCAGGCAAAAGCCTGGGAGGCCAAGGTCCGAGCAAAGTTCCCCTAGGGCTATGACTGTTAATTGGGTCTGCCAGGTGACTAGGATGGCGGGCGTGTGCGCCCGCGCTCCCTGAAAACGCCGGGAGAGTCTGCTTTGCTAACAATCACCTGGGCGGGTTGACTCACAGATGGCCCACCAAGCCGCCCCGTTCTTGGGGTCAGTCCTGTGCCTTTTGGGGCCTGGACCCCTGCTTTGTTAGTTTTAGGCTATGCCTGTTACAGGTCTGCCCGCCTGAGCTCTCTGTCGTCCTGCAGGCAAAATGGCGGCGGCGCGCTCGCAGGCCTGGGCAAAAAAACCTCCTGGCTGGGTTGGCACCCCGATGGCCCCCCGACCCGCCCAGGGCCTGGGTGCAGGCCAACGCCCGTCGGGCTCAGACCACCGCGGTGTTGGCCTCGGATTATGTTTGTGTACCTCAGTCTGTCCGATCCCTGGAGTAAGGAACCAAGATGGATGCACCTCTCCTGGCTGGTGGGAGGCCGAGTTCTGAAGTGGCTTCCATGCAGGAAAGGCACCACACAACTGCAGCTGCTTGCTGCCCGGCTGGTCAGCGAAGGTCAGTGGTCGTGGGCGCAGGGCCTAACTGGTCCCTGTGACGCCTTGGTTCCACTGCTGATGGCCCTTCAGCTGAAGCAGCCACTGCTGCTGCTGCCGCCGCCGCCGCTGCCGCCCCTTTGTTTTTATTTTTATTAGCTATTTTCTTTATTTACATTTCAAATGTTATCCTTTCCTGTTTTCCCTTCTGAAAACACTCTATCACATCCCCTCTTCCCTTGCTCACCAACCCACCACTCCAGCTTCCCTGTCCTGGTATTTCTCTATACTGGGGCACTGAGCCTTCTCAGGACCAAGGGCCTCTCCTCCCTTTCATGTCCATCAGGGCTATCCTCTCCTACATATGCAGCTGGAGCCATGGGTCCCTCCATGTGCATTTTCTTAATTAGTGATTGATATGGGAGGGCCCATGCCATTGTCGTTGGGGACAATCTTCAGCTGGTGGTCCTGAGTTTTATAAGAAAGCATGCTGAGCAAGCCATGAAGAACAAGGCAATAATCAACAGTTCTCCATGGCCTCTGCACCAGCTCCTGCCTCCAGATTCCTTCCTTCCTTTAGTTCCTTTCCTGACTCCCTTCAATGACAGTGATTTGGAAGCATAAGCCAAATAAGCCCTTTACTCCACAAGTAGACTTGGCCATGGTGTTTCATCACAGCAACTAGGACATTTATTTCATGTGTCTGACCATTTTGCCTTCATGTATGAATATGCACTACAGGCATACAGAGTCACTGGAAGCCAAAAGAGGGAGTCAGAACCTGTGGAACTAGAATTAACAGATGGTTGTGATGTTGATATGAGGACTTTTCTCCAGCCTGTATCATTTTACGATTTTGATGAAGGAAGTTCTGAGACATTTTCTAGGTCCACTGCTTGTTCCTTTGATGCTATCTTTGGGTGGAGAGAGTTTGGCCATTGCCAGTGCTGCTTTGCAGTGAATTAATGCTGCAAAATATAGCTTCCTACTACGTGTTATAAAAAGAGAGTTCTGGCTACTTTTAAATTTTCATACTTTTTGGAAGTATCCTATAATTTGTCTTTCCTTCAAACATTGGTTTACAAATAGGTAAATAACCAAATGTGTCAATACAATTGATTAAAGATTTGAAAATTAATAAATACAATTTACCACTCTACCAGAGAAAAATACCAATATTTTAATGCTAGAAACACTTTGAATGTCATGATCTATTATCTATATTTTATTTTTATAATTATAATATTACTATTATCTGTTCTTGTTACTCTCTGTTTCATTATTTGGTACATTATTTAGTATGTTCCTATTTTTTTTTTTACCTCTGTTATTAAAGCTTTTTCTACTTGAGAAATTCACATTTGTATTTATCCATGTCTGCCTGTCAACTGGAATTCATATGTATTTGTATGGGTAGTTTATTTGGCTTCCATACTTCACCATCTCATTCTTCAGTGGTTCTCTGCCTTTGTTCCATGTCTCAGATTTCCTTTAATTCCTTATTAAGATGGTGGGCTCCCTGGTCTTGGTCTAGAATATAGAGAACCATGAGGTAGGATAGCTTTCACTTGCACTGTTAATAATTTCAGTTCATTTCTTACAATGGAAATGAATGACAATGTTAATATTCATGACAACTTGATTTTGAGCTTGAAGAAACAATTGATTCCAGAACTGCTGCTATGGTCTTCCAAGTGGTTCTGAACTATAAAATCATGAGCAAACAGGACTAGGTCTGTAGATGTAGAGCAGAGGGAGCACACAGTCAGCAGCCACCTTTACCACTCAGTCTTTAGCCTGAGCTCCCACTTTCTCAGTAGACTAGTCCAGGCATGGACCCCAATCCAATCAGCAAACTATTCACAACCCTCAGCTAGCAGCTATTTCTGGTGTTCTATTTAATTTTGCCTACACTGACATAGCCAAATTTAAAGGGGAAACTAGACAACAGCTGCCCTCATGATAGAAGCAAATTTCTCAGTTATAAAGTGCATTCCTGATTTCTTTTCTGTGAGTTTGGGGCTATTAGCTTTTGAGTTAGTGGGACCCTCCAGTGCATTCTAGATCCATATCTAAAGGGTTTCAACAGATGCTTGCATCCATGTATAAGGATGCAGAGCCATGTGCAAAGAATTCACATACAAGTAATTAAGCCAACAGACAGTAACATCATCTGACTTTCCATAGTGAATAAATGTGTTTTGACTTTTTGCATGTTTTTGAGAGAATTCCATGCATGGAATTTTTACAATATTTACAATATTCCAAACCTTTCTTCTTCCCTTTCTAATTCCTCTTGTGCTCTCTACTTCTCCTCAAATTCATAACCTTTTCTTTTTTAATTGTTACTGTGACATATATAAGTATATTTATACACTCAAATGCACAAGTATATGGATATATACAATCTTCTGTGTCTACTTAGTGTTACTCATAAGTATATGTGTTTAGGATTCACCACTTGAGATTATATAACCTATCAGGACCTCATCCCTGGAAAAGAATAATCTTCTCACTCATAGCTCCTCATCTAAGTGCAGAGCCTTGTGAGATTCCAGTCTACATTAGCATGTCAACTAGTGCTGTCATCATTTAGGCCTTGCTTCTTCAATGAGCATACAGTTGAGAATTCATGAGTACAGCTTCCTTGTCATCTATTGAGGACACTATCACTCAGCTTATATCCTAGTACTGCAGTTCTTATGATTTTTTCTGTCACCTCTATTGAGAAATCCCTGTGCTTTCAGAGTAAGGATTGTGTTGTAGATATAGCAGCATGACTGGGCACCCCATAGAATGTTGTGGAATTCTGTGATGATGTATTTGCTGCAAAAAGAATCTTGTGAAGGGGGAGAGCTACAATTACCTGTGGTGTAAGGTTATGTACTTAGACCATAATTTGGGATCGTAATTGTTTAGGGAAATAGTACCAAGTTCTCTTTTAGGGTTCTTGACTATCTCACCAGCCATAGGTAACTAGCTAGGTTTAGAGTACCAGCCATGAGTTCCCCTCACATGAGTGGGGCTTAAGAACAACTAGGCAGTCATTGGTTACTGTAACTTTAATTTATTCAAAACCTACTTTTAATGATGGTTCTTCAATACTTTAACTTCCCTTTTAACCTACCACCTGCCAGAGGTAGCAGGAAAGAAAGGATATGGGGAAAGTAGACCTGTTTAGAAATGGTTCTTTGGAGCAAATCTCATCTGTGTTTTCAGGAAATCAGCAGTTCAGGTCACAGGAGTCAGCAGTGACAGCTTGATCCACTCACAAACACTTCATGGATATACCAGCAGTCCAGTTCAGCAGAGTTGGGATAGCAAACATGGATCAATAGTGGTGGCACTATCTAGTAGAGAAAGCCAGGCTTCAGCCTTGGTACAAGTAAGGAGGGACCAAGGTCAATAGGAACACCAGGAAAAGTTCTCTTTCAGTAAAGCAAGGATCAGTGAAGACAGGAGACCAACAAGCATTTATATATGCAAGCAAGCCAAGCTCAGTTCCTTCACTGTCCATCTTCTCTATACTCCCTCCAAACATCACATGTCCTCCATGGATCTCGCCTCAACTGACACCATTCTGCCAATCAGCCAGAGTCCAAGGAAGTGGCAGGAAACTTCAGCACACTGCTGAAGTTTTTTGATGTGTTTCTCTCTATGGATTCCTGACAAATGCTGCTCAACTATGCAATGTAAGGCGGACCAATACATGCATGTCATTAGCAAAGAATCCTTCACCACATGCCTTTTCACGTGCTTGCTTTAGCAGAACATCATTTCAATTGTGTCTGCTTCAGCAAAATGTTCTTTCATGAGTCTGCCTTTGCCTTTCACCTGTGTCCATTTCATGAAAACACTCCTTTATGTATTTACCCCAGCAAAAAAATATCATCCAACACAGCGGATTAGTCAGAGAACCCCTAAGTTTCCACTTTAGGTTACTCTCAAGATAATTGTGCCACTGTTGTATCTTTAGGGAAATATTGC
Source organism: Apodemus sylvaticus (assembly GCF_947179515.1). Lineage (NCBI taxonomy): Eukaryota > Metazoa > Chordata > Mammalia > Rodentia > Muridae > Apodemus > Apodemus sylvaticus. The sequence continues at coordinate 68,163,273 of NC_067481.1, forward strand.
TATATGGTCATTGTTGTGATTCATGGACTTTACTAGATAGATTAGGTAGGACTATTAATGGCTTTTCTCTACTGGTAATTTGGATACTATGAGAGTTAGTTCTCAGGGGGAAACCTCTAAGTTGGTTCTAGCTCCATTCCTCAAGTCTAGAAATTGAAGAGCACATAGCGTCCTGCTCAGTGCACTCTTACCTTCACACTCTGGAAGGCAGCCAAGGGCAACAACAATTGCTTGCATGTTTTAGGTAGTCTTCTTGACTCCCTTGATCAACATACCTGGCACTGAAGTTTCTGTTAGTCTGAGGCTCTTGGGGGTGTGTTTTAACTCCAACTGGCATGTGAAAGATAGTTTTGTGTCATTTTGACATAAGCTGAAGTCATTTGAGAAGAAGAATCTGAATTGAGAAAATGTCTCCATACGATCTGCCTTGTAGAATATTTTCTTAATTAGTGATTGATGGGGAAGGGCTCACTCTATTGTAGGTGGGGTCATCCTTTACCTGGTGGTCCTGGGGTCTACAAGAAATCAGGCTGAGCAAGCTATGGGGAGCAAGCCAATAAGCAGCATCCTTCTATGGCCTTGGCAACAGCTTGTCTCCAGGTTCCTGCTCTGTTTGAGTTCCTTTTCTGACTTCCTTTAATAATGATCAGTGCTGTGTAACTATAAGCCTAATAAACCCTTTTCTCCCCAACTTGCCTTTTGGTCATGGTGTTTGCTGCAACAATAGACACCCAAACTAAGACATGGTATAATTTCATTTATACTACTGTATGTGTCTACATATGTGCTCATATGTTATACATGTGATTTTAGGCAAATAGAAAATAATTGGTGTTCTCAATAAGTTTTGGAAGGTGGCTTTGGGCATTTAATTCACAATTGGAGAAACAGACCTGACTTTTCTTGAGTGAACTTTACCCTCCATCCCAGTTTTCTAGAGTGGACCAGTTTCCATGCACTAATGTAAACTCCATCACAGGGCACTTTCATTTTTTCAATTTTTATGTTCTCTTAGTTTAGATAACAACCTTTAGAAACACTCTTAGGAGGGAATAGATGCTTAATTAATTGCAAGTCCCCTTTTCTCACTTGCCTAGGGTACCTGTGAAATATTGAATTACCAGATCCCAGTATCCCAGTGATAAAAGGATAATGAATTTTCATCAGCCTCAGCCACACACTGACAACTTTGGTTTAGGAGTTGGCACTGTATGTCTTTTACTCTCTTGGATCTCCTCAGCTTGTTTTCTGGACTCTCGTCAGGAGGCGGACTTGGGACTATTCTGTGTGCCTGTTAATTAGCACATGTGCAGGCAGGCTTTGCTGGAAAGGCACTATCAAGTCAGAACAAATCATGTCCCAAGCAAAGAAATAAAAACTGAAAGCTGTGCTTGCTCACAGCTGAAAGTTTCTCTGCACACCTTCCCCTTTCTGCATTACAGATTTTGAGCTATATCCTCTCCATAGTCAGAACTAGATCCCTTCCATCTCCAGCTAGCTTCCTCCCTTCCTGACCTATAATGAACCATTATCCTCAGCCCTGTCAGAAGTACATTTTTCTTTCCTTTATTGTAATCCCCTTTTATTTTGCTGAGCTCAACTACTGAGCTACAGAAAGGACCTTTGGAAAGAATCAGGGCTTAATTGTATATAGGCTCCTTCCTGTCTTTTCTCTCCTGTGCTGGTACCCCAGATGGGGCAGCAGAGCAATGCATGGGGTGCTGTATTCTAAACCCCATCCTCCGAATCCCCGGGGGGTGTGGGGGGGAGGTATCAAAGTTGAGCAGCAGTGCCCAGTCCTTCCCAGAGGACTCTCAACCTTGTGCCTCTGGGAAGATAGCTTGGTTCCTGTTGCTTCCTGCTCTTTTAGTCTTCTGGTCACATCTTGCTTTTGCATTGAACTGTGCAATGGAATTCCCCTTCTCTATGTTTCTACATGTAAAAGGATTCTCTCTAAAGGTAGACACTAAGCTCTTGATACCAGGAGTAGAACAGATTTTGTTAGCAGATCTCATAATACCCAGAATGGTACTGGGCTTAGGGTATTAATTTTATGTTTCCAGGAAGCCAGTGACGCAAACTGTCCTTCTTTGTATTCTCCTCTCAGCCTGAGGGTGCTTCGGAGTCACTTGCCTCAAGTTTTCAATCATTAGAATGGAGCCAATAATAGCACCTACCTCACAGTTTCAATCAGAATTGACAATCCTGATGTAAATATCTTAGTACAGTAACTAACATAGATTACTCACTAAAGAATGTAGATATTAATTATTATGTTAGGATACATAGATGAGGGGTTGAGCACATGGCTTTGTTGATAGTGTACTAGCCTGGCATGTGTGAAGTGTCCCTAGTACAAACTAGGCGTTGTGGAACATGCCTATGATTCCAAAGTAATGGAGGCGAAGACAGGAAGATCAGAAGTTCAAGGTCATCCTTAGTTACATATGGAGTTTGAAGTCAGCCAGTGCTAGAAGCCCTGTCTCAAAAAGGAAAAACTACATCTTAATACATGAAAAATATGTTATCTCCTGGAAAGCAACATTGCAAAGTCATTCTCAGGGAAATTGTCCAGACCAAATGTAATCCAGACAGTAAAGACTAAAGGTTGTGATTAATATACAAAAGAAATTAATGTTCAGATAAAGCCTGGATGTCCCTCCCTTCCTACGCATCATGGGAGGATCAGGGCATGAGTCAGAAGGTCCAGATGTACCAGTGTGGAAGATGGATGCTGTGTTGTAAATGTCGTATGAAGGGCCGTGCCCCTCATGGTCCAAGGTAGGGCTTTTTCTCAGTTTTCTGGTCCTCCATCATGCTCAGGAGTGCTTTCTCTTTCTTAATAAACTATTCCAGTCTACCTATGTGACCCTGGTCTACTTCACTGCTTGGACACAAAAGCCTGGATATTTCAACAGGTCCCAGGACGCAGATCTGTATGTGAACACAATAACTATAATACTTTTATTTCCTCTTCACCTAACATAAGAACCTCTTTCTGTTGTTGATTTCCAGTAGATCAGCTAGCTACTAACAATGAAACTTTACTGCAGAAAACATTCTGTTCCAAGGTGCTGGGCTATTACAGGACTCAACCTTAGAGTCATTGTGTTCCAATCTAGAAAGTTCTTCATGCCTCTTAACAACCTCTCTCCAGAAAGAGAAATCTTCTAATTTAGTTGTGTGGATGAAAAAGGGATAAATGTATCAATCTGAATGAGTCTTGGCTTTCTTGTTTTCTTTCTTTCTATCTATCTTCCTTTCTTTTTTGGTAAATGAAACTAAATAAATGGATAAATCAAAGCAGGCATGAAAAGATTGGGGAAAATAATACCTGGACACAACTCATCATGGCAGGGTTTCAAAGGTTTAAATATCAGGGGTTTGGAATTCTGAGCAGTGATCCTGAGTAGGAGTTGGATTTGGAATCTGTGAAGCAGGACTCTGAAGCAGGATGGGACCTTATGTTGCGTGTAATGGTACGAAGGTGCTTTCTCATGAAATGAAGGTGAAACTAGGTGTGATGAGCTGTCTTCCTAACAGGATAGTGGAGAGGATAAAATGAACCGAGGCATGGGGATTCTCCACAAACATCCATGGCTCAGCAACACTGTCATTTAGCTACCCAAATCACATGATGGCTGATTCATCACTGTCGTCTGTTATTCAGGGGACCTCCAAGCAAAATGCTTCATTTTTGAGAACATTACCCAAACACACATGCAAATTAAGACCAAATTTAGAAGCTTCTGATGCTTCTTGTTGTCCCTATCCCTTTAAAAAAAATGTTTCTTCTCCTTTCTAGTAAAAACAATCAGAACTGCCTTTGTCTGTATCTTTGTCTTCCGGTGCTATAATGTAATACCACAGGGTAGATAAGTAATAAAGAAATATGGTAATTGTAAATTATGTCTCTGAAGATGAGAGTCAAGGCGCCACTCCTGGTAATGGCCTTCTTGCTAGCAAACGCTTAAGAGGTACAGGGAATGATGCTGTAGAAGATGGGAAATGTGTATGCATATGGGTCTTATTTGGTCTCTCTCATCTCACAGTGGTGGGGGCTCTAGCTTTCTGAGATTATCTAACCTAGATCTCTGCCTAGAGGTCCAACTTCCAAAAATCACAATTAGATTACATTTCTATCTTTTTAGTATTGCATGCTGGGAGTGAGATTTTAGCATGTGAAAATGTGGGCAGATACATCCACATCACAGTGGTACACAGATGTTTTTCTGATATGGGAATAAAGCCTTGAACACACTTAAAACTGAATTGTTCCTTGAGCACTGGTCACAGATAATGACTACGATAACAGTCAAGTTTGACCGGTTGAAAGTCAGCACTTGACTTTCCCCGCTTGAGTCAAGCATCTTATGTTTGGGGTATTGACCAGTGGCAGCTTGTAGAGTGGTTAAGAACACAGAGGTTAGCTCAGATGTGATCTTTTGTGGCATCAGTGTTCTTATAAGTACACTTGGAATATTATTTTCTGAGAAGAGGAAGAAGAAAACATGTCAATAATATAGCTGCAATTATTTACTGTAACTATTCAAGTACTTGGGGCAGGCTAACTTTAAGTGGAAAGGAGAATGTGTGTGTGTGTGTGTGTGTGTTTGTGTGCAGAAACCACTGGGGAATTTAGGGTGTACTCTTTATTCCTATTTTCACTGAACATGGAGCTGATGGCTATTAAGCCCTATCAAGTCTCCTACCACCACACCATTGTCCTTCAGCACTGGGGTTAAAAGCCCTTGTGGCCATACCCGGGTGCTGATGCTTTTAAATCAAGTCATCCTGTGTGTGCATCTGGCACTCCACTCTGAGCAAGCTGCCAGACTAGGAAGGGAAGATTTTTATTTTGATTTATAGTGTTACAGATCCAAGGGTGTTCCACCAGGACCTCATGGGGCCTGACAGAAGTATATGTGGGAAGAACAATAGATTGTATTACCTAACAGGAAGTCACAAAGAGTCTGGAATCCTACAGACCCTCTGTTTCCAGCATCGAAAGCAGTGACCCTCTACTAGGTCTTATATCTCACCTCCCAACATCACCATACTAAAGAGCAAGTTTCTAAGACATGATGTCTTCAAACACATAAACGATCCAAATCAGAGCACTATCTGGAGATAATGGCCAGAGTTGAGGAAACTTCTAATTTATTTTCACTAACTTTTCCCTTTACTGTTAAACATTAGATATTACTCTGCCATTACTTGCTGGGTAAGCAATTGTTTAATCATTATATCTGCTTGAGTTCTGGAGATTTCCACAATACAACATCTGGCCAGGAAGACACAAATCTTCCAGTTCTAGACTATTTGTCTTGGTGAGTTTTTGTTGCTGTAATGGAATACCAGAGAGTAGATGCTTCCTAAAGGAGGAAGGTTTATTCAGATTGCAATCTGGAGGTAAGGCCTATTGAAGGTCGGGTATCCATCTAGTGATGACCTCCTGATGCCTTATGTAGGAGAAGTGGAAGGAAAGAAAGAACATGCAAGGGTAAGAGAAAAGAAGCTCATCCTCCCACAAAGGAACTCATCCACATGGGAAAAGTAAGAATCAATTCATGATGGTTCTTCCCCTGGGGTCCATATATCTCCCATAATGCTTCATGTGATAGCCCTGTCACACTGAAAAACTGAAGTTGTAACACTCAAATGTTAGGAAATCTATTCCAAATCTATAGCATCATCCCTTCTTGGAAAGGCCTCTAGCCTCTCATAGCCAGCATCTAATCCAGACTACAAGTCCATAGCATTGATCTCTGTGTCCACTGAAAACTAAGGCTCCAAACTTCCTACCCGCTGAGTACCATCTGGAAAGATGACCGATATCAATGGCTATGGAGACATGGCAAATACAAAAATTCAATGACAGAAACATCAATCTATTAGGAAGAGAACTTGGAAATAAAAAAGACTTTAGTCAGAAGTAAAGAAAAAAAAATCAAATAAGCCTATAGCCAAAGGCAATCACTCACATCTAGAGGGAATGTTGAGTTAAATGAATTAAAAGCTATGTGTGCCAAGGTAGAATACACTGCTAACAGTGAGAGACCCATTTAACGAATACCAGCTAAGGTAGATTTATGCACAATAAAATTCTCCGTTTGACAGATTTTTACCACTCTACATTTCTAGCTTGTACAAAAGGCTCATAATTTTTCTTGATGGGCTGTTCCTTCAGAATGCATTTAATCACTGATAAGAACAACAAAGGACCCTGCTCAATGCCTCAGCCATATAGCTCTGAGGTTTCTTTGTTCTATGTTTAAAATAAAAGTTTGTAGGCGGGGAGGTTGAAGGAATTGACATACCGACAGACTGTGGCTTGGTATTTGGGAAAGTCAGATCTGGAAGTGTCCTTAGGTGTCTCAGTAGAGATGACTTCCTGTTGGATGTAGAGCTGGGATGCAGGTTCTCCAGAAAGACTTTCTAGGTTTTCAGCTCAGAATGTCTCCTGTTTAAGAAAGAAAGTAGGTGCTCCTCCATTTCTGTGACTGAGGGGTCTTATGTCCAAAGGGTGGGGCTGTGATATGTGAACCTGCGTTGTTCTTCATGTCACACATGAATTTGCCATGTAAAGAGATGGTAACAAGGCCAAGAGGAGAAAACATAAGGTTGGCATCAAGGAGTGCAGAAATACTTTCAGAGTTCCTGGGAGAAAAATGCTGATTAGATGGAATGAATGTACTTGTGTAGCCTCTTTTCCTCAGGCTAGATCTGCCATAGTTCTTCTGAAGACATCGTGGGTAGCATTGTTAAGAAGAGGTTACATTGCTTATTCCCATAGATTTACGTGGTAGAGGGGACAGGAACTGTGCTGTCTCGATAGTATAAGTATACAGGCTTATTTTGTGCCACAGAAGTGGACTCTCCTTGTACCAATCTTCAGTGCCTTCACATTGTCTACCTGCTGTTGCCTGTGGTGACAGGATTTCATACCTGGCAAATGGTACTGAGTAGGGACCTCTACTTGAGAATCAGATTTTGATCACAGTGTGGCATCTCTCTACGGCAACTAAGGTAGAGTGGGTGCTCTAGCTTAGTTAGCAGCTTGTCTGGCATTCACGAGGCATTGGCTTTAAGTCCCAGAATCACATAAAGTGGGCATGGTGGTTCACACCTACAGTGCCAGCAGTCAGAAGGTAGAGGCAGGCAGATCAGGCTAAAAGTTCATCCTCAGCCACACAGCAAGTTCGAACCCACTCTGGGTGAGAAAGAGAAGGAGCTGGGAGCTACCAAACAAGCGGTGAGCTAATTCCCATAAAAAATATCTGGGGGACCTTACAGCGACATCAGATTTTTGTCCACCATTTCTTTTGTACCTCCATGAGATGGCACGCTTGCAGGGAGCATTAAGCTGCTAATACTGAAAGGTTTCCTTGTCACCAAGTGGCAATGCTCATCCTGAAGCCTCAGCCGCAAAGCCTTCCAGTGCTCAGCAGACCACAGACACTGGAAGCCTTGAAGATAGAAGCTCTTCCCGTAAGGCGCATGGAGGAATATGGAGAGAAAGATCTCCACAGAGAAGGAGCTCATGAGCAGAGCACGTGACTCCATCACAGACCACAGTACTCAGCCTGCTCCAGCACTCAGACACAGATTTGATGCGCATGGCCTTGGACTTCAGGCCGTCCCCTGCCAACACAGACTCAAGGCGTGCTTCCATGATCCCAGGCTATAGCGCAGCTTTCCTCGAACCTATTTCTAGTCTTGAGTTAAAGAAACTATGCAACCGACTAGCCATCCATCGGAAGACCTTAGCAGTCAGCCTGCCCATGAGCCCTGCCAACTAACCCCTCACTTCTCCTTTCAAAGCACAGACTTGAAAGTAAAGCCACAGGGGCATGAATAATGTGAGGACTGGGATGTGACTAACAGGTAAATTATAAAACACTGGCCGTAAAGGCCTGTCAGTCCCTGATCTGCCTGACAAACAACCCCAAGTAACTCCTTCAAAGAAGCTCACTGTGCTGCAAGAGGACTCAGATAAACATCTAAACCACACCAAGAACACAAATCGAAATTTACAAAGGTCTGGACACCGTGGGAAAGAGCAAAATGAATTCTGCAAGAAAATCAGAGCGGAAGACTGAGCTGAAAATTCCACCTCCCAAATTCAAGCAGTGGACTTGATTAAGCAGGAAAAAATAAGAGGGATTAAAAGAATAAAAATGAGTGGAACCGCTCACAGCATCTTTGATATGCTGCCAATCAAACAGTTTGCTGAATTATATGTATCCCCCGGCAGCAAAGAGAAAGGAAGCAGTTATCTGATGAAATGATGAGGGGAAACTCAAATTTTTGAGAAATAGAAGCATTCACATCCCAGGGAACTCCAAGGTGTATCAACAAAAAGGGAGATATCCAGAGTGTTGATTACAAGCAAATCTTAAAGGTCACAGATGGTGGTGAGAACAATAGCTCAGTGATTAAAGTGTTTGTTGGAGGAACTTGAGTTCAGATCCTGAGAACCCATATAAAATCTGGACACCACAGTGTAGCTGTTTGTGATCTCAGCATCCTGTGGGGGAGATGGGAGGTAGAGATGGGAGAACACCTGGAAATATGCAACCAGCTGTGCCAAAGTTAGAGCAAGGAATGGTAAGAAGGGTCCTATCTCAAACGAGGTGGGAGCAAAGGACCAACACACAAGGTTGTCCTCTGAGCATGGTATGTGTGTATGTACACACACACACACACACACTTAATATTGTCATTATAAAAGAATTTGTCAAACTGTGATGACTAGAGAAGAGTGGGGAGAGCTATGAAAAAAATCAAAACACAATAAATAATCAAAAATAAATAATAATCTTTTTCAAAAAAGAAAACTTTGGCAATCAAAACTATTATGCCATAATTGTAAGAGTTCATCATTAAGTACATTTGAGCAGTACTAAATGATCTTAGAAGATCAGATTTATAAACATGTGTGTAACAATTTTAATGAAATAATGATAAGAAGGCGTGAGTTTGAAGAGCCAGTGTGCACAGGATGAATTAGACAGAGGAAAGAGGGGGAAACGAGGTGTTTATGAAGTTTTGATGTGTAAAATTCTCAAAAAAAAACGATTAAAGAAAAATAATGTTATGCAGGCAGTCTGTCGTCTTGCACTGAGTGGGAGATAATTTTCCCAGAGAGACAAGAGCTGGGAGGAGTTGAGCACCATCAGCTTCAGCTCACCACGCTGGAGGGAACTCCTCAAGGTGAATGGAAGGACATGAGCTGCTTCATTGAAACACACCTAGAAGTCTAAAGCCCCTTGTGGTGAGACTTCAGAGGGATTCAGAGGACACAAAGATGGAGTGGTGATGTGTGGCCACTTTAACTCCACTAAGACACATTAAAAGGACAAAAGAAAGAAAATAGCCAATTCCAAAGGCATTTGCAAATGAACGTGGAATATGAATATGTTAATTGTGGATTTAATAACATGAAAGTTGCAGGGAGGTTGAACTGATTAGCTGTTTGAAATAGCCCACAATAGCTAGGAAATGTTTTGTTTAGACCAGGTTGTAATAGAGAAGCAAAGCCTTCAGGTTTCAACTGCTGTTTAGCAAACACGAGGATAGGAGGTCAGATACCCAGAGCCCACATAAATGCCAACTCAAACCGCATATTAAAGTAACTGTTCACAATATCAAAAGACACGGGATGGTTCAACTTATTGGGAATCAATAATTGTGAAGCATTGTATTTGCCTTTTAGAAGCTGGAATATCTCAAATCATGCAGGGGAAAGATCATGTGAAGATGCTCCCTACCCTCTCACTGTAAAACAAAACAAGCAAGAAATGTGCTTCACTACAATGTAAGCCAGAGCCTACAGCCAGTGCTGTATTCACTTGTCATGACCAGCTTTCCCTGCAAGATCAGGTATGAGGCAGTGTTCACACTCCTGCTCCCTCTAATGGAAAGCCTAGCCTAAGCCTTTAGGTAAGAAAAATAAACTAAATAATTCAAATAGGAAGGGAATTAAATTATTTCTGTTTGTGGATGATAAGCTTTGTAATTAGAGAATCCGAAAGGGCATCACAGAAAAAAATCAGAACTAATAAGTCAGTAAAACTGCAGAATACAAAATGAACATTAAGTGAGCTGTGTGTTTATATAATAATAATAGAACCATGTCAAACTGACACGAAAAAAATAACCCCACTTACAAGAATGTCAAACACTACTTAGAAATACATTTTACAGAGTTGGTAAAATAACTATAAATAAAGAAAATGTAGATTATTGATTAAATAAACTGAAGATACAAATAAATGAAAACTATCGCAAATGGAACTTGCTTGTGATCCCAGAAGTTAGAAGGCTGAGGCAGGAGAATTACAAGTTTGCAGCCAACATGGACTACACAGTGAATTCTACCAGTGAGTTACCCAGAGAGGTCCTGTCCCACAAAATATTGTATCAATGGATTGGAAAACTTAAAATTGTTCAATTACTCATTCTATCAAAACAAAACAGAAAAAGAACAATAAAAACAAAACAAAAGAGTCACTATAACCCTGTCAGAATTCTGTCAAAGTTTTGTTCACAATCAGGACAAAACTATCTTCAAGTCGGGTGGAATCATGACAGATACCAACTCCCCTGCGCAGGTAGCCCGGGCTGTATATGACAATTGTCTGAGCATGACTCTCAGGGTGAACTCCAGGCAGGCTGCCTCTGTGGCTCTGCACTTCCCTCTCTGCTAGTGTGTTCTCTGCCCAGGGATGCTGGTGCATGGAACAGAAACCAAGCCTGCCTTCAGGTTCCTGCCTTGGGTTCCTGCCCAGACTTCTTCAATGATGGACTATGACCTAGAAGTTTAATGCAAATAAATTTTTCCTCCACAAAGGTTCCTTGGATCATGGAGTTTTTCCAAAGCAACAACATATGGGAAGAATTTGCCAGCCCCATAGCTGGTAAGAAGTTGCTATTCAATACTCATGAGAGGCTCAACTGTAGAAGGGAAATGATAGCCCCCATTTTTTTTTAAAAAAAAAAAAGGACATTTCTACAGGGAAAATATGAAAGTAGTCATGAAAAGCACTGAATGCTGCTAATCCTTATGAAAATACAGATTGGCCCACAGTGAGACATCAGCACACCTGTTAGGATGGCAAGGAAGGTTATTATTAAAACTCCAAAATGAAGAGAGGAGGAAAGGCTTGTGTATGGTTGGTGGGAGTTTGAATGAGTGGAGCCATTATGGAAAATGGTAAGGGGGCGCTCCAAAACTTGAAGAGAGAAGTAAATGTGATGTTTGCTCAGCTACATATTTCTGGGGGTCTTAAAGAGATTTTTTTTTTTGCCTTCTCATGTTCACTGTGGTATTATTTACAATAGTGAAAATTTAGAGCCAACCTAAATGTTTGAGAATACATTAATTAATAAGCAAGTGGAGATAAGCAAATGAAATCTCTCTCTCTCTCTCTCTCTCTCTCTCTCTCTCTCTCTCTCTCTCTCTCCCCCATCTCCGTCTCTCCCTCTCCCTCTCTCCCTCCTCCTTCCTCTCCCTTTCCCTCTTCCTCTCCCTCTCCTTTTCCTTTTCCCTCTCCTTCCTTCTCCTCCTCCCCCTCCCCCCTCTGACACACACAGACACACAAAGAAATTCAGGAAACAAGAAATCAGGGAAGATTGTCATTTACATTTACAGCAGCATCTATGAACCTGTAGGTTACTTGGCTAAAATAAAGCCAGGCAAAGAAAGAAAAATGTTCTCATGATCTCAATTATATGTGGAATCTAAAAATATTGAAGTTGTAGAAACAGAAAGGGATAGTGTTTTCCAGGGGTGATGGCTAAGGTCACACCACTGCTGTCTGCCTATATTCTCCAGTTGTGATGTCCAACATGGCCACTGAAGATAATGGCCCTGACCATGTTTTTGATACAATTTGTTACAAATAGATTGTGCAGATTTTGTGTATCCTCACAATACATATGGTAGCTGGATGAGGTTATGGTCATACTGACAAGTTTGATCAAAATTATGAATTTATGACATAAATATGTATTAAAGCATTGGCCTGAAATATTTAAATATGTAGAGATTTTTATTTGTCAAATATAACTCAACAGAGTTGGAAAAGAGAAAGACAGGACAATCTCCCTTCCATGCTTCGTGGGGAACATGTATTCATGTTCAAGGTAGAATTCAGGATCTATGACCTTAACACATGTTGGGTATAGACAAAATTGGTCAGTAGACCTAAGATTTGTATACTTGGCTTTGTTCTGTAGATTGCTTTGAAAGATGGTTTCTAGCTAATGGGAGCTACAGGAGGGAAACACTCTAAGCTCCAGGGTAGCCTCAAGACATGACTGTGCCCATATTCACGGGAGCACTGCAAGCCAAAGAACAGTCTCTCATAGGCTCTGCATTTACTCAACATATATGTATTAGTGTTTGTCATTAATTAACTAATTAATTAATTCAGTTCTTGCTGTTTTCCATATGCTCTCTTTTGTCCTTAATGTGTAACAGTGACAGATAAATGTTTAGTGATTCTAATTCCTTCCTTCTCCAATACTGAGACAATGCTATCCCAGAGGCTGAATGCATTTCCTGTTACCAAAAGCATTGCTTTGGACATGTCTGCAACTCCTCCAGCAGAAATGGGCGCTCCTTCTTCTTCTGCCTTTTGCTGCCCACCTGCATCTATTATCCCCATAGCAAAATAACTACAGTAGCATTCCAGTGCCCTGAACAGGCTATAGGTTCTCTCCTCTCTGTACACACATGTACATATACACATATGTACACACACATGAACATCTACAGATCAAAAGAAAGAATACAATAAGAGTTGCCTTAGTACTAGGAATTTTCTTACATTTTGAGTGTACTGTGTTAGCCAAGACCACACTTACCCAGAAGCCTCCTTAATGAGGAACTTTCATACATCCCATCTAAAATGCACATCCTTTCTTAAGCCGTATGCAGTTTCCTTTTCACATATTTTCAAGTGGAATTGAAGACTGAAGAAGACCTAAATTAAGAGACAGCTACTAGACGGAGGTAACCACTAAGCCAGCTTCCCTCAGGTAAAAAACTTTTTTAAAATCAATTGATGTTTAGCCTGGGAAATCCACGTTTTGAAAATCTTTAGAACCCTGCTCTGAGGGGGTTCTTTTGAGCTGTGTTGCTTTTCCTCGGCTTTGAGGTGCTGCTTTATGTACGTGATTGGGATCTGTGGGGGTTGTGTGGGGTAGAGTTGGGGTTTCATGCCCACCTTAGTGGCCTACTATCTGTGAGGAAAGTAGACCACCTGGCTTAAGGGAGCAGGAACCATCTACGACATATGGTGAAAATGCCCAGTAGATGCTAGTTTCATTTGATAACTGATTCTTGTTCAGGTGAAGGCTTGGGGAACTTCTGGCATAGTGATGGATGGCAGGGATGGAGCCCATGGTTGGGTCTTGCATCCAGGTCCCCCTCATCACAGCTTAATAGTACTCATGGCTGAAGAGCTCCTGTTTCTCAGCCCTTCCTGTATACCCAAGCCATTAACCCAAGCTCTAGCATTTCACAGCTTCATCAATGAGAGAAGGGTAATTGAGTGATCTCCATTAAATTTCAAAGCAACATCTGGTTTGTGAAAAAAAAAACTTAATGTTTTTCTTTTCTTCTTTTTCTTGCTTCCAAAGGAACCTCATATTCAGTTGCAAGATGGGGGTGTGTGTGTGCATAATTGAGCTGTTTCCCACTGACAGCATAACTGCCCTGCTTTGTGACAGCACAAATAATTATTTATAAAACAGGTGGTCTGCCTAAAAATCCAAATAAGTGTTCCAGGTATTTTTAGACATGCATTGCTCTGAGCTGCTCTCCTCTCTGGATGGACCAGGCACTCCTCAGAGCTCTGTTGGCACAATGAATGCCCTGACAGCTGTGTCTATGGACACTTTTACCTTTACTTCTTCTTTCTGATTTTCAGCTTGTAAAAAAATTGATCCTGATCCTGCCCCAATGCACTGTACATCGAGGTACATGGAGTTCTGCATTCTGTTGATAATACTGGATCCAAGGAGACCAGGGTGAACTTAGCTTATTGTCCTTACTTTCTTTTTAAACCATAAAAGAGAGGGAAGAGAGGTGCTGATAGGGCTGTTGATTGGGAGAAAAGACCAGATCAATTTAGACTCAAGAAAATTATCTAAGTAGCCAATATTTAGAGATTGCATGGGTATAGTGGTTATCTAATCCTAAGTGGTCAGCCCTAAAACAATGTACATATAAGCAACAATAAACAGACTCAAATGGCTGTCTGTCTGTCTGTCTGTCTATCATCTATAGCTATGTCTCTCTTCTATATATATGTGTGTATATATATATATATATGAAATAATAATAATTAAAGAATAAAGGTATTTGGCTTTAAAAATGGAGAGGGGGAATAAAGGATGGAATTGGGGGAAAAGGAGGAGGTAGGAATGATTGTAATTACACTTTAATTCTAAAAAATAAAGAAATGTATTTAGTTCGACTAAATAAAAATAATGAAGAATTTTCACATTTACATTTCACATAACAAAATTTCATTTACAATGTTTTCACATTTACAAAGTTTTCAATTTTCCAAGCTATTCTCTGTGTTCCTAAAGAACACTTGATTTCTTTTGTAAGGCAGGGAACACCCACTTCTTAATAATTATTTGTAAGTATTTTTTGTGTGTTTTTGAGACAAGGTGGTCCCAAACTGCAGGTCTTCTTGCTTCGGCTCCATAAATAATAAAAAGAAGTCTAAGAAAGAAATAGATGGGAGTTAAATATGGCCAGAGAGGCCAAATGAAGCATTTTAAATTAATAAAGGTATTAATAAGATGAGGATTAGATCAGTAATTTTTAAAGGTAGTTTTTCTTCTATGCTAAAGTCATTTTATGGGATAAGGTAGGAGTTCATAATAAGAAAAAGTATGTACAACACTTAAGAATGGAGGTGGCCATGGTGGAACATCCTTGAAATCCATGCTGCTAAGAAGACTGAAGGAGTCTGCTTAAGGTGCATCACCAACACAGAGAGGCAATGAGAGCTGTCATGAGTGTGTAAGAACAAAGTAGAACAGCCCTGAGCATGTGCACACAGTGCTTCAGCCCACTGAACCACTCATTCAGAGAGAGATGATGGACCTGAACGTACTGAGTATGGGTTCTAGCTATATAGTAAGTGCAGGTTTGCCGGGCTCCACCTCTAAACTGGAAGGCAGCATGTCTCAGGCAGTTCTTTCCTCTAGAGCACACAGCACAAACAGTAACTTAGTAGCAACCTTTCCTGCTTTGTCCAAGGATATCACATATGACCTGTTTTTCTCCATATGCCTCTAGATGTCGGACACATGTTCTGACACAGCCATCAATTCTCTCATTAGCTCATCTGTCTACAGGGGTTCATCTTCCCAACTGAATAATAGAAGCTAAAATTGAAAATAAATAAATTGAAATCAAATTGACATAAGACTTGTTATATATTTTTTATCTTTCCTTTCTTGATCATTCCCCTAATTTCCCATGTCCTTTCATATGACCATCCATTAAGGATGGGCTAATCGCTTACCATGGAGGGTTTTTTGTTAGTTTTTTTCTTTCTTCCATTTTAAGACTCTTAGCTGAATATATGGAGGTAGCTAGAGACCTTTATCAATTGTTGCCCTTCACCTTTAGCTGTGAACTTTGCCCCATTTGCTGGGAGAATAGCCACAGACAGCAGGAGCCATCAAAATCAGTAGAAATTTTGGAACTATTTTGGAAATAATCATGACTAGTGTAAAGACACACCATAAAACAGAAGCTTTAAACCACTTCTGGGGTCTGGTTAACAGGAACATAGCTGGGTCCCACCTGCAGAGAAGGTCTGGGATATGGGCAAAGAATTGTTCTTCTACCATGTTTCCAGGTGATGCTAATGCTGAAATAAAATAAGAACATGGGCAGCAAGGGTACTGACTCTCATAGGATCCTATTTCTTGAGTTGTCCTAGACAGTTTGTTTTTTTTGAAAGCCTAGTGCCTTGTGCTCTGAGGCCTGCATGGGAGAACCCAATGAGTCTTCCTTAGATCTCTGTTTATACCCATTATTCATGTTATATATAATAGAGGAAAAGTGGCAGTTGATTAAATTAGAAAGAGCGAGAGTCGCGCTGGCCAGGGTCAGGAGCTAACTGCATGTGCATAGCATAGATGGTAGATATTTGATGCCAAGGGATAACTCTTGAAGGTAGGCTATTTTCATCTTAAGAATTTCCATTCCTCCCCACTATCTGAAACAGGCTCTCTTGTTCAAGATTGCTTACATCAGGCTATCTGGCCCTGGAGCTTCTGGGATTGTTCTGCTTTCACTTCCTGTTTTTCTGTGATAGCACAGGGGTTACAGAATCTCACAGCCATATCAGGCTCTTTGTGGAATCTGGAGAAATGAACTCATAGCTTCCTGTTTGTGCAGCCCATGCTTTACCTGCTGAGAAGCACCCGACACCCCCCCTCCCCCACCCCCACCCCACCCCCCTCCCCCCCGCCCAAACCCTACTGACTCTGTTTCCTGAGAGTGGGAAACACATTCTCATTATAAAGACATTGGATCTCAATTGAGATCCTGACTCTCTGGCAATGACCCAAACTATATTAAGGTGATTCTGTTTGAGCTTTCTTCCATCTAATTTATAGAGAATTATAAGTTCAGAAAGTCTTTGTCAGATATCAAAGTTGTTAATATAGTCATAAATATGAAATTTAGAGCCCAAACTTTAAACCAGTTTATGAGTGTTAGGACATTTCAAAATAAGATACCATTACCCTATACATTTTATTCTAATGATAAATAATGGTAACATTAACCATATTTTAATTATTATTTTATAACCAGTTTTAATATTTTATGACCTAATGTCCTAAAATAATTTATGATATTTCATATTAAAATAGTGAAATTCATACATAATTTATAGATAAGTTTTTCCTTGATAGGTTATTCAATAAACATCTTTGAAAACACTTTTCTAAGCAGTTCAGTCTCCCGAGGGTGTTATCTGAGGTGCAGATTCTTTTATGAGTGTGAACCAATCCTCTCATAGTGTGTAACAGGCAACATATCAGTCCTAGAATCCATCAGTTGATACTACAGCTCTTCTGTATGTTGTCAATAAGACAGTTTTCTCTTAAATCACTGCTTAATCATAAAATATTGACTTGTCATTAGTGAAGAGACTGATACACACCATCTCAACCCATAGATCTCAACCCATGAAGCCTTAGATCCTCCAAGATCTCTTACCACATATTATGTACACTACATGGGGTATCATGTGGTACATGGATCAATCTTCAGCCACCAGTCATGCTTACTGGAGGAAGCTGGCCATCACCACCTCCTGTACTAAAGTACACAGCTCAGAGTAAAACTGATTTCTACAAAAGGAGCAAAAATGAAAACATGGTAGGCATGTTTGCTTTGTTGAATGAAGACAATCTCAAGTCCATTTACAATGCAGTTTCACCTTCTAAAATACTAAAGAAGTAAAGCTTTCAGATAATCACAGTAGGCTTTCCTAGAGCCCTTTTAAAATCCTTTCTGTGATCCAAGCACAACTGTTATTGTCCAAATTTTTAGCAAACAAAGATATAAAGCATAGAGATTACTGGCCCCAAATTAAGTAGCAAGAGATAAGTTTTGTAGTGAGGTCATTTGATTCAAGTTTGGGTTTGTAAACTCCTGACAGTTTTTAGTGGCTCCAGACTTAAGAATGGATGTCAGAATCAAGGAGAAGTCTTAAAAAATTGTAGATGCTCAGGCTTCACTGTACATATGGTGACTTGGACTCGATTGTGAATTTGAATAAATGAACTTACATGCTGTCTCAACCCTTTTTCACTTTAAAAGCCATGCTTTTGTCATTTTTGTCTTTGTGTTATGATTATGAAACAGAATCCCACCTGTAAGAAAAAGGGTTAATCCATTCACTCATGCTTGCTGGAGCCCCACCCATTGTAAAGGACTTTATGAGTGGTTCTTGACTGGCCTGGCAGATAATCACTAAGCCCACAAGACACTTGTGCAATAAGTCCCTGGGTATATCTGGTGACTTGAGCTAGTCTAGATGTTTATACTACAATGTGCTTATGGTGAATGCCCATTGATATTCTTATAGAAATACATGCTGTATTTCTTTGATCTCTCAGGGACTAAGATCAGTCACTCTGGTGACCCTACCTTTGTGACTGATTTCCAATAAAAGCCCTGGACACGAATGTTCAGGTCACTTATACTGGTTAGCAATACTTAGAACATAGCAGTGTTATGGCATATTGCTTCTGAGGAATTCCATGATACCTGCTCACTGGCACTGGAGATCAGAGCCAGATACTTGCTTCCAGCTTCTTTGGACTCTAGCCTTTGTACCACTCTGTCTCGAATCTATGTTCTCTAAATGAATCAGGAAACAGTCTTTGGGATTCTCTAGGTATTTCTAGCAAACCAAATCAGGAGGTAATTTTGAGATCTTTGGCACCCCACCCTACCCTATTTGACCATAATTAATCTTCTGAGTTCAGAAGGCAGATTTGCTCTTCAGTTTGAGTTTCACTAGAATATAGTAGGCCTTGGGTAAATACTGCTGAAAAACCACACATCTTCCATAACCAGTGGAGGGGTTGTACACAGAGAACCTTTATGCTGTCAATCCAGCCTTGGATTCAGTTTTTCCACTCAAGGACTTTGCATCACCACCTTACCTCTGCCACCTCTCCAGAAGTCTGGAAATAGTTTGTTTTGTTTTAACATAAGTTACAAGACATGTAATTAGGGAAATTTTCCCCTAAACTCCATTTTATGGAAGTATGATGCTCACAAAAGGACATGTGAGGAGGAACAGGTAATTGTTGGTTGCCCTTATCATAAAGGTGTGGTGAAAAGTAGGCCTTTTCACCACACTGAGCTTAGCTCTATTAAGATTATTTTTAACAGAGAGAAAATATGAAGAGTCATTATGATGTTTAATTTTTAATTATAAAGTCGATACAATGGTCACTTGGGAAGACAACCTCAATGAGGGATTGTCTAGATCAGATTGGCCTGTGGCAATATCTGTGAGAAACTGTCTTGATTATGTTAATGGATGTAGAAAGACCCAGCCCACTGTGGGTAGCACCATTCCCTATGTTTGGGTCCTGGCCTATTGAAGAGGCAGCTGAGTAGTAAGCACGAATGCATTCCTTTTCTCTGGTCTTGGCTGTGGGTGCGATTAGCTGCT
This sequence comes from Apodemus sylvaticus, assembly GCF_947179515.1. Lineage (NCBI taxonomy): Eukaryota > Metazoa > Chordata > Mammalia > Rodentia > Muridae > Apodemus > Apodemus sylvaticus. Next base: position 68,182,517 of record NC_067481.1, read on the forward strand.
GTGAGTTCCTGCCTTGATTACTTTGCAGTGATGGGCTTAAGCCTGGAATTTGTGATATAAAATTTCCTTTCTCCAAAAAGTAGATTTTCTCAGTGTATTTTTATTAGAGTAACAGGAAGAAAACTGGGTCAGTTATCACATTAGGAAAATGGTGGTCATGAATTAAGGATATCTGAAATTTAATTTGGCTAAAATCTATACTACATTAAGTTAGTTATGACAAAAAAAGAGAGGCAGACATTAGGTCATGGATGGTTGTAAATGCCAAGATAAAACACATAAAATAAGCTTATAAACTGCGTGTTGTTTAGGCTTCAGAAGTAGAAAATCAAATGATAACACTGTGCTTTGAGAACTTACAAACCAGAGAGGCTTCCGTGAAAAAGAAATCACAGAAGGAGACGCTACTCAGGAGGCTGTTGCCATAGAAGCTGAAGGACTGCGGAACCATGGGGGTTGGGGTAGGGATAAAAATCTGCCTACCAGTCTTTCCCTTATTAATACTTAGCACCAGTTTGCAACAGAATGAGGAGTTCCTGAGTTATCAAAGGCAGCAGCCTGCACATTCTTTTGAAGCCTCAGAACTGGCTTCTCCTTCAGAGGAAGCATTTGTAGCTCATGAGAAAAATCACACCTCCACTGGGAGCCACAGAATTCCCCTGGCAACTCCAAAGAGCTATGAGAGGTAGTGAGAGGGACTTAGGTAAACTGCAGCATTGAATTCACCTAATCTTGATGCCCTGTTTATCTCTAGCTTCCAGTCTGGTGTTTTGTGGAGGTTGTGCATTGTTTCCCTGATTTAGAATGAGTTTAAATACACAGAGTTGGTGTTAAGACTGATGTGATGGGTAGAAGACTCCAGCTACAGATTTCTCAAGTTCATCATCTATAAGCCCTACACTGTTTTCATTCCCCATGCCCCTCTTCATCTCTTAATGTTGACTTCAGTAGTGTTACTCTGTAGCAATGACCAGGTCCTCCAGATTCTCCTGGTGCTTTCCTCTGATGCAACCACTGGCCTGCTTATCTTAGAGATATTGATATAATCAGTCCCTTGGTTCTCTTCTCCTTCCCAAACTATGCTGCAAATGTTATCCTTCTTTCTAATGTAGAGGTATATTCCTATTTTTCTGGTCCCTCTTTTCTCTCCCATCCTCTCAATGACACTTCTGCTTTCTCTCTGTGTAAGTTTCCTTAGCATTCCCAAACTCTACCATATCCTATATTTTACACCACTGTTGCCTCATCTGGGCCCTAGTAGTTTAATAAAGCAATTTGATAATCACATTGACCTCTTAAACATCTCCTCCTGGCTATATGTAACCTGAGTTCCAGTGTTTTCTTTCAAGCTGCTCATTGCTATTTGCTCTGAGGCTCACAATACAGTTTCCTGGACTCAGTTACTGGCATGGGTCTCTCAAATCTACCTAGATGGAGTCATGAGAGTGAGGGGAAGAAGTTCACATAGCTTTTGTATGTCTCACTTCGCATGCCCTTGAGTAGCTTCTGAATTGCAGCATGGTACTCAAGTCACACAGGCTGAATGGCCCTGGCTGAGGACCTGAAGTGGAAACTTTTAGTTTCTTTGAAAAATCAAGTTATGCCAAATGATGTTTTGCTGGGTCAAACATGTGAATGGATGTCTTGCTAAAGTAGATACATGAAGGAATATTTTCCTGAAGCAGACACAAGTGAAAGCATGTTTTGATAGAGCAAACATGTGAAAGGCCACTTGATGAAGTAGTATTTATATGACCCCACAGACTATGAGAGACAAGCACTAAGCATTGGTCTGGTTTGCTCCACCTCTCTATTCTTTGCTAATGGCATGCATGTATTGGTCCACCTTACACAGTGTTGTTGAGCTCAGTTTGTGGTAATGCAAACATTGAGAGAAACTTGCTGAAAAACTTCTCATGAGGTTCCTGTGGCAGCTTGCTGCTTCTGTGGTCTCAGGCTGGTTGTTGAGCCTTCAGGTTTCTTTAGGATTGAACTAGGCTGCTGCTTTGTGTGTGATGTCTGCTTGTCTAGAGGACTGGACTGCAGCTACTGTGTAGTGCCTTCCTGCCAACAGGACTAGACTCCAGCTTCTGAGTCATATTTGGTGTTTTCTATGGGACTAAACTGCTGCCAAAGAAGATTGAAAAGTATTGCTAAACAGGTCCACTTCCTCCATATCCTATTAACTTTTCTCTTCCACTAATTCTGGAGTGTAATGAGCAAGAGAGGTTGAATGCTTATTAAAGTAGGTTGCAAACAATTTATTCCTATAAGAGCCACTGTCTTTCAGTTTTTCTTTTGTTTCTCATCTCCGACTCTCTCTTCTGTTTTGCAGATGTATGTTTATATCTGTGTGTTTACATGTGTGTATATTATATATTCTGTCAGGAAGCCACAATGATCCTTCTGTCTTCTCCCCTCTCATGGTTCTGCAGTAACACTTGAACATAGTCATGCCTGAATTTTACATGGGTGTTGAGGATGGGAACGTATGTCCTTATGCTGCATAGCAAGTGCTGTTACTCATTTAGGCATTTCCCGGTCCCTGTTTTCTTTGTGCTCTGGGGTTTTTGTCAAACCACAAGACCTACTACTCTTGACTTAGCTCATATCTAGGAGTAAGAGAGAAATGTACATGAATATGATCTCTGAAGATACATTCAGCAGAAGAACCACAAAACACCCTAACTCTATGGTCCCCAGATACTCCATGCTAGGAGACAAGGGAGGAAGCAGACACCTTTCCAGAGTTTCTAGTTTACGTTTCCTCCTCTTCCTTTATGCCCTCCCCATATCCTCATTTTTGCATCCTGCTGTCACTGATCAATTAGACTCTCTGTGGACAAGTTCTTGACCTACCTGCTTCCAGAGAAGTGTAGACTATGGGGACCTTCCACCCCTCCCCCGACCCTCAAATTCATTTCATAGGGCCAGCATTGGCTATACCTCTGGACTCTTTCAGTGTCCCCTTTAACCTATTTTTTTTTCTACTTTTAAAATACCAATTTATCATTTTCCCATATGTTACTTGCTTTACTTATTTGTTGTATGTATGGTTTAGCCATCTCTACTCTAACATAAACTCTTTGAATGTAGTTGATCTTATTTATTCTGTTCCCTGGTACCTCACTTAACTTTTGTATGTGTGGATCAAATGCCAGACAAGAAGCAGCTTAAGGAGGAAGGGCTCCTTCTGGATTAAAGTCTGTTGTGGTGAAGGAGGCATGGTAGAGGATACAAAAGTTGGCTGGTCACATTGATGCACACTCGTGAAGCAGACAGCAGACAGCAGACAGCAGACAGCAGACAGCAGACAGAAGACAGAAGACAGAAGACAGAAGACAGAAGACAGAAGACAGAAGACAGCAGACAGCAGACAGGAAGTGGGGCCACCTTTCCTCCAGCCCCAGTGACCCACTTCCTCCAGTGAGGCTCCACCTACCAAACCTTCTAAAGCCTTTCAAAACAATGCCACCCTCTGGGAACCAGCTTTTCAAATACTGACACCCTGAGGAGCGGTTCACTTTCAAAACACAACAATTGACAGAATTATTCTAAGTACCGAAAAGGGCACAGGATTAAACTCAGTGGAAATCTGTTGGATGCCAGGATGCATTATTTGATTATTTAGTTATTTAGCTGGACAAGTAATTAGAACACTAAGATTTCAATCTTTTCGCCTGTAAAAATAATCCTACATCTCAAAATCACAGATTAAATGAATGAGTAAAAAGAAAAGGCTTTGCGCAGCACAGTCCTGTTTACAAGCAATCATGGGCCAAGCACTGGCTTTGCTTATTTCCTTGTATATGTGAAAGCAAAGCCAGAGTCTACAAACTGCATAACCAGGCATGGGTTTTGTGTGTTCTTAGGTCAGTGTGCAACTACAACACCCCTCCCCCTGACCCCTCCACCCCACCCCCACCCAGTGCCCTCCATCATCTCATCCATAGACAAAGCCTGGGTGCACTGGCCTGCCTACCTCAGCCCCTCCTCTTCCTTCCCCTTGGACATGCTGCTTCCTGTGGACAGTTAGATTTCTGTATCATTAGAAATCCACAGGTTTTTATGATTGAAATTGAACCTCCAACACACAAAAAGTTTAGAAAACTGTTTACCTAAAACACACTTTAGAAAAAAAATGGTTCATAAAGTCTGTGTACCAGCTAACCAGAAAAGAAGTTAATGACTATGAGCTGGGTAGTTATGGAGTATACCTTTACTTGGGAGGCAGGCAGAGGCATGTGGATCTCTTAGATCAAGGCTAGCTTGGTTTACAGAGAAATTTCCAGGATAGCCAGAGAAACTCGGTCTCTAAAACAAACAAACAAACAAACAAACAAACAAACCTAAACACAAGAAAGAAAAGAAAGAGAAAAAAGAAGTTAATAAAATATTTCCTGAGCACATTATGTTCAGAAATTCAATGTTTTATAAAATTTGCTTTTCTCCTTTGAACTACCCCTCCCCTATACACACCTCAAATACTCATAACCAAATATCCAAAGTTAGTGATGGTACACCATCACTTCCTATTCTCTGTTAACCAGAGAGAGTCTTATTGTTAGGACCAGCATTGAAGGGATAGAGGACATAATGATGAATCAGAAACAAACCCATTTCTGCTACAAGGCATAGAACAAACCAGATATACAATAAGAAGACAAACCAGGTTTGCTGGGGCACCGTGCAGACCAGAGACATGTTGGGCTGTGGCAGAATTGCTTGAGTCTGGGAGACCACAGCCAACTGGAGTAACATAGCAAACACCCCATGCAGAGAGGAAGAACAGAAAGCAAAAGCACTATACAGATTCAATGCAATACCCATCAAAATCCCAACTCAATTCTTCACAGAGTTAGAAAGAGCAATTATCAAATTCATCTGGAACAACAAAAAACCCAGGATAACTAAAACTATTCTCAGCAACAAAAGAAAATCAGGGGGAATCAGTATCCCTGACCTCAAGCAATACTACAGAGCAATAGTGTTAAAAACTGCATGGTATTGGTACAGTGACAGGCAGGAGGATCAATGGAACAGGATTGAAGATCCAGAAATGAACCCACACACCTATGGCCACTTGATCCTCGACAAAGAGGCTGAAAACATCCAATGGAAAAAAGATAGCCTTTTCAACAAATGGTGCTGGTTCAACTGGAGGTCAGCATGCAGAAGAATGCGAATTGATCCATCCTTGTCTCCTTGTACTAAGCTCAAATCCAAATGGATCAAGGACCTCCACATAAAGCCAGACACTCTGAAGCTAATAGAAAAGAAACTGGGGAAGACCCTTGAGGACATCGGTACAGGGAGAAAGTTTCTGAACAGAACACCAATAGCGTATGCTCTAAGAGCAAGAATTGACAAATGGGACCTCATAAGGTTACAGAGTTTCTGTAAGGCAAAGGACACCATCAAGAGGACAGATCGGCAACCAACAAATTGGGAAAAGATCTTCACCAATCCTACATCAGATAGAGGGCTAATATCCAATATATATAAAGAACTCAAGAAGTTAGACTCCAGAAAACCGAACAACCCTATTAAAAAATGGGGTACAGAGTTAAACAAAGAATTCTCACCTGAAGAACTTCGGATGGCGGAGAAGCATCTTAAAAAATGCTCCACTTCATTAGTCATTAGGGAAATGCAAATCAAAACAACCCTAAGATTTCATCTTACACCAGTCAGAATGGCTAAGATTAAAAATTCAGGAGACAGCAGGTGTTGGAGAGGGTGCGGAGAAAGAGGAACACTCCTCCACTGCTGGTGGGGTTGCAAATTGGTACAACCACTCTGGAAAGCAGTCTGGCGGTTCCTCCGAAAACTGGGCACCTCACTTCCAGAAGATCCTGCTATACCACTCCTGGGCATATACCCAGAGGATTCCCCACCATGTAATAAGGATACATGCTCTACTATGTTCATAGCAGCCCTATTTATAATTGCCAGATGCTGGAAAGAACCCAGGTATCCCTCAACAGAAGAGTGGATACAAAAAATGTGGTATATCTACACAATGGAGTACTATTCAGCCATTAGAAACAATGAATTCATGAAATTCTTAGGCAAATGGATGGAGCTAGAGAACATCATACTAAGTGAGGTAACCCAGACTCAAAAGGTGAATCATGGTATGCACTCACTAATAAGTGGTTATTAACCTAGAAAACTGGAATACCCAAAACATAATCCACACATCAAATGAGATACAAGAAGAAAGCAGGAGTGGTCCCTGGTTCTGGAAAGACTCAGTGAAACAGTATTTGGCAAAACCAGAACGGGGAACTGGGAAGGGGTGGGAGGGAGGACAGGGGAAGAGAAGGGGGCTTACGGGACTTTCGGGGAGTGGGGGGGGGGCTAGAAAAGGGGAAATCATTTGAAATGTAAATAAATTATATCAAATAAAAAAAAGACAAAAAAAAATAACAATAAATAAAAAAAAAAGTTGAGAATCAAGGAGACAGAGGAAGAAGCCTTCTCATGGCTTCCATTATTGAAAAACAGACAATTCTGAAAAATAAAGACTTTCATGAATCAAAAAAAAAAAAAAAAAAAAAGAAAAAAAAAAAAAAAAAGAAAGCAAGGGCTCTAAAATGTAAGTGGCTGAATGACAGGATAGGAGACCAGAAGCCTATTTACCTGACCTTTGATTGACAGACAACACCACCTCTCCACTCATCATTAAGGAAATCTCACAGGCAGTCCTTGAAAACTCAAAGCCACACACAGGGGAATAGATGCTTTGTCCTGTTATAGTAAGCCACCAGGTCTCTGGTCTGTGTTATCCAAGAAGGAGGAATCATTTTTCACTTTTCCTTCTCCTTGCCTTCAACTTAGTCTCTTTCACATTTTCCAAAGAACAGAAGAAGAAGAAGAAAAAAAAAAAAAAAAGAAAAGAAACCCAAATGGACAGCATGCTGGCAAGCTCCTGGTGTTATCAAATGGAACTTGAGCATTCTGTTTCAAATTTTCCTGAATGAGAACCCTGTGGTCCACAATAGTGCTTTCAATCTGGGGGACTCAATGTTCTCTGGGAAAGGAGGTTGGGACCAGAGGAGCACAGCAGTGCTGGCCATATGTAATTAGTCAAAAATCAAGAGTCCCTCTTCAGGCAGTGGTGCCTCGCCTAACCTGGATATATAGAAATCAGAGTCCAATTTACAAGTATTTTGAAATACAATTTTTTGCATCCCAGCCCATCAGGACACAAAGAGAATTCTACCAGGCACCAGCAGATGGGCCCCAGCTGGAACTCGCATTCTATCAGCTGTTCTCTTCTGACTGTGACGTTCTCCACTTTAACTACAAAGAGCTCCTTAAGCTCTTAATTTTGTATCCAAGTTCAACATCAAACTGTGTTTCCTTATTTTCTCTTACAAGGTCCATATATGGTATTTTTTCCCTCTTTGCTCCTATAGGCCAGATTCTCTCTTTGCATTCATGTCTGCAGGAGCTGGCTTCCTGCTGTCTAGTACATGGCCCCTTCCTCTCACCCACTGCCTCTCTATCCAGTGCATAAAGTCACTCCTCCTAACTTCTGGTTTCTTTATACTTTAGATATACTCTCCTATAGTTATTCAGAAAACAGAGAAATGGCTGAGACTCCTTGCATTTCCTCATAAGCACCTTGTAGGATTGACTCAGGACATACAGGAAGAATCAGCTATTGCAGAGCACTTAGAACCTTGACTGCTTCATGGTGAGCACTGGATAAATATGGAATGATAGTCATCCTTATCATTCAAAAAAAGCACTTGGGCATGGGAGTCAGTCACACTCAAAATAAATCTAATTTGAATTCTGCCTTGGCCTCTCTCTGTTTATCCTAAGCGAGCTAGTGAGCTAGTGATGTTTTCTCAGCTATGAAATCAGCAGTATCGTCTCACATTGTGCAGCATCAGCCTCATTAAAAAAAAAAAATTCTGTCCCCTTCTCCCCACCCCTGACATTACAAAGATTCAATCATCAGCATGCCCAAATATAAGACACATACTGTGGGTTTTTAATTTGTCTCATCCTTCTTGTAAATCTTTTACTGTCTTTTATTGTTTTGTTTTGTTTTTGTTTCTCTATTGAGACATGTAGACTACCGAGGGTACCTGATGGTTATGCAATATGGGTACACAGCAGGAGGCAATCAAAGCAGGGTCAAGAAAGCATCCCCTGTCAGATGCCAATCTTTTCGGGGCTGGGAAGCTGGCGCTCTTCAAGCTGTGCTGTTTTGACTCTTAGAACTCAGTAGCATGGTCTGATTAGATGCTGTGATGATTTGAGTACTGTTTTTCCTATTTGCTTGTTCATTTGCTTTTCTTTTACAGAGGATCACATCAACCGTTGGGGGACCTTTGTGCCTGTATACATTTTAGAATACTTCTGTATTTCTTGGTTGTGTGCATGTGTGCACATGTGTGTGCATACGCACATGTGTGCCTGAGTGCATGTTGTAGGTGTGTATGTGTAAGAATGTCTGTGTGTCAGAGGTGAACACCATGTTTTCATTAATACTTCATCTTATTTTTTTAAAACAGGGTCCCTCACCAAACCTGAAGATTACCATCCCATCTACACCACCTGGACAGTGAATCCCCTGGCATCCACCTGTCCCAACTCCCAAGAACTGTGGCCCACAATAGGCAGCCTTTTCATGTGGGTGCTGTGTGTCACCTGTGGGCACTCATGCTTGCAGACACGTACTTTGCTGACTGGGCACAGAGCTCTAGATCTGGGTCATCTGCCCCTTGACTTAGGCCTTTTGATTTATTTTCATGGCACACCGAACCTGTTGCTGCGACTTCCTTCAGCAGCCACGACCTCTGTGGACCTGTGTGTTCACCATCTTAGACTTTACTCATGCAAGCATTTGTTCATCACAGTTACCAGTTATAAGGTAAATTCGAGGAGGAAATGAAAATCTTTGTTTATTCTCTTTCTACTCATCCATATGCATTTCCTGAAGGAATATGCCAACCATTAGCAGGAAGTGGGATTGTGTGGCCTTTTTATTATGCAGTGCAGAGTTTAAACATTTTTCATTTGCATGTCAGTCATCTAAAAGTCTGAGGTTTCAATAATCAATTCATATTTACATTTTCTCATGAAGAAGACAAAACCCCTAGAAAATTGGTTTAGGTAGGGGCTCAGCATCCCCACTTTGAGTGGTCCTCTGAGCAAGAGAACAGTTGCTACTTCCAGAAGGGGTTGCCAGCATTCTCTTAGCATGATGCCCTCCCTCCATGCCTATTCCTTCATTATCTTCACTTGACTTTGAAACCCCCTGCTGTAAAGACCATGTGCCCTTTGGCTAAGCTGAGTAAGCAGACTGACTCAGGAAAGGAAACAAAATTTTATACAATAAAGTCTCACGGTCAAAGTGTTTTTTAATCGCACATACTGTTCTGTTCTTATGTTTTCTTTTTTATTTGAATATTTACTGAGCCAGTGTGCTCCAAGGAAGGTAATGTTCTACTAAATAGCTAAAAATCTACAAGTTTTTCCTTTTTCTCATAGTGCCTTGTGATGTGTGAGTAACTGGGATTGTACAGGCCTGTCTTAGTATCTGAAGAGGAGGCTGATGCTGTGCCACTAAGCCAGGCCACTGCCTTTCAGTGCAAACACATTAGGAGAGATGGTTGTAGAAGCTGACAACTTGGACTTCATGCCACTTCCCAAGAGTACCACCTTTGGAAAGTAATTAAATTTTGGCTCATTTAGTGTCCTGTCTGATCACTGCTGTGTTGCTATCAGTGTTCCCTGTCACAGCACAGGTGTACATGTGATAATTCACTGGAAGACCCAGTAGCAGTTGTAGGACTGGAAAGTGTTGGTGGTTGCAAGGAAGAATTTAAAAAGAATAAATAAACCAAAGGGCATCTGAAGTAACAAGAGCCCTCAGACACTAAGACTGTCTTAGTTGTTGTGAAAAAAGACATTGTGACCATGGTAATTTGAATAAAGGACAACTGTAACATCAAGCTTTTCCACTCTTGCCTAAATCCACAAAAAAAAAATGACTCTGAGAATGAATTATTATGAATAATTGCCTAGGCCAAAAACTTTGGCTCATTCTCACTAACTCATAACTTAATATTCCACTTATTCTATTATATTGTGCCACATGGTTTAATTATCTCTACTCAGGTTCATGTGACCATCTTCTACATACAGGATAAATCTTTCTTGCCTGACTCTATCCCAGAATCCTCTCTCCCTGCTAGAATTTCCACTTCCTATTTCTTCCCTATGCTAATAGGCCAATAGCTTTTGATCAACAGGTGATGCTTCTAAACTTTGCATAAGAGATTATTTCTACAGACAACATTTATTTGGGGATAGTTTATAGTTTCAAGGGTTAATCCATAATCATCATGGCCAAAAGCAGAAGCATCCAGGCAGATATGGTGCCAGAGGAGCTGAGAATTCTACATCTTGATCCAAAGGCAGCCAGGAGGAAACCCTCTTCTGCAGGCAGATAGGAGGGGATTAGAATTCCTCACTGGGCAGAACATCAAAGCTCACCCTCACAGTGACACACCTACTTCAACAAGGTCACACCTTCTAATAATGCTACTCCCCATGGGCCAAGCATTCCAACTCATGAGTCTATAAAGGCCAAACCGATTCAAACCACCACAGCATTAGTGTGAGCCCTCAAAAGCAATGGAGAGACAAAAACTGAAGATACATGTGAAAAAAACTTTCTTATAGCCAAATGTAGAATTACTAGCTGAAAAGAAAATTCTATCCAGTGTGGTATTCAACAGAGTGAGGAAGAAAAAGGCTCATTCTTGTATCTTTATTGAACTTGAAAGAAAGTTGTGTTGGGTGCAGTGACATGACCGTTGCCCTAGCTGCTTAGAGGTAGAGGCAGGAGGATAGCTTGCAGGCAGGAGCTTAAGGCCACCTGGGCCACATGGCAGAATGTCTGCAAAAGAATACTATATTTAAAAAGATGGTGGTGGGGTGGGGGAATGGGAATATGACCAATTTTGTTTTTTCTATTATTCAAGCAGTTTTTTAAATACTACCAAAAAAAAAAAAAGAAAGAAAATTTAAGCTGTTGTGATTTTTGTTTGTTTGTTTTATATTATTTTTATATAATCAAACTGACTTTCATGTATAAAGATAGGCATTCATATGTGAGCCTGTAAGAACTCAGTGGAGGGTAAGTGGAGCTTAGTAGGTCCCAGTGCTTCCCATGAAGGGCCAACCTTTGTTCCAGCCCCATATCTCAGATGATAGGAAGCTAGAGGTAACTCTTGAAGGTTGTACTCTGACCTCCGTATGTATGCCCTGCTGTGCGCACCTACATACCCATGAGGAATGTAGTTATAATTTTTGTAGATTTATTTTACGTATGTAAGTGTTCTTGCCTGCATATACCTATGTGCTTGTGCTAGGCATGTGTTCAGTGCCAATGGAAGTCAGAAGAGGGTGCTGGGTCATCTGCAACTAGATTTATGAATGGCTCTGAGCCACCAGCTGGATTCTAGTATCTGAATCTGAGTCCCCCGCAAGAGCAGCAGGTGCTTGTAACAGTTGAGACATCCCTTCAGCCTAGAATGAACACATGGATGGGTGAAAGTCTATGATGCCCAGGCCATAGACAAAGTGCTGTAGGCAACTCCGGGATTCAGGGAACCGGAGAAATAGTTTTCCTCAGGGAAGAGCACAACAATTGGTTATTCAACATCAAAGGTCATCCCTAAAAACATTATATAGACTGAGTAGATTGTACTTTAGGGATATAATTTATATATTTGTAATATATAAATAACTTTAATTGTTGTTATATGCACACACATACACACACATACGCACACAACATCAATTGAAGAAAAAGAGGCCATGAATTTGAAGGAGAGCCAGAAGAGGGTGTATATGAAAGGGGTTGGAGAGAGGAAAGGGAATGTAGAAATGATGGAATTATACTGTAATCTCAAAGGTAAGAAAGAAAGGAAGGAAAAAAGAAAGAGGGAGAGAGAGAGAGCAAGAGAGAGGGAAAGAAAAGATCTTAAGGGTTAGGTCTTCATGACTCTTCCTGAGAAATGTTCTAGCGAAGTAGCTTACACCTGTGGGTGGTATTGCTATCGAGATTAATGCTGAGCAATACACATATACTTTGAAGCTAATAATAAATGATGCCTATTAAGAGAGTATGGAGTATTAGGTGAGACCATAGATGCTGTTGTGAAAAGTAGAAGGAGAACATACATGGCCCATGAAGAACAAGCTGAGAATTGCCATGTCCTCGCTGATTAGGAATAAGGGAATCTTTCACTTAGCTACCAGAAGGAAATGAAGTGAAGCTAAAACAGTTACCATATAGTTTGTGTTTTTTATTGCTGAGAAAGAACATAAAATAACTCTGATAAATAAATAAGGTCTAAGGTCACTACATAAAGCAGGGTAGGAAGCCACAAATGTAACAAATAAAATAGGAATATATATTTTCATTAATATGTGAATTAAGGCTACAGAAGAGTAAATTCACTAAATCATGTTTTCAAATCAACATCTATGGGATACTTCTATGAAACAGCATAGAAGAAAAAACCTCACTGGTGCACAAACCCATAGACAGACACATACATGCACATATTGTTTTGTTTTTGTTTTTTTGTTTTTGTTTTTTGTAATCTAAAAATTGTGGTTGGCATTTCAGGGGCTGGTAAGATGGCTCTGTGGTTAAGGGCATTTGTTTCTCTTGCAGAGGACCTGGGGTTCAGTTCCCAGCATCCACGTGGAGCAGGTCACAAATGCCTGCAGCTCTAGCTCTAGAGGATCTGACATGGCTTTTGGACTCTGCAAGGCATCCAACCAACACACATGCTGATGTACATATGTATACATACACATACTTTTTATAAAGAAAAAAATCTTCTAAAACTAGCATTAAATAAAAGAACAAATATCAATCATATGGATAAATTTAACTGCATTTTTCAACAAACAGCAGCAAAAAAAAAAAAAAAAAAAATTCTGAGTAGTTCATAAAAGAGAGAAGAAAATGCTGTTGGCTCCAGAAAGACATCTGTCAGAGAGAGTCAAGGTATAGAGAAAGGACCGGAGGACTGGACAAATGAAGAAAAATATCATGAGTGGCATCTGAAAACCAAACTGTAAAGGTGCTAAAGAAATTGAAGGCCATGCCAGGAGTTCCATTTTTTTGGCAAAAGCCTGTCTGTTATTCGCATCTCTTTGCTCAGAGCACAGTGCTGACCTTTCAAAGCAGAATTCAGAAACTGCAAAGAGGAGCTGCCACAAACACAACAGAAGCAAGGTCAAGTGAACTGCAGGCAAACTTGGATTCAAAAGGCAGTATAGTCAACACAATATTCACAGATAATGAATTATAAGCTAGAAAAACACCTGATGTAAAGTATCCCACATAAGATGTCTACTTTAGGTGCACATGACTTGGTCATTAATTTGATCTTGGCAGAGTCTACAGAAAAAGTTCCATGTATTCCAGAGATGAAGGAACAGTCCAGAAGCTATTCTCTTCCTACAGCAAGGTCAAAACCAGAAGGAAGTAAAATCTTCTGTAAAATAGCTCTTGGAGGCGTGGGAGGTGGCTCAGTAGGTAAAGTGCTTGCCTTGTAAGTGAGAGAATGTAAGTTTGATTCCCAACTCTGACATAAAAGCCAGAACATGTGTGGAAATCCAGTATGGTAGTGGGGTAGAGACACTCTGATACCTGGCTCCCTGGCCAGCCAGTCTAGCAGAAACAACAGATTCCAGAACAAGGAGAATCCCTGTCTCCAAAAGTAAGGGCATGGGTAGGATGCCTGGTACTGACTTCTGTTTGCATACATGCACACGTCTGTGAATATACCTATACACACACATGCACATACCCGCCTCCCTGCTGTTCTCAGACAACTCTTGTCTATTACTTAGAGAGCAGTTCTTGGCAACTACTTAGAGAGTGACAGTAGGGTACTGTAGAGATGGCTTAGCAGTCAGGAGCATTTGCTGCTCTTGAAGAGGACCTGGGTTTGATTCCCATGATGGCTCATAACTGTCTATAATGCCAGTTCCACGGGATCTACTGACTTCTTCTGACTTCTACTGACTCTAGAGGGTCAGCCTACATTTATACACATACAATTAAATAAATACATATGAAAAGAAAGAACTGTAAAAATTGTTGAGTGGCTTTTAAACTTAGAAAAAAAATGAATAATAGTGATAAATCACAAAAACCCAAACTGGTGGTTTGTAACATAAGCATCACTTAGGGAAAAAATGACTAATAATTAATTTAAATCCTGGAAGTAAATGAATTAGGAATTCAAGGTCTAGAGAAAAAAAGCAAAGCAAAAAGCCAAAGAACACAGAAGGACTTCATAAAAGTGGAATTCAGCTTCTGGCTATTATAAATAAGGCTGCTATGAACATAGTGGAGCATGTGTCCTTACTGCATTCCGAGGAATCCTCTGGGTTTATGCCCAGGAGTGGTATAACAGGGTCCTCTGAAAGTGTCGTGCCCAGTTTCTGAGGAACTGCCAGACTGATTTCCACAATGGAGGAATGGATAAAGAAAATGTGGTATATTTACATAAAGGAATACTACTCAGCAATTAAAAACAATGAATTCATGAAATTTTTAGGCAATTGATTGGAACTGGAAAATATCATCCTAAGTGAGGTAACCCAATCACAAAAGAATACACATGGAATGCAGTCACTAAGTGGATATTAATTAGCCCAGAAGCTCTGAATACTCAAGACACAATTAACATATCAAATGATTCCCAAGAAGAAGGAAGGAGAGGGCCCTGGTCCTGGAAAGGCTTGGTGCAGCATTGTAGGGGGGAGTACCAGGACAGAGAAATGGGAGGGGGTGATTGGAGAATGGGCAGAGGGAAGGGGGCTTATGGGACTTATGGGGAATGGGGAACCGGGGAAGGGGAAATTGTTTGGAATGTAAACAAAGAATATAGAAAAAAAAAGTGGAATTCAGTCAGAGAATGGAGAAAGACTGGAACCAATAAATAAGTGGAAAGGTAACTTCTTTAAAAATAAAAACAATAAAAAGAATGGGCGAGTCATTGGCTTACCCAGGTGAGATAAAAGTCAAGCACGCGCATAAGAATTAGCAAGAAACACGTGTGGATAATTCTCAAAATAGTATCTAGACATTTAAAGACACCAGAGACTAACATAATTTTAAGCAATTGCATGAATTGGATGACATGGTCATTATGTTTCCAAAGTGTATAGCTTACCCAGTTTGACCTCAGTAGACACAGCATAGGGCTCATAAAGAAACTATTGAAGACCCAGTCCTACTTCCCCCAAGCACGGGGGAGAAGACTGAACAAGAGCTGGGGAAGAATGAAGAGGCGCTCATCTGCAGGGCTGTGTCCACATCAGCAGAGCTAATGACACGAGAAGGCGCGCAGTGTGAGGAGGCCACAGTGCCGGCAGGCCTCTACTCCTCAGCTTGGGAGAAGCTTTGCAGGGAGCCCAGAGCTTTGAAAATTGGCCAACATGAAAACTTTTCTTATCCTGTCTCATGTGAACCATGCTGCTTGGTGCTCGTAGAGGAGGAAAAGATAAGTTTTTCCTTGTAGGAGGATTAGGGGAACACATGAATACTGTTTGTCATCTGCATTAAAATAATGCATCAAGGTATCCGTCATCGAACACCTGTCAGCATCAGAGAAGAGAGGCCACCAGAGCTTTATGTATTCCTACAAAATAATTTTAAAAATCTCATTGCTTGATGATTTCACCAAAAGATCAGTTCTCAGTCTGATCAAGTTTAGTGTTTCTCTTCTTTTGTGTGTATGTGTGCATGTGGCATTTATGTGTAAGTGTAAGTGTGCATATGTACATAATGGGCGAGTGGGTGTGTGTATGAGTGTGTGCATATGTGTGTGTGTGTGTGTGTGTGTGAAGGTGTCTGAGGAGGCCATCAGAACAGGAGTTAGAGACTGTTGGTTGTGAGCACCAAATTCAGTACTCTGGAAAGACCAACATTTGGAAATAAATAAATAAATAAATAAATACCCTCAAAAATGTGTTACTTTGGAGGATTTGCAAGACATGGTACATAGGTACTGTTGTTGTTTTTTAATCAAGTGAAGTGGAGGCACAGAGAAGTGACTGCCTGTTCCCTTACTGAGATCTTCCTTGAAACATAGAATGAGAAACCCTGAGAGAGTTGGGAGCTGCATCTCTCATTCCTTCTTAGGTGACCTCACAAGACAGCTGGTAACTTTTGGTTTGGTGGGATGATATAATTGTGCTTTATTTTTACAAAGCCCTTCCTTCCTGAGACTGACACAGACATATTCATGGATGAAATGATAGATTTTTGATACATCTGTACTTCTAGAAAAAGATGAAGTAAGGGAAATAAATAAAACAAGACGGGCTGTGAATTGCAAAATGCTAAAGCTTCATGATAGATAAAAGAGTTCATAACAGTATTCTATTTTTGTATGGATTTGAAGCTTTTCATCACATAAAAATTGATAAGAATTTATGTAGCTAAAACTAGGACCCAACTCTCAAAGTTGTCACCTGACAATGTCTAGCTGAGATGGAAGGAAGCATTGGCCACCTGTGTCCCATGTTGGAGGTCACCCCGCCCTCCCCCATTTCCCCTAACAAAGACAGCATGCTACCAGGGCCTTGCATTTCCCTGTTTGGTTCTTTCTGCGTTTCTAGACATTCATTCAGCTCCAAGTCACACAGCTGCTGATATTGTAAAAATGTTGCTAAGCAACATGTTAATGGGGGGAAAACACTCCTTAAAACATTAGGGGTTTTGTCTTTTAAAATGTACCAGTTCAGCATATCGTACCTCCCACAGCTCAATTTAACAGGAGGAAAAATACCAACTCTCTGAATGTAATTCCTTTTCTTCCATCTTCCTGACTGGATCCAGATTTAACAAGAGTAAGAAATGCACCATGGTGATAACCCAAAACCACCCACATCCCTGTGGTCATTTGGTGGTTTGCCTGTAGAACAGTAGAGTTCCCTAGGAACTAAGACCTAGGATGGGGCTTTGTGAGGACAATGAGACCAGGCAGAGGGATAAGGTGAGAGATACTTTCATTTTCTCCCCAGGGTTTTTGTCTTGAGCATAAGAGCCTGCTGTAGCTTTCAAGATTCTAGAACTTGGGTGGGTTGAGTCACCTATGAAGCCTCAGTTTCTTTTCCAGGAACTCAGGATATTGGAGAGAGGGAGAGAGAGAGAGAGAGAGAGAGAGAGAGAGAGAGAGAGAGAGAACATGTAAGTAGGTGCAGGCACATCTCTGTGTGTGGGTACATATATACTTGTGTGTAGGTGGGATGAGAGCCAGGGACACCTTGGGTGTCACTCCTCAAGAGTTGTCCCCTTATTTTGTGAGACAAGTTCTATCACAATCCTGGAACTTGACATTTAGGCTGAATAACATAGACAGGAAACCTTAAAGATCCAGCTGCCCCACGCCTAATGCTGGGATCAAGGGTGCATCACTAATCCATGTTTTTTCAAATGAGGTTTGAATGTTGACCACAGAACTCATGCTTGTCCAGCAAGGACTTTACCAACTGAGCCATCTCCTCAGACCCTGAAAAAAGTTCCTAATTTC
This sequence comes from Apodemus sylvaticus, assembly GCF_947179515.1. Classification (NCBI taxonomy): domain Eukaryota; kingdom Metazoa; phylum Chordata; class Mammalia; order Rodentia; family Muridae; genus Apodemus; species Apodemus sylvaticus. The sequence continues at coordinate 68,200,117 of NC_067481.1, forward strand.
AAGAATTATGTCTCTGAGGATGATCCCCAAGGCTAGACCTTTCTTGTGTGCCTTCTCTGGGGCAGCATGGGAGCGTTCAGCCTCTGCTTTCTAAGGCCTGGGGATAGTGCTTGAGCTCTTTGACAGGTTCCCAGGTGCTGTTTTGATGGTCAGGAGGAACAAACAGTACAAAGCTCTCCAAGCCAAATGAGCAGAACAGTTTCAGATTGTGACCCAGGATACCAACACAGCCATCATTCAGAGGCAAGCTTCTGTGACAAGGTCCCGGGCTCAGAACTTGGTGCTGTGTGCACTCATTTCAAAGCACTAGGTGTGAAGCTTCCAACTCTCACCTCTGAGAGTGAAGTGTGGGCATTTTTGAGATGATGGAATGAGATAATGGTGTTGCTTCTAAGTAAGGGTGGTCTTTGCTCAGAACCCAGGACATAGTGAATTCTGGTTACCCATCAATCACTGTTGGCACAAAAAAAACCAAAGGTGTGTGTGGTTCTCTGTGTGAATCTTTTTTTTTCCCCATTGATGTGATGTACTTACTAAATTCCTTTCAGAGAGAAATAGTGGATAGCCTAGTGCCAAGCTAAGACTCCAGCTGTAGGCTCCTGTTACCGCTGCAAATTTTGTAAAATCATAGTTTGCTGGGTGGCCCTAGGTTGGCAAGCTTATCCGATGCAAAGATTGACCTCGTCTCGTCCTGGACTCAGAATCTTCGTGATGTGCTCTGGCTCTGGTATGACTTGATGTTGCTGCCTTGCACCGGTGATATCCAAAGGAGCAGCTCGCAGACTGCAGTGAGCAGAGGAGAGAGGAGCAGTGGGTAGCAAGGAGCTTATCAGAACTGGATGAAAAGCCCAGACCCACAAGAGTCTGCCAGGGCATCTATTTTAAAACTCGTCCGTTTTAGCAACAGAGAGTCGGGGCTGTGATTTAATTACTTATGGCTTACATCAGAGGCAAATGAGAGCCAGCAGGCCAGATCAAGGATGGGGAGATTAGCCAGCTGGCTTGAGGACTTACATGGGCTCTTCTACCCCAGCAGCTCCTGCTCAGGCTTTTTCTTAGGTCTCTTCAGATGTGTAAAGTTTGTTAACAAATGCATACTGGGCTCTGCAATATTGCCCTCTTTCTCTTTTCCTTTTATCCTTTCTTTCTTTAAAAAATATCTGCTATTTTTCAGGGTCTCACTATGTGCTTTAGCTTACTCTATGAAGATTAGGCTGGCCTCAGACTCAGATCCTCCTGCCTCTACCTCCTGAGTTTGGGGATTAAAGGCATGCATGCACTCCACATCCAGCATAATGTTGTCCATTTTAGGGGAAGGATTTTCTAATCATGTGCCTGCTTCTGTCTGATTCATATATGAGACCAATGCATGAACTATTTACTTAGGTTTCAAGCCTTACTTACTCTCATCTGCCAGTCTCTCTCTCTCTCTCTCTCTCTCTCTCTCTCTCTCTCTCTCTCTCTCTCTCCCCCTCTCTCTCTCTGTTGATACAATCTAGGAACTGGGGATATCATGATCATTACACTAAAATCATCCTCTATTTGATGGCTCACATGTTCAGAATTTCTTGGTAACATCTCCCTAAGAACCATGCTAGATGCCCAAAGATTCTTTCCCTAGAGAGTATCTCCGTTTAGAGGGCATCTTAGCATTCAGCTGACCACATTGACCTAGGAATGAACTAGAAGATTTCACCAGGCTCATCATGGTGATCCTGGGTCCCTAGCAACAGACGTTATCCCCAACTTTACTTAAGAAGACCTAAGTACTTTAGTAGTGTCAGCTTTGGGTGACAATGACTTGGGCTGTTTCTTGCTTCCTTTCTTAAAAATAGGGAACCATTTACCTGAACATCACTCGATTCTTAACTTACCATATCTGCTCCCTGTAATAGAAACAGACCATTGATTTAAGGTCCTTAATAAGGATGCACATGTAAAATATTTAGGAAGTTGACTGAAATCCCATGCTTACAGTTTTGCATCATGATCCACACTTCTGGAAACTTCTTGACAAGCCACAGCTGAAAGATTCTAAGCCACACCCAGCTGGAGGTAAGTAGGAGGTACCCAGTCATCCTCCCTGCTGCGCTGTGGTCCCCAGCACCCCCTGCTATCAGCACTATTTTATTGCTTTAGTTCACATGCAGTGTCCTGTGTATTAGAACCATCATTGCCATGATCATCAACACATCATGTCATGCTTTATTTTCTGTTATACTTTTTGAGATAGGATTTTACTGTGTATCCCTAGCTGAACTTGAACCCACTGTGTAGACAAGGATGTCTTTGAGTATAAAAAGATCCACCTGTCTCTGCCTCCCCAAAATGCTGGGATTGAATGTGTGTGATACCACACCTGGCAACAGCCTGCTTTGTTTTTGTATAGCTGGCAATGGCAGGCAGGAGCCTTTTGTTAGAGACACGCCCATACATGACTAGAGATTATGCATGTGGTAGGGTTCTGCTGCCCATTGGGGCACCTGCTCAAATCCTGATATTCTTTAAAATCACACTCTTTCCATCACTGTGCTGGAGGGAGTTGAGTTGGGGACACTCGAGGCCCTTTCACCTAGCTCACAGTGAGTGGCTGATAGTGGAAGTCTGATCTAGGGCAAGCCAATCAACTATTCTGCCTCAGTCTTCTGAACTATGGCAGAGAGATACTGAAACTGGCTAATATCAGAGCTGGGACTTAAAGGCCTGCAGAGTTGGAGCTGCAAGTACAGGAGACCTGAGGAGCACACGGATGAGAGCAGCAGCTGCAGGAGGCAGAGACTTAGCTGAGCAAGGGCACCATTGTGGGATTCCATGGAGAACAAGGGGCGGGGTCTTATTCCCTGCTTCACCAGCCTGTCAATCACCCCTAAACCCTCCCCTGCGATTCCCAGGCATCCGGTTATTCTGCCTTCCAGAACAGACTCCTGTCTACGTCCTTCGCTAACTTTTTCACTGAATCTCAACATATGGCACCTTGAACTCCGTCCTTCGTGGGCTCGACTCTCCCCTTTATTCCTGCTTAACTTTTGAAAGGGATCTCATCTGAACAGTGTTACACACTGCAAAAAGCTTTTAGACACGCATCAATCCTAATGCGTACCAACAGAACACAGCCTGTTAGTTCGAGGCATGCCGGTCCTCAGCAGTGCCTGGCAGACATGCACACTCAACAAATAGATGGTAAGTGCGCGTGTGTGAATGAGTGACATGGATTTGTGAATGCAGATTGCCCCAAGCCATCTCCATGCTGTGGATCAGTCCCTAGCTTAGTGCTGGATTCCTTTCCATTTGGATGTCCCCAGCTTTTTCTCACATTTGAGAGCTGGCACTAGACATTCCTTTTACCTAGGGCATTTTCTCTGGGCTCCTTGAGTGCTGACAAAGGCTTCCCCCCCCTATGGTTCCTACCCCTGGCAGTTCTTCCTGTAGTCACACCTCCACCATTCCAGGCAGACAGTTGAACAAAAACCCAAATGGCTGGATATACCTACAAGGTGTTTTTCTTTATTAAATGTGTGCGTGTAAGTGTGTGTATGTATGTGTGTGTACATGTGTGTGCATGTGCATATGTATGTATATGTATGTGTGTGTATGTGTATGTATTTGTGTGTATGATGCATGTATGTATATTTGTGTGTGTGTGTGTAAATATCATGAGTCCTCACAGCTCATCCATCAGTATTGTCCCTTTTCTCTTACTCTCCTTCTCAGTCTTTGTTTTCTTTCATAAACAAGGTCATTAATATGCTGAGATAAGGATAGGCTTCATCCTGATACACTCAGCACCCAAGGAAGTTTCTAGAAAAGTAAAATTTTGTAAATTATGACTGGATTGATAATCATGCTGTGATTTATTTTATTCTCTCCATAGACATCATTCACGAATGTGTATGTACCAAAATCAAGGTATCTTTACAACAATCATCACAGTTGGCTCCCTTTGCCTGGCAAAGAGAACCCATGACAAAGCCAACAAAATGGCTGAGAGGAGCCAAGATGAAAACCTGTTTTTTGTTTACTTTAACCTTGCTACACAGTGTACCTTGTTGCTTATGCCACTCAAAGTACCTTCCTGCTCCTGTTACTGCTACAGAGGACTTACTGAGCACTTACTACGTCCAGCTAATGAGCTATGTACTACCCATTAATTATATTGCACAGTTCTTACATCAACTCCTTAGGACTAGTGCATTTGTTGTTCTTTTATGAAGAAATTGAGGCATCAAGATGTCTAAAAGATGGCTACCATGTGAGGGACTCTGAAATGTGAGCTCAAGTTATTTCAAATTTCTGAATCTAAATGACAAATAATTATATTGCAGTCTCTCTTGTTCCAAACAGTAGTGGAAGAACAATGTATGGGACCATGAAGTCCCTCATGCAGGATCATCCAGAGTCATGGGACTGTGATGGCTCCATATCCTTTGTGACACATTCTTAGTGCACAGTCAAGCCTTCTACAAAAATGAACAGTAATAGGCTGATCAGGAAAGCAAGGCTGCGGGTGAGCCACTGCCCCTGTGTCCCTTCTGAGCCAACCACTTAATTCATGCACGTAATTGCCAACAGACAATTTCTCAGAGCTTTCTCTGTATGCTTCTTTCCTATTGTTAACTGTTACAATTCACAGTGATGCTCGGGATGCTGGCTGATGAAAGTGGGCTGTGTTGTAAGCTACTTTGTGAGTAGGAGGAAATGTAATTACAGTGGGCAATTTGGATGCGGTCCTTCTCCTCTCCACTTGAGCCAGAATACCCTGTACACAGATGAAGGTGGGCAAACAGTTGGCAGGAAGGTAGACTACCCCAGTCCTACTCAAGGTTCTAGCAACTACAGCTACAATTTTGGTTTCCTAGAGAGAAAGCACAGCATTCGCTTTAATGTTTTAAGTGATGAATGTACGTGTGCATGGTGTCTGTGCATAAACCTTGGCCTGTGAAAGGCATAGATGTGTGAGAAAATCAAAAGACAACTCTCTGGAGCCCATTCTCTCTTTCTAACCTTACATGGACCTTAGAGATTGGACTCTGGTCTTCAAATTTGCTGAGCCATCTTTGCCTAACACCCACTTTGAATGAGAACATGTTGTCGTTGTCTGTCTGTGTATGCATCAGTCAGTTTAGCCCAATCTCTTCGTCATCAATCCATGCTGTGAGGGCATAGGAGAAAATGGCTCCTGGATGCTAGGATGCATCTGGATAATAGAAATTATGGGTGATAACTCTGAATATTTCAAAATAGCCAATAGAGAGGATTTCAAAGGCTGTCAGCGTAAGGAGCTCTAAACACTCAAGGCCACAGTTATTCCAGTTGATGTGATCTGATCAGTACATATTATACACCTCTGTGGAAGTGTTTGTGTTGCCTCATCAATGCACACAATTGCTGTGTCAGCTTATAAATACTTGCAGAATGAAAAGAGAACACAGAATATATTCCCATTCTTGGAAAGAGTTTCAAGGGTGAATACTACAATTAAGTCACAGGGGCCTTAATTTCTCAGGCACCATGAGGAGTATTCTCCATTAAGATCTGAAAAACAAATAAAAGCAGAGTGTTGTACAGGGTATCTATTGCGATAAGATGCTCTGGGACACATTGTATTATACTCTCCTCACAACATCTGGGCATTTCCACCCACTTGTGTGGACACCCCCAGGTAACTGTGGCCACTCCTAGTTCACAGAGGGTACCCCTTGGTTACAAAGGGCACTCTCAGGTTCCTGTGGTTACTCTCAGGTCACAGAGGGCATGTGGTCACATTGAACATTCCTGTCTCACTGTGAACATGCCCAGGTCATTATGAGCACTCCTAGAAATCAGAGCTCTCTTAGGTCACAGAGAACATTTCAGGTCACATTGGACACTCCAAAGTCACATGGGACACTATCTCAGTCATTGTGAAGACTCTCAGGTCACAGAGAACATTGTTAGGTCACAGTGGATAAGCTTGGACCACTAAATGTCACAGGGGCTAATTCCAGGTCACAGCGGTCATTTCCAGATCACAGAGGATACTTCTAGCTCACATTGCCTACTCCCAGGTTATGCAGGACACTGCCATGTTATAGTCATGTCAGTATGGACACTTCCAGGTCATAGTGGACACTCCTATTTCACAGAAGTCACAGTGAACCACTTAGATAAATGTGGGAAGAGGTGGCTAGAAGGTTTTGACTGGGATCCTCCTTGATCTGAAGTAAGGAACAATTTGAGAGATGGATCTCACACTGGGAAAATCACAAGGGGACATAGTATGAGATGCTGAAGAGTGGAGCATGTGCTCCTTGTGTTAGATGTTATTGTTATGGGATAACCCAAGTGTTTTTCTTCAGACCTGATCTGGAGATGATCAAGAGAGCCAGACAGTTCCAAACATGTTTGGTTCTCAACTCTAATTTCTAACAACACAGGCATCAGAAACTCACATTTTCTAGTTCAACATTGTAAATGTCCCGCAGCTTATGTCATCACAAGGCAGGACCTGTTTTGCCCTTCTTTCAACCTTCCACATCTGAGCCCTGGCTTAAAAGCAAATTACCTTCATAGAGAATGCAACTTTCTAGACTCTGAATCTCACAGTAAGGGCCTGCTACGTCATTCTTCCTTTAGGTTTGGACTCTGAAAGATCAGAGTTCCACCATGTGTGCCCTCCAGAAGCTTTTCTGGGCTCAGCCCTTCATGAATATAAATCAGTGTGTTTGTTGTGTTTCTAAAAGCCCCCACTCAGCATTCATCCTTGCCTGGTTCAAAGAGATGTGGGCTCAGGTCTGTCCTTACCTCCACAGGGCTGTGAGCCTCTGTTTGTACCACCAAACGAACCCTGGAGACGACTATTTCTTTTCTTGTGTGGCTGAGGTAAAGGTCTCCCCCATGGGGATAAGAAGAGGCTCCCTGAGGCAGAAGCTCCATTCAGGCCTTCAGCATGGCTCATGGCCAAGGACATTGAACCTCTTTCTTCCCTCCAACGCAGGTCCAGCTTTTGTGTGACAAAACAAAAAGCAAACAATGGCCATCCTTTCTCCCCTGATGAGGGCAAGAAAGAGCAGAGCAGGAAGCCAGCTTTTGAAAACTTTGGCTATTGAACTCCCAATACCTCAAGAACCTGACCTCAACCCACTTTCTGACAACCTCACAGATCAACTGTCCTTTTCTTTAAGTCGCTGCCAGCTCTGAAAGAAACCACCAAGAGGGAAAGGGATGCCTTCCAAAGGGCCCTTAATGAGTGTCAAAGCTGGAAGGCTCTTCTTGGTTACTGACTCCAATCCCCTTAACTTTACATTAGCTGTTCTCAACCTGTGGGTGTTTGTGACCCCTGTGGATCGTCTAACATCATCACAGGAGTAGTTGAACACCATTGGGCAACACAAATATTTACATTATGATTCACAACTGTAGCAAGATTACTGCTATAGAGTAGCAACAAAAATGATTTTATCATGGGGGCAGGTCAGCACCACATGAGGAACCTATATTAAAGGGTTGTGGCATTAGGGGGGTGGAAAACCTCTGTGTTAAATACATTTCTAGAGGGAGGGCTCATTAAAACCTGAACTATATGACTTGCTACCAGTTTTCCTGAAGATGATCAAAAAGACCTGTTAATAGGTAAAAGCAAAGGTCACCACCATCCTGATTGCCTGGGTAGATGGGAATGAGAAAACTCAGGGTAGTTGTTGAAACTTGGATATCTCACTCGGGGAGTTAAGAAGATCTTGATTGGAATTAGGTAAATATCAGATACAATAATTCAGAATTAGAAGAGAAGTAGAAATATAGAAAACAGACTTTGAGAACTCAGGATGTAAATAGTCTTGAGAAATACACAATTGACTGATGCTTTCTACTGGAGAATTTGATAGACCTCTCAGTAAAATTCTTGGAGAGCAGTGGCATTCCTTGTGACTTTTAATGTCCCTGGCCACAGTCCCCTGGAATGGCGAGCCTGTGCTGCATTGGATGGGGATTAGTGATGTCATACTGATATGTGCAAGGTAGAGAGTTCCATTTCTCAGCAGCAATACTCCAGCTGTATCCAAGCCTTGCTCCAGGATGCATGAGCAAATGAAATGACTGGGACCCTGATTCTTCATCTCATATTCTGATCTATTAACATATTCCTTGAGCTAACTGAATAAAAACCATCCTTGAACTTCAAATGAACAAACAAAATACATTTCTTGTATTATGTGTATGTATGTATGTATGTATGTATGTATGTATGTATGTATGCATGTATGTGAACGAAAGCATGCAATGCCAGTAAGAGGACAGCTTTAGGAATTAGCCCTTGTTTTCTCCCTTGTTTGAGACATTTCTTCTACACTGCAGCAGACTCTTACTCAGCTGTTTTCCAAGCTTCCTGGGGTCCTCCATTCTCTGCACCCCACCTTGCCACAGATTTTCTGGGATAACGGATGTCCAACAACAGTATCCATTTTCCTGTAAGTTTAAGGAATTTGATCTTAGATCTTCATGCTTGTATGGGAACAGTTTACTTAGTGTTCTTCTCTAACATTGCCTTTATTTTTTAAAAAAGATTCCGTGCTGACGAGATCGAAGGTCATTGATAGGCAAGAGCACTTCTTGTTCTTTTAGAGGAGTTTAACTCCTAAGCACCTAAGCATGTTGGTCAGCTCACAACTACCAGTAACTCCAGCTCCAGGGGCTTTGACCCCTTTAGCTTCCAAAGGTATTGGTGATCAGATGCATATTCCAAATACACCCACACACAGAATTAAAAATAATAAAAATAAATCTTTAAATTTTAAAAAGATTTGTGGAGAAAATCAGCTAGAGTTTATATGTGGCAGGGAGGAGATATCAGACATGGATCCTGGACATTTTGGGGAGGAAGTGGCATTCAAGAAGAAGCCTTAACATGAAAAGAATGCAGGAAAGACTTTCCAGGTTGAATAAAAGCATTATCCAGGAAAGAGAACTGGGAAGGGGGTGCTGGGGAAAGGCTGTAGCAAGGCTGGAGCCAGGGGACTAAAAAAGAGATGAAGGGGTAAGAAAAGGCTGGAAGACAGGGCCGGATCAGAAAGAGAGCAGAGCTGAGCTCCTGCCCAAGGTAGGCATGCCCTATTCATGCTGAATGAAGGGACCACACTTTCATGGGTGAAAGAGACCAATGATCAAATTCTTAGAATAAAGTGAGTCAGGGGTTCCTCACATGACAGGTATTCACTCTCACTGTGAGGCTTCACAGAGCAGTCCGTGAGCATTTTTTAAAAATTGTAAGAGAGTTCTATGATTCCAGAATGTTCTCATACTGTACCCAGCCATTATCACGCTCCAGCATCCATTTTCAATTTTGAGAATTGAGCTGGATGGTTTTTATGGCATCTCAGCTAAGCAAAATGAAAGGTAAGATTTATTTTATTTTTTGACTATAGAGAGAATGCCTTGAAGTTTCCCTTAAATCAGAGAAAGAACCTTTTAGTGAGATTTAATTAGGCATACCATTTTCTTTTTCTAAATATGCACACAGGCACTAATTAGGCATTTTGCATCATGTATACCAGCATTATCTACAAATGATGAATAAAATTCTTAAGTGCGCTATTTGCCGTTTGCATGGAGTCACTCAGGAGTCTGCAGACAAGCTCAACAAAGGAGTGTAACAGATCTCAAACTCCATGAATTCAGTGACTGATGGAAAACAGCAAGGCTCTCAATTCATCAAGGAAAACCCTTATTCTTAGGGTATGAATTCAAACCCAGGAAGGTTTTATTGTGCTACTTAAAACCTCATTCCTTTTGTTTCGTGCATGAAGAAGTAAACACAACCACTGTGGGTGGACTCAGAGCGGGCTAAGCCTACAGGAGTTCAAATTATGTTGGTTTTAGAACAGAGTCTCTTTTTGAAGCAGTGTGCCTTCAACGAGCATCTCCAGCCCTCTGAGAGTCCGGATTGCCCAGTGGCCAAGGGAGTCTGGGGACTTTCTGTCTTGAACAATGACTCTGGGAATTATTTTTTCTGTGTTAGACTCAGTTTCTTTTTCTGATTTTAATATAAGGATATCAATAGAAAGTACCCTTCATAGTATCAGCTAGGATTAATTTAGATTATATAAAGCATTTAATTCAGGATCTAGCAGTTTTTAAATCTTAGCTATTGTAAACTGATTGAGAGATATTTTGCAATCAATTCTAGAAGAAAATGTTGCTGCTGGCTTTGTGTGTGTGTGTGTATGTGTGTGTGTGTGTGTGTGTGTTGCATAAGCACCATAAATGAATTAGGCAAAGAGAGAGATCTAATATGATACAGAAATGTGTGTTGAAGCTGTAGTTTCATACTTGAAATTCTTTCCTATTTCTTTTCTCTGATGTGTCCTATACATACATACATAGCACAACATTTCTTGATTCATCAGCTTTAGGGAATGCTGTTTTCTCTGCCTTCAGTCTCTTCCATAGGCATCGGGGGTTTATTTATTTCACAACCCCACCTCATGTGTCCTTTTCTTCCCAGTGTTTGCTGATCATATCACTATTGTACTTCTTTGATTCTCATAATTTTTCAGCAGGTTGTGAATGTTTTGTTTTGTTAATTTTAGACATTAAATTTAGCCTGGAGGCTCCCCTAAAACTTCAAGCTCTTTGTTCCCTCTTTCTTTCTTTCTTTCTTTCTTTCTTTCTTTCTTTCTTTCTTTCTTTCTTTCTTTCTTTCTTTCTTTCTTTCTCTCTCTCTCTCTTTCTCTCTCTCTCTCCCTCCCTCCCGCTCTTCCTTCTTCCTTCCTTCCTCCCTTCCTTCCTAATTTTTGAATGGCACTTCTGTGACATTAGGAATTATCTCTCTCAGGATGAACTCCCTAAAACTGGAACCTTAGAGGGGAGTTCTTAGCATGTGATTTACAGAGGTCCATCTGAGTGACACTCTGTAGGGGAGTGACAGCAGAGCAAGAGAAATCACAGGAGTCTAGCTGGAGTCTAGTTTGCCTGTTCAGGGAGCAGCTGGGGGCTGGGAATTCAGCTTCACATTCACTGAAACCAGGTGTGCTCTGGGCAGGAGTGTGCTAATGAAGATGAAGCACAGGAAGTAGAAGGAAGAAGAGGCATATAGGTAGAAAGATGATAAAGGAATAGATGGATAATGGACTGAGAGGTTGATAGAAGATGGATGAATGGATAGATATATAGATAATAGCTGGATGGGTGGGTAGAGATTTAGAAGGTGAATAAATAGATAGGTAAGTATATGGCCATACTGCACTGGACACACCTGGCTTGTTCTGATTGGAAGCTAGGTACATAGGTACATAGCTAAATGACAAATGTATGGATGGACAGGTATAGACAAGTAGATATGTCACAGATGCACTACTAGGTAGTGTGAAATGATAGATAATAGATAGATAGATGATAGGTAGATAGATGATTGATTATGTATTTTTGTATATATACAGATGCATACAGATTATATAGATGGATAGATTAGATGATAGTAGATAGATAATAGATTGTATATATGTATACACACATGCACACACACATATATGTATATATACATATATATACAGATTAGATAAACAGATGATACACAAATAATACTCAGGCAGATAAATATCCAGATAAGTCATAGATAGATGCCTTGATAAATAAGTGAATGAGGAACACAGGACTAGATAGATTATAAATTAGTAAGTGGATGGGTTGATAGGCAGAGAGTTAGATAGTTGATGGATAGTTGGGTGGATAGATAGAGAGATTGGTAGAAAGACAAACGATGAATAAATAGTGAACTATTTACCTGGTTTACCTCTTTTCTGCAAATGAAGTCCCATTTAATAGATGTTTTATTTTATTTTTCTTGTGTTTATCTTGAGGTTATAATAGTGCAAAATGGCAATAAATTTGTGACTTTACTCAGTGAGCAGAAGAAAATAATGCTAGTCAGAAATCCATTGCATCTTTACAATTAGACTAGAAATTGCCTCTTCTGAAACAGAATGGGAAACTGCACATTGGTGGTTTATAAAACCTGGCCTAGGTAGTCACTCAAGAGAATTAGGAGAGAGGCTTGTGTGAACTTGGAAGAGAATCATGAAAGTAGCAGAAAGAAGTGGGGGTGGACATTTGAATCTAGGAGCATGGGGTGGGTATACAACATTATAAACCACAGGTAAAACTCAAACTTGCTGGTGGGAGGGGTGAACACTCAGCCTGCATTCCCCAGCCATGGGCTTACATCACTTCCAGTGAGCGAGCCTGTCAATGGTAGCCTGGTACCAAATGTATGAAAAGCAAGGAAGAGTTGATTGTGTTACAAAACCAAGTAACTTGGATAAAGGAAAGAATTCAAGAGCAAGTGTCTTGTGGTTAGGCAGGAGTGGTGGTTCTCTGCCATCAAAATGTGATAATCCCCAGGCTTCCCTGATAAATGTCACAGACTGTCTGGTTGTCAGGTTGATATACTTTTAGGTACAAGTTATGTGGGAACAAGAAGACTATATTTTTGTCAGTATCTTCCTCAAAAGGTCTGTGGAAACCCCTGTTTGGCCAGTTAAAGTTGGTGCAGGGCAAAGCTGGATTACCTGAAGTCTGAGTTACTGCCAAGGGCATGCTGATTGAGCTTTGCTCTCTAGAAGAAATAAAACAGAAAACAAAACAAAACAAAGAAACAAACAAACAAAACCCAATGGGCTTTAAAATAACAGATGCCCAATACTGTATTTATTGTTTTTTTTAAACCTTTTTTTTATTTTCTAAATTCTTTGTTTACATTCCAAATGCTTTCCCCTTTCCCAGTTCCCCCCAACCCATATGTCCCATAAGCCTTCTATACACTCATTCTCCAATCACCTCCCTCCTTTTTCTCTGTCCTGTTAGTCCCCTACAATGCTGGAACAGGCCTTTCCAGGATCAGGGCCCTCTCCTTACTTCTTCATGGGAGTCAGTTGATATACTACTTGTATCTTGGGTATTCATAGCTTCTGGGCTAGTTAATATCCACTTATCAGTGATTGCATTCCATGTATATTCTTTTGTGATTGGGTTACCCCACTTAGGATGATATTTTCCAGTTCCAACCATTTGCCTACAAATTTCATGAGTTCATTGTTTTTAATTGCTGAGTAGTATTCTATTGTGTAAATATACCACATTTTCTGTATCCATTCCTCCACTGAGGGACATCTGGGTTCTTTCCAGCTTCTGGCTATTATAAATAAGGCTGCTATGAACATAGTGGAACATGTGTCCTTATTGCATGCTGAGGAATCCTCGGGTATATACCCTGGAGTGGTATAGCAGGGTCCTCTAGTAGTGTCATGTTCAGTTTTCTGAGGAACCGCCAGACTGATATCCAGAGTGGTTGTACCATCTTGCAATCCCACCAGCAGTAGAGGAGTGTTCCTCTTTCTCCACAACCTCGCCAACACCTCAACCGTTAAAGGCTAGGCTCACAACCATAAAATATTGTTTTTTTAAGGATTTATTTTATTTTATTTATAACTCTATATATGCTGGTGTGAATGAGTGAAGTGTCCACAGATGCCAGAAGAGGGTGTTGTATTCCTTGAAACTAGAATTCCATGTGTTTGTGACCCTTCTCATGTAGATGATGAGATTTGAACTCTGGTCCTCTGATAGAAAGCAGTAAGCGCTCTCAATTTCTAAGCTATCTTTTCAGCCCCTCAGTGGGGCATTTTAAAGGAGAGAATAGCTTGCACAATAAAAACAAAACCCTCAAGATGATCTGACTTATCTTTTGGGACAGGGGAATCTCACTAGCTAAGGAGAAGCTATCATGTGCCAACTTGAGTATTGGTACTTATATTTAACTTAGTATTTATGTCCCCGTGAGCATGATAGCACAGCCCTTAAAAGACTGCTATGCAGTTTCATACTTGAGAAACTGAATTCAGGCTCTCCACACCACTCTGTCCTCCTGAAAGAAGGAACAGTAAATAAAACATAAGCTGTTCTTGCACATTTCAAATTTTAGTGTAGATAAAAGGCATTTTATTCTGGGATGAAAAGGAAATTCCTTGCCCAAAGCAATGCCTGTTAATAAATGGACCAGTTTCCCAGTGCCAATAAGGAGGTATCAAACTTGGGTCCATTTGTCATGTTAAAACCAGGGGAAGACAGAAGGTATTGGCATTATACAGAAGTCAAACTACAGGTAGAAAAGTGTCCCTGCTGATGTGAAGAATGTCAGTGCTTTCCTGGGAGAGGTGACTTGAGACATGTGGGTAATTTGATAAGGGGTGTTTGTATTCCATATGCACTTGATTCACATATATTTATCTGTCAGTCAGTCATTAATGACTGCCTCTTTTCAAATCCAAGTTTTCATAAAGTCTCTTCTTCTGAATGTTATAATAGGACTCCTCCCCCCGCTCTCTCTCTCTCTTTCTCTCTCTCTCTCACTCTCTCTCTTTCTCTCTCTCTCTCTCTCTCTGTGTGTGTGTGACTCTTCCTCTCCCTCCAGATTTCCTTAAATTCCTTCAAAGCCTATCTTTGCAGACAGCCCAGATCTGACTCTGACTCAGTTCTAAACACTTTAAAAATGAGACTTAGAACACTGTTCTAGACTTCACAGCCTAGCACTTAGACAGAAGCTTGGAGGTGCTAGGCTAGTTAGTTTAGTGAATCTAAGTTTTTTTTTTTTTTTTTTTTTTTTACTGCTGAATGATACATGACCATAAACAAAAGATCAATACAATAATACAATATAATTGTACTCCTATTTTTATGGCTTAAGAGTCTGGATGTGCTTTAATTGGTCTTCTGCCTAGGGTCTCTCACCCATGACCTAGGGCTAAGCAGTTATACTTTTTGAAGCTTAGAGTTATCTCCCAAGTTCATGTTATGGTTGTTGGCAAAATCTAGTTCCTTCCAGTTATTGATGAAGAAGGACTTCCTTTGTGTATGGTTAGTCAACCAACAGTCATGTCTAGCTTCTGTGGGTCTCACAATTCCACGTCAAAGTGACTCTTTTATAAGCCTTCTTCTAACATGCATAATACACCCTGCTTCCTCAAATCCAGCTGGAGAACCTTTTGATTTAGCATGTGGAATCTTATGCCATCTAATTTTGTGGTTTAGAAGCAGGTCACTACTCAAGCAAAGAGTGTCACACAATCCTGTGGATACTAGGGCAAGAAAAACGGGAGCCATTTTGGAAGTCAGCCTTCCTTAGTAACAAACAACCTGTAATTTTCATGCCATAAAACAATGGCTTATAGCTGTCAGGAGTCTTCTGGGCACTGGAGCATTCTGAAGGGGGCTCTAAATCCACAGTTCATTATTGCTTTGGTAAGAAAAATGAAAAGCAATAAATCTTGCTTCCATTCAAATCTCTGTGGCTGAGTCCAGCAGCTGTGGCTACCTCCTCCTATAAGAGAAGAATTGGCCAGCCTGATGTCCTAGTGGGAAGCTGAGCATTTTGGCTTTCACAGAACACAAACAGGGACTGAATTGTCCTCTAATTAAAAGTCTGCCTTCTTCCTGTGGTCTTCAGAGAGCTGACCTCTGTCCTGTGCTTTGGTCACCGGATCACTGTGTTCACATAGCTTTCAACCCTAGGCTCATTACCAAGTCACTCCTACAAAGCATGGCTCAGAAGCCACTTTCTCAGTATTTTCTGATGCCACAAAAGTTAATTTTCCTACTCTGGGCATGGTGGTACATGCCTGTAATCTTATCATCCAGGCAGCAGAGGTAGGGGCATTGTTACAACTTTGAGACTGGCCTGACCTATGCACTGATTTCCAAACCAGTCAGGACTGCATCATCAGACCCTGCCTTAATAAAATCTGGAGGGAGGATCCTGGGGCAGTGCTCAGGAAATAATAGTACTTGGTCTTCAAACATGAGGACTAGAGTTTGAATCCCTAACCCACATAAAGCAATGAGCACAGCTAGCCATGCCTGTAACACCAACACTAGGGCGGGGGGGGGGGGAGGGGGGAAGGGTTAAGATTTACCCTATAGCTTACATGCTTGCCAGCCCCACTGAAAGGGCAAGCGTCCAGGTTTATGAGAGATACTGTCTCAAGGGAATAAGGTACAGAGTGGTAGAGGACTCCTGATTTCTTTCCTTTACTTTGAATGCTCACACTGCCATAAACATGCCTCACATACAGAAATAGAAAGAACGATTCAATTTCCCTTTTCAGATTTAATAGGCTGCACCTCTGCAGTTCTGTTTTTCTTTGTCATTATTACTTGTTTTGCTTCTGAGACAGGGTTTCCTGTGCACTGTATCTTATGTGGACTCTGCAATTTTCTCATTTTCTACTGGTAACTAGCAAAGGTGGCTTACTTCCCATATAGGATGGTGAACTCCTTGGAGAGAGGAGTCTGTCTGAGCCACAATTATTTCTTAAATGCGTTCAGTACAGGGCTACATTCAGTGTAACTCTGAAGCCATCCATTCCCAAGTATGTCAACTTATAAAGGTGGTTTTAGAAAGTTTTGCATTACCGAAGGCCAGGAATCCTCTAAGTCCCTTAGTTCATCAGAGTTCTACACTTTCCCTAGTGAAACACTTTTCTGAAGATTATTTAAATCCTTCTTGAAGGACTTTCATTGTCCATAAATGAGAAAATTGTAGCTTCTGCATAAGCTGCAATGAACATGAGCTGCCTTTAAAACAAAAACAAATAAAAACGACAAATATAAACAAATCTTAGGCCGTGATCACAGTTTTGGATGAGTTCATTGATTGAAAATATATATATTTTTTTTAGCACCTGACTCCTTTACTCAAGCAGAATCTTAAGCAGAGATAAAAAACCCTGCAAAATTGCTATGATAAATTAAATAAATATCTTTCTAGCCTTTCTATAAATAATAAATGCCTTTCTAGCATCTACTCTACAGAAGGTTGACTAGAGAGAGCAACTTTACTCAAGGTGATACACTGAGATGGTCACCTTTGTGTCCTGATGTTTATGTTGAGTTTCATGTCAGCTGTGTCTGTTTCTGGGGCTTAGCAGAGTCAAGGTTAAAGAAGGACTGGCTAATTTTCTAGCCTCAGGGTTTTGTACAGTAGATCTAACAGTTGACTTTCCACTGAGATCAAAGACAGCTGCAGTCTGAGCTCACAGCCAGCATCTCCTATGAAGGTGGGTGGCAGCCCTGTTTGCACACCTTGAGTTCCTGGAAGACTTAGTCTCATCCAAGGCAGGAGGAAAATGAGCTGGAGTCCTCACTCTTGCTGGGAAACTCATCTATATTTCATGTGTATTGGCATCACTGTGCATAGAAAAGGAGCAGAAAGGCTAAGTTAGTCTGATCTCCCAGCTGCATGTGCACTAGGTAGTCCTGTGGGGACTTTGCCATCATAAGAAGTTGGTTTTCCACCCACATGTGGATGATTTCCATCAATCCACAGTCCTCTGACAGCTACTGCTGGCCACAACCGGCCACCTCGGATGTCCGGAAAAGTTACTTGTTCTTCAGAGTTTAGCAAACAAATGGGACAAAGTTCAGAATACTATCAGATGTCTTCCCTGACAGTGCGGTGCTTGGCAAGGTGGCAACAGCATCTGTCTGGGTCAGTTGCTGATTTATTTACTTATTTCCTGGGCTTTGGAGAGCACAAGATATTCTGATTCTCATTGCATAATTGTCTGTAATGATCTTTAATTTCACTGTTGTTCAAATTCAATTCATTGTTAGGGACTTGAGTGTTAGCTCTCAATGACAGTGCACATTTATCAAGGGCTCAGTCAGTACAAGCTAAATTATTCAGGAGTGAGCAAGTCCTGGACCCTGCGTGAGAGGAGATGGATGTGCTGTGCCCCACAGCAGGGACAGGAACAAAAGCATACCAAGGACAAGGGTGGCAGGCAGGTAAGAATTCAGGAGTTTGAGTAACTGATATTTAAACTACAATTTGCCTAAGAAAGCCCTTTTCCCACTCAGTGGGAGTCATATGTCTGTTGACATGAAGACCATTGCTAACTGGGATATGCAGATGCAATCATAATCATACAATTATTTATGCCTAGAGCCCGTATCTCCAGTCTCCTCTCAACCTGCAAAAAGACACAAGTACAGACCATTCTCAGATCAGCAAACCCCCAAATTACCATTCTCACTGGGAGGACAAATGTTTCCCTCCCACACTGAAGTGGAAATTTCTGGTTGTATCATGTGATGCAGACTCATGTGTAGTTTTGCTGAAGCAAGATCCATTGAGAGGATGCTTGATGGTTCGGAGAGAGTATAAGTGGGATCCAGCAGACAGCGATGTGGTGCTTACATAGCTAGCCATGCAACTCTTTGTTCAATGCTTTGTTGGTCTTGCGTCTTCTTTGATCTTTACTTGTTGAGATAAGCATGGCAGAGAGCTTCTCCTAGCTTTTGGGTGGCTATGATCGTTCCTGCTGATCATGCCATTTCTGCTGTATCTTGCTGACTCTTGCTGGTTTTGCTAGATCGTCCTCTGCTGATTTGTATTTGGTGATACTCTTCAAACTGGACTGCTGGTATACTGACACCACTGGACTGGACTGCTGGTATACTGACACCACTGGACTGGACTGCTGGTATCCTGACAATGGAGATTGACATTGCCCCAATGAACTACTTCTAAGCAGGTCCACATCCCTTTGTCCTATTTACCATCTTTTCTCCCTTCCCTTTGAACAATGGGCAGGAAAGAGGGGTCAAAGCATTTGAGAGCCCTTATTAAAGTAGATTTGAAAAATCTAAGCCTATACCACATTCCTCCTTGAGAATGTCAACCCTGTTTCTTTTCCCTCTTCCTTTTGGACTGTGATCATCCCCAGCAATCCTCTTGAAGAGTCCCGTTTCAAGACGAAATCTGTCACCAATTAACAAGAGTGAATCAATAGACTCACTATTTTAAACCTTGTTGACCTGTAGCAAACCAGATATCATTTTAATGGGAATTCAGAGATAATCCACAACACTGCAGTTTTCGTCTTTGCATGATTGTAAGTAATGATCTTTAATTCTACTGCTGTGCAAATTCACATTCCGATACTACTCAAAACTTGATTAATTGAACTTTAAGCTTTCAATGACAAATTAGATCAGGAAAGGTTGAAGGTAACTTACATTCTGTTCTGTGAAACATAACAAATAGGCATGCTCAGTTCTTGATCCTCTTCTGTTTGGGAAAGATGGGTTTACATTTGTGAGTATCAATTTGATATTATTGAATCATTGTCCATTCAGAATCTGGCTGGGGCCAAATCACTTACAGAGGCAATTTGCTCCCTCCAAGTTCCCCCCTCCCTCCCTCCCTTCCTCCCTCCCTCCCTCCCTCCCTCCTTTCCTCCATACTTCCTTCCTTCCTTCTGTCTTTCTCTCTTCAAATATACATGGGATCTTTAATCTGGACTAAAATTCAACTTAGACATTGGGAATTCAATACCAAATTATACATAAATTCATAGTACTCATAGAATTAACATATTTTAGATGTTTTACTTTATGTATATGAATATTTTTCTTACATGTATGCATTTATTCCATGTGTGTCACACAAGAAGATAAGTTGAGGAGCTTATTCTCTGGAGAGGTGACTCAGTGGTTAAGAGCAATTGTTGCTCTTGCAGAGGAGCCAGGATCAATGCCACCACCATGTAGTGGCTCACAACCATTAGTGACTCAAGTTCCTGGGGGGGGGGGTCCACACATTTTTCTAAGCTTCTTGGGTACACACAGAATTTAAATATCACCAAGAAAGAGAAAATAAAAACAGAATGGAAAAAGGAGATGCAATAGAAAAGTAGTGTTGTCACAAAAGATTAAAGAGGTATTAAATGGGTCATTTAAGAATAGGAAAAGGACCAAATACTACTGTTCTAAAGAAAAAGACTAGCAAGAAAACAACCCTTAACAGCATTTTGCTGTATTCATAGGTCAGTGTTTTGCTCAGCCATCAGCAGAGAAGCTTCCTCCTGCAGCAGATAGGAACAAATACAGAGAACTACAGCCAAACATTATCCACAAAGGGAAACACTAGGACTCATAGCTGTAAAGGGGATGTCTCCATCAAATCCCTCCTCTCAGGGTCCGTGGAACACTGAAGGAGAGGAGGCAAAAATAAGTAATAGAGATGGAGGGGAAGAACACCAAGAAAAGGCCTGCTAAATCAATATGAGCAAAGCTCCTATGAGCTCACAGAGTCTGTGGCAGTGTGCACAGGACCTGCATGAGTCTGTACCAGGGCCCTTGTGCATATATTATGGCTTCCAGTTTAAGGTTTTTACGACCACCCGAGTGTATGAATGAGTGGGCCTCTGACTGCTTTCTTGTGCTCTTCCCCTTCTCTTTGTTTTGTGCAATGCCAATTTTGTATTATTAATTATATTTTATTCTTGTTGTCTCCTAGAAGCATGTTTTTTTCAGTGAGAGACAGAAAGGGAGTGGATCCAGATGGGAAGGGAGATGGAGAGGAACTGAGAGAAGTTGAGGGAGCAGAAAACATAATCAGGAGATATTATGTGAGGAAAAAAAGCAATCGTTTTCAATACAAGAGGAGAGAGGGAGGATAGGAGGTGGAGTTAGAATCCAGGACAGCACTTGTGGCAAAGAAAGGAAGTGGATGTAGCTTGATGGAGTGCATAGAGCCTGGGAAGGGTGACAGAGGAAAGAAGAGGAAAAGACGCTTGAGTGGCTGAGCTTTGGGGACCATTATCAGGAATTTTCAAAAGGAGCCATGGGAGAGAATAGAAAGACTTTTGTTTGTTTGCTTCAATCCTGTGATTTTTTTTTCTTTACTTCTGGTAGATAAATCAATTCAACTTTCTGGATATGGATGTAGCAAGAAGCACTTTTGCACACAAGAGAATCCAGCCTGAGTCATTCCTTTAAGGCAGTGATTATGAAGGCTGGTCTTTCTCTTTGATTTCACTGACCATTAGTGGAATAGGAAATTACTCATAAGGAATCACCGCATACATTTGCCCATTGACATCCATTTAGAAAAAAGTAATTTTAAAAAATAATGAGGTTTTTTTTTTTTGTTTGTTTTTGCAGGGAGGGGAGCTTGTAACCTAGATTTTTTCCTTTTTGTTCATACTATTTAAAATTACACCAAATCTTCCTATGGTAGTGTTATTTAATATGTTGGCTACCGGTTTGCTGTATATTGTTTTTACTATGTTTAGGTATGGGCCTTGAATTCCTGTTCTTTCCAAGACTTTAAGCATGAAAGGATGCTGAATTGTATCAAATGCTTTTTCAGCATCCAATGAAATGATCATGTGGTTTTGTTCTTTGAGTTTGTTTATGTAGTGGATTGTATTGATGGATTTCCATATATTGAACCAACCCTGCATCCCTGGAATAAAGCCTACTTGATCATGGTGGATGATCGTTTTGATGTGTTCTTGGATTCGGTTGGCAAGAATTTTATTGAGTATTTTTGCATCGATGTTCATAAGGGAAATTGGTCTGAAGTTCTCTTTCTTTGTTGGATCTTTGTGTGGTTTTGGTATCAGCGTAATTGTGGCTTCATAGAAGGAATTGGGTAGTGTTCCTTCTGTTTCTGTTTTGTGGAATAGTTTGAAGAGTATTGGTGTTAGGTCTTCTTTGAAGGTCTGATAGAAATCTGCACTGAAACCATCTGGTCCTGTGCTTTTTTTTGGTTGGAAGTCTTTCTATGAACCCTTCTATTTCTTTAGGGGTTATGGGACTGTTTAGATGATCTATTTGATCCTGATTTAATTTTGGTATTTGGTATCTGTTAAGGAAATTGTTGATTTCCTCCAGATTCTCCAGTTGTGTTGAATATAGGCTTTTGTAGTAGGATCTGATGATTTTTTTGGATTTCCTCAGTTTCTGTTGTTATATCTCCCTTTTCATTTCTAATTTTGTTAATTCGGATACTTTCTCTGTGCCCTTTGGTCAGTCTGGCTAAGGGTTTATCTATCTTGTTGATTTTCTCAAAGAACCAGTTCCTGGATTCATTGATTCTTTGTATGGTTCTCTTTGTTTCCACTTGATTGATTTCAGCCCTGAGTTTGATGATTTCCTGTCTTCTACTCCTCCTGGGGGAATTGGCTTCTTTTTGTTCCAGGGCTTTCAGGTGTGTCGTTAAGCTGCTAGTGTATGCTCTCTCCATTTTCGAGGCACTCAGGGCTATGAGTTTTCCTCTTAGCACTGCTTTCATTGTGTCCCAAAGATTTGGGTATGTTGTGCCTTCATTTTCATTAAATTCTAAAAAGTCTCTGATTTCTTTCTTTATTTCTTCTTTGGCCAAGGTGTCATTGAGTAGAGTATTGTTCAGCCTCCACGTGTATGTGGGCTTTCTGTTGTTTAATATGTATCCTGTATTAGTCTATATAAAGTATATTCTTTAAAAAAATCTAATTCTGGAAACCATTGAGAAGGCTTTAAGCAGAGTTGAGGATACATTTTAGGGTGTGATGTTGCCGGAGACTGGATATGGTTTGGGATTTTAATGCAGTGGCCTGGATATATTAGTACTGTGGAACAGATAACCACACATGTATGTGCATGTGGTATGCAGAAGGGCTGTTCTTCTCTATAGATGGTGGATGCTGACAGGTCGATAGCATCCACAATTCACCTCCCTGCGATGGTGACCATAGACCTCATTGGGGAAAGAGAGCCCCAGCCCTGCTGTGACTCAAGAATCAGTATTTCATGAATTAAGTAGTACCAATTAGCTAGCTAGCTAACTTTTTCCTTTAGGAGTTTATAATTATCCCTAGCAAGTTTCAGCCTTAAAAGTTATTATGACATAGTGAAAACATATAGAATTCTAAAATGGCCACAGGAAATGTCTGAGTTCTCATTTAGTTTTGAAACATCTATTAACTGGACTCAAACAAAGTGAAATGCTCGTCTCTAAGCATTATTGGTACTTTCAAAGGATGGACATTGTAACCTGCACTTTGTTTAGCCTCTTTACCCCACACTCTGTCTCATGTGTGCCTCCTTCCTTTCAGTTTTTTTTACAGTGTCAAGCTCCTCATCTGCTTAGAACTCCTGTTTAGGGTGTGGCTGAACCAAACGAGACTAAGAGTTTGGGAAGAGGTTATCACTAAATTATTGTTATCATTGCTGGTCTGTGGAAATGTTGTGTATCTCTTTTAACTTTGCTACTAGGAAGCTCAAAAACTATAATGATTTGGATTTTTGAAGTAATTATATGCATGCATGCACATACACACTCATGGAGGTTGTTCCTTTTTCTATTGCTGCCTATATTTCTTTTTCTTTAGTAAATTTTATTGTAACCCTCTTTAATAATTTTGTTCCTATCTGATATCTTAATTTCTGATTTGCATGTCTAAGAGCTAAGACTAGGGCCTCAGGCATGTTGGGCAAGTACCACAGCACTAAGAAACAGCCCTGTTACTTTTGCGCTTTTGATTTTGATACAGGGTTTCACTAAGTGTTCAAGTGTCTGTGAATTCACTCCATAGCTCAGGCAGGCTTTGCCTGCCTTTTCCATCAGTACGCCAAGTGTACTGGGATCATAAACCAGCACCATTATCCCAGCCTTCTGTAGGCGTCTACTTAGATAACTGGATAAATAGGTCCCTTGTGTGATATAAATATAAACATGATTTCAGTCTCTAGAACTGAGATAGATGAAACTTCAGTCAGATTGGTGTTAGAGGTGGTATAATTCCAAAACTTTCTATATCACTACGGATTGAATTTAACAGCATGCAACCTTGTGTCTCACTCCTCATTATAGATGAGATCATATCAGGTATCATCACGATCACCCAGGCTCTGAAGCCCAGGCACCTTCATGTCGTATAGGGGTAGGCCATACACAAGAGGTACAGAAGTGAGTGGCATACAGTGAGTGCTTAACGCTCGATGGCTTCATTTATCAGAAGACAGTACCCTCAGAGCCCTCACATGTTGTCTTTTATTTGAAGGATGCATGATACAGTAGTGGTTATTTTGCTAATAGCACTGAGGGAAAAAAATTAAAGTTCTTTGAATTCAAATATAACTGTATTTCACAAACTAAAGAGTTATTTAATAAAAAGATCCCAGGAAGTGATTAACTGTAAATGCAGCCTCCTTGGACAGTGTGGGTTCAATTCAAAACTTACATGTTTACTTGTGTTCATGTATGTATTCATGTATGAACGTATATGAGAGAAGTATGAATTTTAGTAGGCAAAGATCGTTTTTATCTACTAAATTTTCTGGCTGTTCTCAGATAACATAGGAAGGTGTGTAACTTAATGAAGGTTCTATGAACAGTTCTATGAATATTGGATATGAAATATAATTTTTTGAAATAGAAAGAGTATTCCATTTAAACTAGGATTGGCAATCAAAATGATTATGATCTACTGAGCATGAGCCGAGAGACACAGATATTGCTTTGCTTTCATTAATCATGTATTTTGTGTAGATTCAGTTATGAACACACGTGTCTGAGTCCTTTCTGCCTTGCTCCCCTCAGAAGGACACTGTTGGACCTTCACTGGGATCCCATGGATGACTCCAATCCTTTCTCACTGGCTCCTGGCTGAAGATATGTTTATTTGTGTAGAGATGGCATGATTTGTCTTTGTAGACAAATGGCTGTTCAGGAAATTCCTTAAGGTGTATCTATATGACTTGTTCCCTGCTCAGGGGATTTCCTGACCCAGAATTTCCAGCAACCTTCTGTGAAGTACAGAGCTGATATGCATATGGGGTCACTTTTGCTGGCATCTCTATCTCAGTCTCTTTGTTTTTCTCTCTTTGTGTGTTAAATGTGTATGTATATATTTGTGTATGTATATGCAAGTGTGTATCTGTGTGTGTTATTAACAGAGATGTGTGTTTATTAATTTTTGTAACTGTGGCAAAGTACATGATGTAATCATCTTTAAAAGTTGGGATATTTGTTTCAGGCTATGTTCACTTGGCCATGTTGCTTTGGACAATGAAGATACCATATGTTTTGTTGCAAGTATGTGGCCAAGATGGACTAATTACTCCATAGTGACTGACCAAGAATCATAGAGGGGAGGGAGAAGATGAATGCCATTGTTCCCTCAAAGGTGAGGCACCAGTGAGCTAACCTCCATCCACAAGGCCCCATGGTCTAAAGGTCCCAGCACTTCTCAATAGCACCATGGGTCAGAAACCACACTTATAGCACATAGGCTTCTGGGAACACCTATGATCCAAACTCTAAAGGGCAGGCCTGTCATTCCAGTCATTTGCCAAGCAGAGGTAAGAGGATCAGAAGTTCAAGGCTAGTGGCTCAGCAGTTAAGAACACTTATTGCTTTTCAAGAGGACTTGGGTTCTATTCCCAGCACCCACATGGAGACTTACAACCATCTGTAATGCCAGTTCTATGGGATACAACACCCTCTTCTGGCCACCAAGAGTCCAAGAGACTTAAGGAATTGAAACTAGCTGGGTTACAGAGAGTTCAAGGTCAGCCTGTTAGAAAGTAAAAACCACAAATGGGCTGGAGGTGGTGCTCACTGATAGAATCCTTTCCCTTATGCCTCAGGCCCCTCAGGCTCTGAGTCCACAAGGAAGAAACAAAAGGCGGGTCAAAATTGCAAAGGAAGAAAGGAAGGAGTAGGAGGAAACTGTACCACCTGTGCTGTTGTGATGTTCAGGCTTCCCTTGCCACACTGGACCAGAGTGAAGACATGTGAATGGCATCATAGACAATGAGAGAGAGGCAAAGAAACCATAAATTACAACCCCCCCCAAAACCTTTGTACTTGCCTGAGTTGATAGAGCTATGTCTAACCTAAACCCCTCTTGTTTGCTGATGGCCTTTTCATTTAAATCTTGATATTCTGGCCCAAGTTTTAACCAATCCCTGGAGGAAGGTTGAATTAGAACTAAAGAAGAAAAGGGCAAAAGAGTCAGAGAGGAGGTGAAATGATCCTTCCAGGAAAAGCAGCATGCTTAGATCAATTTCTTGCCTCCTGGTGAGGAATATGCTGTAATTATTATAATAAAAATGTACACTAGTTACCTCCATATTGTTTACTTTCAAACTAGGAAAGTATTGTTCTCTTCCTCTTTTTCAAATTAAAACCTCAAGAACATTTTTATCTAAATGTTGATGAAAAATGTTAAGGTTCATATTTTGTATGTGTAAGTATAGGTTTTTAATGATGTGTATGTATAGGTATGTGCACATAGATGTGGTGCCCAGAAAAGAGCATTGAATTTCCTGGAACTGAAGTAAAGAACTCGTGAGTCACTTGTGGATGCTGGAAATGAACTCTGGTCCTCTACAAGATCAGAAGTCACTCATAACCTCTAAAATCTTTTAGTTATTCTAAATTAAAATATTTGAGGTTTGGGGAAACTTAATGAAGATGAAAATGTTTGTCTCCGCTGGGTGGTGGTGGCACACACCTGTAATCCTAGCAGTCTGGGAGGCAGAGGCAGGTGGATTTCTGAGTTCACGGTCAACCTGGTCTCCAGAGTGAGTTCTAGGACAGCCAAAGAAACCCTGTCTCGGAAAAAAAAAATGTTTGTCTCTTATACTTCACAGCATTTTCTAAGTTTTAGGGGAAAATGCTATGTTGAAAAATTATGGCAACAGATTGCTTTTGGAAGGATGTCACAATTTCACAGTGGCACTGTGAAAATGGCTGAGTAAACACAAACAGAGGTGAGCTTATCTCGTCTCAGGTCTCCCTGCATCTGACAGGAAGGTTGCCAAGGGATGCTGAGTACAGGGCAGGAGATTGTCACATCCTGCAGTTAGCTGAAAGGGTGTAGGATCATGACCCACTTTCAATTCCTGCTTCAAGTGTCTGTGGTCCAGGTTACCTAGCATTTCCCAGCAAATCCAGAGTCACTTTGTAATTGTAGCATATAGGGATGGATAGGTGTTGTTTCAGGCTGCAAGAACTAGCAGGTGGATGGATAAGCCTGGCATCCTATAGATGCTTTGCAACTATGAGATGATCAACTCACTCCAGATTTGTTTTTATCTTCCAAATAAGAAGGTGAAATTAAACTCTCTCTCCCTCTTGTCCTCTCTTCTCTCTTTCCTTTAATCTCCCCCAACTCTTTCAGTCTCTCTCCCTTCCTTCATCTCTTCCTTTCTTCTTTCACAGAGACAGTGAAAAGAAGACATCTGAGACAAAGCCTCACTGTCATACATACTGGCCTCAAATAGCTGATCCTCTTGCCTCAGCCTCCTGCATGCTGGGATCGTAGGGATGAACCACTGCAACTATCTTAAAATACCTGTTTCTAATGTGATTGGTCAGGTATTATCCAATCTTTTTACGCAGCACAAAAACCGTATTTGTTCAAGTAAGAATAGGACATTAATATCTTTGTCTCTCTGTCATTTGTGTTGCAAGAAGACCAGTGTACAGGAATAGCCACCATATGTGAGATGGGGAAGTGATACCATTCCTTGGGAAGCTCAACTCAAAAGCTAACACATCATCAAAGTTCAAGTTCAGAGCTACCAAGGCACAGGGATGTGAAGTCATTCCTACACCAGCTCTGCGTGCCTCATTGATTTTTCTTAATCTAATTGTCTCAGAGCTGGAGACAGAGTTTGGTAGTTAAGAGCTCAAGCTATTCTTGCTGAGGACCCACCCATGTTCTAACCTCAGCACCCACATCAGGCAGCTCACAAGTACCTGTAACTCCAGATCCAGTGGGGTCATATTTCTGGTTTCTACAGGTGTCTAAGCTTGGGTACACCTTTTCTCCATCCAAATACATGTAATTTTGAAATAAAGCTTTAAAAAAATGTGCTGTCTAGAGATCTGTAAAGTTATTGGATAATTTATCAATGCAGATTTTTGTTTTTACCTTTTATGTTGAATATTTTGCAAGCAGAATCCATTCTTCCTCTCTCTAGGGCAGAAAGTCCATCTGTCATTTAGGAAGCAAAACTGTCTCCACATCAGTCCATATGGTGGGAGCAGGGTTGAGTCCATCTCATCAGGGCCCATGGACTATATTCAAAGCTCTGGCACATTGCTTCAACCTTGGCTGATTTGTTTCACACAGGTGTGTATATGGGCTGTTCTGAGCCTATAGTAACTGCCTTGGAAGGGAAGCTCCTTCTCTTTCTGTTGGCACATCAGTTCCTTTTCTCATTGCTGTGAGAAGGCAGACATAAGGCAAAAAAGCAAGTTAAGGAAGGAAGAAAGGAAGGCCTATTTGGCTCATGGCTTGAGTGTACGGTCCACCATGGTTGGGGAAGTGTGGCAGCAGGAGCTGAGGCAGCTCTCACATTGCATCCCCAGTCAGGAAGCAGAGAAAGACGAATACTGGTGCTCAGCCCGTTTTTTCATTTTATGCAGTCAAGGACCCAAGGCCATGGCTGGTGTTCCCTGCATTCAGAATGGGTCCTCCCACCTCACTCAACCTAATAATCTACATAATCCTATAGAGCCTGCCTTGAGGCTTGAGGGGTTTTGGTGGTTCTAGATCATGTCAAGTTGACAGTCAATATTAACCACTGCACTAAGGGACCCTGATTGGACACAACCTTCCAGAAAGGGGAACCAACATGGTGGGCAGTGGCAAAGAACAGTGTGAAGAGAAAGACTCAACTCCAAAGGTACAGATTTTTAATTTCTGGGCCCTGCCTGTCCCTAACTCTCCGAGACATGTTAGCATATCCTCTCTCTGCTTGTGTTTGTCTGTTTGATTTGACATCCTGTCTCCTGCTACTACCAATATTCCAAGTAATACCATAAGGGGAAAGCATTCTCATCCCATGTAAATGATTCCCTTCCTCAGAGAAATATGTTAGTGATTCTGAACTAGGCCAATTTGAACAGGGCAATCCCACAATTGGTATTCCATTCTCAGATGACTCTAAGCTTTGACAATCTTACAGTTGACGCTGATTAGGGCAATGGTCGTATACAAAGCAAATCAGTAGCCTTTATATATTCAAAGGATAAGCAGACTGAGAAAGAAATTAGGGAAATGACCCCCTTCACAATAGCTACAAACAGCATAAAGTATCTTGCGGTGACTCTAACCAAACAAGTGAAAGACCTATATGACAAGAACTTCAGATCTCTGAAGAAGGAAATCGAAGAAGATCTCAGAAAATGGAAAAACCTTCCATGCTTGTGGATTGGCAGGATTAATATAGTTAAAATGGCCATCTTGCCAAAGGCAATCTACAGATTCAATGCTATTCCCATAAAAATCCCAACCCAGTTCTTCATAGAGCTAGAAAGAGCAATTCTCAAATTCATCTGGAATAATAAAAAACCCAGGATAGCTAAAACTATTCTCAACAGTAAAAGAACTTCAGGGGGATTCAATATCCCAGACTTTAAACTCTACTACAGAGCAATAGTGATAAAACCTGCATGGTATTGGTACAATATCAGGCAAGTGGATCAATGGAATAGGACTGAAGATGCAGAAATGAACCAACACACCTATGGTTACTTGGTCTTCGACAAAGGAGCTGAAAGCATCCAGTGGAAAAAAAGATAGTCTTTTCAACAAATGGTGCTGGTTCAATTGGAGGTCAGCATGCAGAAGAATGCGCATCGATCCATTCTTATCTCCTTGTTCGAAGCTCAACTCCAAATGAATCAAGGACCTCCACATAAAACCTGACACACTGAAACTAATTGAAAAGAAACTGGGGAAGACTCTGGAGGACATGGGCACAGGGGAAAAGTTCCTGAATAGAACACCAATAGCTTACGTTCTAAGATCAAGAATTGACAAATGGGACCTCATAAAACGACAAAGTTTCTGTAAGGCAAAGGACACCGTCAAAAGGACAAAATGTCAACCAACAGATTGGGAAAGGATCTTCACCAACCCTAAATCCAACAGAGGGCTAATATCTAATATATACAAAGAACTCAAGAAAGTAGAACCCAGAGAACCAAATAACCCCATTAAAAAGTGGGGTACGCAGCTAAACAAAGAATTTTCACATGAAGAACTTTG
This sequence comes from Apodemus sylvaticus, assembly GCF_947179515.1. Lineage (NCBI taxonomy): Eukaryota > Metazoa > Chordata > Mammalia > Rodentia > Muridae > Apodemus > Apodemus sylvaticus. The sequence goes on from NC_067481.1 coordinate 68,229,981, forward strand.
GAGAGCTTAGAAACACCTTAAGAAATGTTCAACATCATTAATCATTAGGGAAATGCAAATCAAAACAACCCTGAGATTTCACCTCACACCAGTCAGAATGGCTAAGGTCAAAAACTCAGGAGACAGCAGGTGTTGGCGAGGATGTGGAGAAAGAGGAACACTCCTCCACTGCTGGTGGGATTGCAAGATGGTGCAACCACTTTGGAAATCAGTCTGGAGGTTCCTCAGAAAACTGGGCATGTCACTTCCTGAGGACCCTGTTATACCAGTACTGGGCATATATCCAGAGGATTCTTCAGCGTGCAGTAAGGTCACATGCTCCACTATGTTCATAGCAGCTCTATTTGTAGTAGCCAGAAGCTGGAAAGAACCTAGATGTCCTTCAAAGGAGGAATGGATACAAAAATGTGGTATATTTACACAATGGAGTACTATTCAGCCATTAGAAACAATGAATTCATGAAATTCTTAGACGAATGGATGGAGCTAGAGAACATCATACTAAGTGAGGTAACCCAGTCTCAAAAGATCAATCATGATATGCACTCACTGATAAGTGGATATTAGCCTAGAAACTTTGAATACCCAGGACATAATCCACAAATTAAATAATGTCCAAAAAGAATGGAGGAGTGGCCCCTGGTTCTGGAAAGACTCAGTGCAAGAGTATAGGGGAATTCCAGAACAGGGAAGTGGGAAGGGGTGGATGGAAGAATAGGGGGATGGAAGAGGGCTTATGGGACTTGCGGGGAGTGGGGACCCAGAAAAGGGGAAATCATTTGCAATGTAAATTAAAAAAATAAAAAAAAATAGTTTCTCACACTAAAAAAAAACCCAAAACCAAAACCAAAACAAAAACAAAAAAACAAAGCTACAGAACCCCATAAGGATGCTCACTGTTTAGAACAGGGTTCATCTAGCTATCAGTCTATTGGGTAGATCTCAGTACTCACCTGGTTTTAGCCTATTGCACTTGACTGGAATAATTTAACGTCCAATTATTTAAATATTGCTCTTAGATGCTTATGGGTAAATATAAGGCTTTCCCCAGAAACTATGGCTTGGAAAAACTAAATACTACAGTAGAAGTGTTCTGACCTTCAATCAGCAAGGAGACTATGATATTCAGTGAGGGGAAAGCTCTCATCCATAATCAGCCTCCAGAAAGATTAACTAACATTAACTCTGCTCATCTCCACCCTCCTCTACCAGACTGTAATCCAATCCATACCCACACCAAAGAACTGAGTAGCAAGGAAAAATGGAAATGGGGAGGTGATTAAAAAAATTCTTTTAAGTATGCATTGTACACAGCTGCTGAAGTAAAATTTGGTTATAATTCTGTTGGAACAAAAGCATTGTGGACATGAAGATCCGTGCTTTAAAAATCTATGTGGAGATGTCTCAAAACAGAATTATCTCAAGAATAGCTTCTGCCTTGTCAGCTTGTGTTCCTCACACCAGCTGCTTCCGAGTGGTTGGAGTAGCTACATCTGTTGCTTGGAAGCTAGTCCTTTGGGCTTCGTGAAGAGAGACATGGAATGCTGTCCTTTGTCTTTTGTCTTTAGAATGAGTCACTTCCACTTGCAGGCATGCATACACTCTATGAAAAGTTCTACCATGGGTCAGCTCTGTGCCTGGTGGTAGTTAAGGTGTGTGTGTGTGTGTGTGTGTGTGTGTATTCATGTGTGTAAAGGTACATGTGTGTATGTGTGTGAGTGTATATGCGCATGTGTGTAAAGGCCAGAGGTCAAACACTGGGTATTGTTCTTCAGTAGCTGTCCACCTCATTTATGAGCTAAGGTCTTTCAATGAGACCTGAGGTTTGATAATTAGGGTTGTATGTTATCTGCCAAGTCCCAGGGGTGCTTCTGACTGTATTTTGCCAGTGTGGTGATTACCAATGTATGCAGCCACTTTGTATGTGGGTGCTGGAAAGTGAACTCAGGCCTTCCTAATTGCATATCTGGCATTTTCCTAACAGTTCTACCTCCCTGACCCAAGGGAAGGCTTTTGATAAGACCGTATGAAGATAGGGGACCCTACCCCACGGGTCTTATCCTATTGGGAAAGTACTATTTTCCCTTGTTCCTATTCCATTCCTCTGGGCCCTTTCAGAGCACCTGCTCACTCCTAGTTAACAGTGAAGAACACATTTCCTGTTTAAGGAGATACAATTCAATGCCTAATTAGTAATCTGCAGTAGAGCTCTTCTGTGACCTTCTGGCCAGGCGATACACTCCCTATTATAGATCCTGCCATTCTCACTTGTCACCCAACAGTCCTTTAGGTGGTAGAGGGCTCCCCTGGGTAATTCCAGGCTGAAAAGTCTTCTGGTCCTCTGGATATATGTTTCTGGGTTTCCATTAAATCAGTATCCCATTAAATATTAACCTGTGGTATTTGCATTCTAAACTATGCTAAGTGTATGTAAAAGTTGACATTTGTAGCAGAAGACCTGTGGGGATGAGAGTAATTTGTTTTCTCCTAAACATTATAAGAACAATGCATACTAATAGGTTATTGAGACAAGTCCTAATTCTAAGAAATCCATCGTATTATATGTACTAACCCTGAAAATTGGAGCCATTTTCTAGCGTAAAAATGAAATTGAGGAACAAAAGAAGTTATAGATTCTAGAAATTTCTAATTAATAAATGTCATATAGTATATCTTTTGGCTGCCTTTAAGGCTAACCTGAAAGTGTGTGTGTGTGTGTGTGTGTGTGTGTGTGTGTGTGTGTGAGTGTTTGCATTGCTTTGTAAATGACCCCTGTGGTAGCTCACAAACTCATTCTCCATGAGGTCACGCTGCAAGAATCAAGCATACACATTCTCAGTACACCAAGGAGCTCCTGAAATCTCTCTAATCTCAGTCTTCGCTTTATTTAAAATAATTTATTGATTTTTAAAATAGCACATATCTTTCAAAACTCTCTGTCCAGGGACAGATCAAACAGCCCCTTTGTTCTCACCCAGGAGTTCTGCTGCTGCTCAAACTTTGTTCAATAAGATCAGAGTGGTCTCAACCGTGTTTAAAAATCACCCATGTTAAATGTTCTGAATTTCTAATGCAGCTAACTTCATTTTCTGGATGGTGACTAAGAGTGATACATTGGCCACCTTTTGTTTATTGTCCTTCTCACCTGAAAGAACCTTGAACAAAAGCACAGTTACTTTCCCAACAAGAGACATAGAGAATGACATACCAGGTTCTTAACAGACTGTCGTAACACTTAGATGTTTGAAGCAACATGCATTTCTCACCAATATGCTTAGTTGGGCAGGGCCAATTGGAGATGCTGTTGCAATCACCTGGACAACACCAATTGGAGATGGTCTTGGGTTTAGATGTACAGGGCCCATTGAGTGGCTCTTGTTCCTTTGTGGAAAGACAAGCTGGCGTCTTTTCTTGAGAGACACAAGATTCTTGCATCTGGGAGACAGACTTGTGGCTACTATGTGACTATGTGGCACTGTGTCAGCTTACCACTCCATCATCTTGCTGTCACAGTGGCTCTGTGAGCAGTCCCATTTATTATTCATCCTCTGTTGAAGAAGATGATTCAAGATGCTAAGCAAGTAGAAGTTCTTAGGCTGTTTGAAGCCCAGCCTTGAAAACCACTTCCATTATAGTTACAATTCCTCCTAGATACAATAGTAATGAATGGACTCCGACCCTTGGTGGAAACACAGTAAGACCCATTGACAGACATTCCTGTGAGATGACTGATATTGTCAAGGACCCCTGCCAAAATCAATCTAATCAATTTTGTCAAAAATATAATTCGATGGCCTTGAATTCTTCTTAATTTATTGAGATTTCTTTTGTGTCAACAATGTCATCTCCTCTGGTGCATATGTGTGCCTTCTAGAAAGCACTCACCTACAGCTAACATTAAGTGGGGTTACATGATGCTTTCCCTGGGTTGAAGGAGCACAGATGTTTACTCATCTGAGAAAAAGAACTGACAACAGACCAAAACAATTATTCTACCTTAATAAACCCAATCTAGTAGGCCAGTGAGATTGTTAGTGCTACTTATAGGAGCATTAGTGATTCAAATGAAGTTACAACATTAAAAAGTCCACCCCTAAATGGACCCTCTGACAGAGGAGCAACTGTTACCTGTTAAACTATCTCTCCAGCCCAGAAGTTTCTATCTCGACTGATTTTCTGATTCAATGATCTTCTTAGAGAAGAAAATACAAATTTCCAGCTGTAATTGTAATTTGCTTATTTGCCTTAGGATTCAGATTATTTTTTATTTATTTAAGACAGGGTATCACATGGACTAGACTGGTCTTGATCTTTCTATGTAGCCATAAAGGTGACCTAAATGTCTGATCTTTATATTCAAAAATCATATTGAATTTTTATGGTGCTGGGAATGGAACCCAGGCCTTACCTTCTAGCCACCAGGCTGCAACTGCATAAGACTCAGTCATTTAGCTGGATGAAGACTATAATCCTATTACTGGTTATTGTGGTTTGAAAGAGAAATGGTCCCAGTAGGCCCCTGTATTTGAACACTTCAAGGAGGTTATGCCACCTTCAGAAGGTACAGCCTTGCTGTTGAAAATCTAGCAATGGGGTTAGGTTTTGAGGTTTATAGCCTTGTCCAACTTCTTGTACTTTCTCACTTTCTGTATATTTTTAAATAGGGCTAAAATAGTGGGGAAGACAGGAACAGAAATGTCCACCATTTTAGACATCTAGCCATCTTGAATGATAAGCCAAAATAGTTTTAAAAGTTTTTTTTCTTTTTTGTATTTTTGTTTTTGTTTTGGTATTGTTGCTCATGGTATTTTATCATAATAACAGGAAACTAATACACTAGTATATAGACTTTCAGGATTGTGGTATATACTTGAAAGACCATAAAATGGCATTACTTTTACTCTCAGAAGTAATTTATACTTAGAAACCACTCACTTAAAAATTCTATTATTTTTCAAGTGGTTCATACAATGTGTTTGATGATATTTAACCCTCTCTATCAACTCTTATTCCCAGAACTACTTCCTCTACCTTCCACTAAACTCTGTGTCACTTTGATTTTTAAAAATAGTCCTTCAAGGTTAATCTGTAATACCTAATCATACTAGGATGCACAATGTTCCACTGCAATATAGTCAGCTTACCTGGGCCTCCACACTTTGAAAAAATTTGAATCTCCTTCCAGCAGCTACAACTGTCAATAGCTCCACATGTTGGAGGTTGGTGTGGGATTATGTATCCAATTACTTTACCTATCCTAGACTGTTGTCTGGCTTGGGCTTTCTCAGGCTTTCTGTGTGCTTTTGCAACTTCTATAAGCTCATATATGAAGCTGGCATACTGTATCCAGAAGATAATGTTCCCTTGAGTTCATTCATTGCCTTTGTATCTTATAATCTTTCTACCCCCTGCATTTCAATGATCTCCGTGTGGCATTATACACTCCCGTTAGAGCAGAACACTCTGCAGCCTCTTATTCTCTCAACTGTGACTAGTTGTGACTCCCTGGTTAATCATCATCTACTAAAAATAGAAGCCTCTAAAATGAGGTTTGATAAATGCACTAATATATGGGTATGATGATAAGTCATTAGGGATCAGTTTAGTATTATGTATGTATAGCAACACAGCAGTGGTAAGATTTCTCTACAGGGTCCATGATCTGTCTATCCATATGTTCTTGGTCTAATGATGCTGCCAGCTATGGGTTTCATCTTGTGAAACGAGCCTTAAATCTAATCAGGAATTTTTGACTACTCCGAAAAGTAGTTGGTTACTCCCATGGTGTTCATGCCACTACTGCACCGGTAGGAGTATCTTGCCAGGCCAGTAATGATTGTAGCTAGTAAGATTCAGAACTGCATACTATTGATGATTACTTTCCCTTTCTTGTAGCTTGTGCATTTCCTTCCAGTACCATGAAAGCTATCTAGAAAAGATGAAGCTTCCAGGTCAGTGCCATTTTAATTTTTTCATACTTTATGATGTAAGTATAATATCTTCAGCAATAGAGTCTTACTATCATGTTCTGAATAGTAAATAATAGTATTTGGTGTCAATAGTATACTTTATGTCACTTTTCTATTGCTGTGATATGACACCTTGACCAAGGCTCCTTATGGAAGGAAGACTTTTTGGGCTCTTGCAGTTGCAGAAGATTCATGGTCTTTATTGGGGGGGGGGGGAGAAGCTTAGCAGCAAGCAGCCAGGTATAGTGCTGGAACAATAGTTGAGACCTTATTTCTTGATTCACAAACATGGGGCAGAAAGAAGTACTGGGAATGATATAGGATTTTTGATATGTCATCCCCTGCCTTTAGGGATATACCACCTACAACAAGGTCACTCCTCTAATCCTCCCCCAAATGATTCTACCAGCTGTGGACCAATTATTCCAATATATGAGCTTATGAGGACCATTATCATTCAAAATGACACAATTAATAAATGTCTACAAGGGTTGATGGTCTTTGGGACTCTATTAAACAAAAGTCTCTAAAGAGGAAACTCTTGGCACTGGAATGTATATTCATTAGTTTCTAATGTCTAATATTGGCAACACTGCCCAGTTACAGGGTAATCTCCTTTTAAAAACAAGCAGCTGTTCATTCCATCTTTCTCTTATGATTCAGTCATATACATTTGGTAACTGTCTATGGCCAATGTCATTTGTCTTTATATTTAAGGTGTGTTTCTTGTGTATTTTTTGGTGTTTATTTTGATTTAAACTTTTTTTAAAAGGTGATGACACTTAATCTTTCTTTACTGCGATTGCTGATACAGTCAGGTTTAAAGGTTCTGTCTTCCTGTTTGTTCCACAGTGACAAATATGTGTTCTTTTCCCCTTTTATCCTCTCTCCTTTCTTCCTATGAATTGATTAAATATGATTCATTTCTTTTCTCTTACAGACTTGTTTGTTGTAAGTTGTATTTATTTCACTTCTGAAGGCATAGCAGTCTGCAATTGAACTGTCTAGAGAATGATATCAGCAAGATGATATGGCAGGGAACATAAACCTTCACTCCCCTATAAAACCAATTATTCTGCTATTTACCACCAAATTTTGATCAGGGCAGTCCCAAGAGCCCAGTTCAAAACTTTAACAATACATGGAGGTAAATATAGAGACTATATACATAGAAAGGATCACACAGAAGATTGCTATTCCTCAGACATCTGTACACAGCTAGCAGAAGGAAAGACATGAGTAGTATGGCAACTTTATCAGGCAGCAAGCTCTACAATGGTCCCTCATGGACCTTTTGGCAAAGCTCCCCATCAACTTCAGTTATTGAGAACCTCAATGCCAGTGATTTAATAGTGGCTGGAAACTTCAATAGCCCATTCTTAACGATGAGTACATCACTTAGAGGGAAAATCAATGAGCAAACATTGGATTTAAGATTCACTTGAAAACTACTGGGACAATCAGACATCTAGAACATTCTATCTTACAGCAGCAGTCCATTATACATCCTCCTCTAGTACATGTGGACCTTTGTACAGGACAGGGTACATACAAGGTGAGAAAGAAAATATCCAAGTAAAACTTAGGAGATTGAAATACATTAAATATTTCTTTGGGCCACAGTCCTATGAAATTTGAAATCAATAACAAGAGGAATATTCAAAGATGTTTGGAAATGTTGACATATTCATTAGTAACTAATTAGCTAAATCAAAAGGAAATTCTTATGATTAAATTTCCAACCTACATTTATGTTTGAACTGACATGTAAAATATAAAGTTGTATATATAATGATAAAGTGATCTATGTGTGTATATATTACATGATATCTAAATCAGGTTAAGCATACGCATCTCCTCAATCATTTATTATTTATGGAAAACTTAAAACTACTTTTACAGTTTTGAAATATTTAGTACAAGAACATCCTCTGTTATTTCTTGAATGTGAAATATTCCCACAGAACCAGTTTAGGAACATGGTGTAAACTTTGGAATTTGAAATGCAGTGTTAGATACTGGGCTATGCATTTGAAGGCTATACCTAGAGCCTTGAGTGATCAGCCTCCACTACATGTTCCCACCCACTATGATATCTGTGCCTTACCATGAACCCAAATTTTGTATCTGAATTCTGTGCACTGAAACCTTAGGAACTCTAAGATTTCCATCTTAGGATATTTGTGTAAGGTAATTTATCAGAGCAATACAATGTCCCAATACACCATCTAAAGTCATTACACCACCATTACCACACTGGAACTACTTGCTCATCTGTGAGGGTAACTCAGAGTCCATACTTTCCTCTTATCCTCACTGGCACATCTCATCTTAAAGCTTTCTAATAAGAGCCTGCCTTACAAGGGTGAAGCAATATCCCATTGTGGTTTTGTTTTGCATTTCTCTGGTGATAACTTTGAGTATTGTTTTCAAAAAGTTTATTTTAATTTGTGTGTTCATGCTTCTATTTGAGTGTAACCCATGTATGTAGGGGGTGTCATGATGTCATGCAATAGATTGTTAGAGCCTCTGCAGCAGGAAATAAAGGTGCTTGTAAGTTTCCTGATGGGGTGCTGAGAATCACACTTGATTCCTATGGAAAAGTAGCAAGTGTTCTTACCACTGAGCCACATCTCCAGTCTCTGTTATTTCTAAATCTCCTTTGAGAAACCTCTATTTAGGTCTCTTGCCTATTTTCTCATCCAGCTATCTAATGCTTGTACTGTTGACTCTGGGAAGCTCTTCCTACATTTAGGAGGCCACCCCCTCACTGATGTATAATTTACATTTTCTCCCACTCTGTAGGTTTCCTCTTGACTGTGTTTATTGCTTCCTCTGGTGTGTTTAAGCATTTTAGTTTAATGCAATCCTGTTACTATTTTTGCTTTTGTTTCTTTTTAAAGTCTTCTCAAATGTACCTCTGCACAGCCCAGCATCATAAAGCTGCCTCCCAATTTGCAACCCCACCAGCAGTGGAGGAGTGTTCCTCTTTCTCCGCACCCTCTCCAACACCTGCTGTCTCCTGAATTTTTAATCTTAGCCATTCTGACTGGTGTAAGATGAAATCTTAGGGTTGTTTTGGTACAACCACTCTGGAAAGCAGTCTGGCGGTTCCTCCGAAAACTGGGCACCTCACTTCCAGAAGATCCTGCTATACCACTCCTGGGCATATACCCAGAGGATTCCCCACCATGTAATAAGGATACATGCTCTACTATGTTCATAGCAGCCCTATTTATAATTGCCAGATGCTGGAAAGAACCCAGGTATCCCTCAACAGAAGAGTGGATACAAAAAATGTGGTATATCTACACAATGGAGTACTATTCAGCCATTAGAAACAATGAATTCATGAAATTCTTAGGCAAATGGATGGAGCTAGAGAACATCATACTAAGTGAGGTAACCCAGACTCAAAAGGTGAATCATGGTATGCACTCACTAATAAGTGGTTATTAACCTAGAAAACTGGAATACCCAAAACATAATCCACACATCAAATGAGATACAAGAAGAAAGCAGGAGTGGTCCCTGGTTCTGGAAAGACTCAGTGAAACAGTATTTGGCAAAACCAGAACGGGGAACTGGGAAGGGGTGGGAGGGAGGACAGGGGAAGAGAAGGGGGCTTACGGGACTTTCGGGGAGTGGGGGGGGGCTAGAAAAGGGGAAATCATTTGAAATGTAAATAAATTATATCAAATAAAAAAAAAAGACAAAAAAAAAAAATAAAAAAAATAAAGCTGCCTCCCTGATTTCTTCTAGCTACAGCCAGGTTTTCAGTTTTTAATCTGTTAAGGTGATTTTTTTTTGTAACTGTTACTCGATAGGGGTTCTTGTCTGCATGTGAATGTTTCATTTTATCAGGTGCATTTGTTGAAAAGATGGTATTTTCTTCAATATATAATACTCTAACCATCTTATTTGGAAATCGGATGGTTACTGATACGTGTGTTTTCTTCATGGTTGTCCATTTAGTTACATGATTCTATTGGTACATGTGTTTACTATATGCCAATAATGTGCTATGTTTTTCTTTTGTGATGTTTTTCTTTGTACAATACTTTTCTGTGAGAATTCTGTAGATGTCTTCAATGATAGATGATCATATCCACACCATATCATCCCATACCTTCTCCTAAATTCCTCTCGACACCTTCCCCTCTCAACTTCATGTCATTTTCTTAGACAAGAAGTAAGAAAATGTACTGTCCCCTTTTTTGTCTTCCCCGCCCCCAAATAGCCTTGGGAATTTTTTTTTAATTTTTTATGGCAGTTCTATATTGTTTAGAATTGATTTCTCCAGTTGTTTTTTGTTATTGTAGAGATGGGCCAGTGAATATGACCATTTGTTGCTCTTCTCCAGGACCCAAATTCAGTTCTCAGATTTTATATTGGGGGTGGCTCAAAAGTCCTTCTAATTCCAGCCTCTGGAATCCTCTTCTAGACTCTGTGGCAATCTGTGTTCACATGCACAGACAAAGAAACACAGTCTCTCTCTCTCTCTCTCTCTCTCTCTCTCTCTCTCTCTCTCTCTCACACACACACACACACACACACACACACACACACACACACACTTACTTTAAAGTAATAATAGATATTTTATTTAAAAGAATACCACTGGTGTATGATAAAACCAACACTGAGTGCATAGATTTTCCAGCTCAGGGAACAAGATAACTTTCTATTTTTTAATGTCTGCATCAATTTATTGTGTGCTTTTTTTTTTCATTTTATTCAGAGATCTTTCTCTTCTTTGGTTAAATTTGTGAGACTTTTCTCTTTTTCTTAGTCAGGTTAAGAATTACCTGCTTACTTCTCCTTTGCTAAGACCCAGTTCTTAGATTTGTTGATCAATTTTGTTTTGTTTTGATGTGTGTGTGTGTGTGTGTGTGTGTGTGAGAGAGAGAGAGAGAGAGAGAGAGAGAGAGAGAGAGAGAGAGAGAGAGAGAGAGCGAGCATGCACTATGGGCTTTTTTAATGCTAAGCACACTATAGGAAATGTTACACTGAGCTACCCTGTTAACCCTTTCCCACATTTTGATTTGAAGTCTAGACTCACTGACATCATCCAGATCAGGACTGGAATCACTCTAATACACAGAAATGCCTTAAATGTGTAACTTTCCTGTTTCTGGCTTCAGCCTTGGGAGCAGCTGGGAGTACAGGCCCACACCACTGTCTCAAGTTTATATTCTGTTTTCTACATTTTCATCTTCACTTCTCTTACTTCTGCACTGATCTTTATTTTCTCTCTTGACTAAGATGAATCACTTCACATGTCATTTGCTTGCTCTTATTTTGTATTTCATTAGGAGGAAGTAATCAGTTGTGTGGTAATATCCTGATGCTATTTTTATGCATTGGTTTCTGTAGTCTTCTTTTTAGCATTTTTTGCTGTATTCCATGGACTTTGGAATATTTTATCTCCATTAACACTCATTTTAATATGGCTTTCAGATTTTTATTCTGTTAACTTTGACCCCTAATTACTCTAAAGACAGTTGTTTAATTTCCACATACCTGTTAAAAAATTTTTCTTTTAATTGTTGAAAGCTACTTTCATTGGTTTGCTTTCTGAGAAGGCAATATGATTTCATTTTGTTTGTGTTTGTTGGTTTGTCTTGAGGTCCATCATGTGACCTATCATAACAATATGAAATGTACTAGACGGATGATAGGTGGTGGTCTGCTCTGTCTATTTGGTCTGGGATATGTTACTACTGCTGCTCATTTTTTGATGATAGCCTTTCTCTACTATTTCTGTTTGAAATGGGGCATTGCAATATCCAGCTCATTCTTTGATGGGATGTCTTCCCTCTTTAGGTCCATTTATATTCCCTTCATTGATCAGGGTGCTTCTGGGTTAGGGGACTGACTATAAAGTTAGAATAATTTCTGCTTGCTGATTCACTCCCTTTTTCATTTTAAGACCATATACTTTTTATGGATTTTAATTAAAATATACTTTATCTTTTGATGGTTAGCATTCATTGTCAACTGGACAGGGTCTACAACTATCTGGAAGACTGGCCCCTAGGCATTATTCTTTGTGGAATTATCTTGATTATGTTAATTAACTGGTGAAGAATCATTTTAATTGTGGCCAGGCAGGACCGTTTTCTAGGCAGGGATCTTTAACTGTATGAAATAGAGAAACCCTATTGAGCAGAAGAATGTATTCACTCCTACCTACTGTTGAACTTTGGTTGAGAATGAACCCCCTTCCTCTTAAGATGCATTTATTTGGGTATTTTTTCATAGAAGGAAGAGAACTAAGACCTCTTTTTTGAGTTCCATTTATCTAGAATACTTTATCCTATCTTCATGACTTTCAGGTTGTATAAGTCCTTAGCAGTGAACTGAGTTTCTTGTGAATAGCACACAGTTAGGTCTTAAAAAAAAATAACAAGAAAAATACTCCCCCTCCCCAAATTTTTTTTAAGTTCCTCTGTCTTTTAGCCGTAGATTTCCTTCTATTTATATTAGTGCTACGTTGTAACTTGTTTTCTGGTTTTGGTGTTTGTTTGATTTTATTTTGTTTATTTACTTATTTATGCTTTGTAGTCCCATTTTTCCACTTCTTGCTGCTCTGCCTTGATTACTGTAAAATTTACTCTAATAGTGTGCTTCTTTGTGAGATTTGTTTATTATAGACTTTTCAGTGGGTACAAAACAATTATAATAAACTATTTTTAAATTATAGACACTTAACATAAAGATAAAAACAGAAAGAAAGTACTCTGGTGATACATTTCTTTAATATATATCTTGCCTTCAAAGAGATTAAATATTCGCCAGATGTTGCAACCAATTTACTAATAAGCCTTGAAGCCATTATATGTCTTTAACCTGTTGTTCTACTGTGTAGTCAACCTGCTTAAGTTTAACCTGCATTAAAAAAAATATAACCAACCTTCCTATACCCCAAATTGCCTATGTAACCTACCTTTACAGCCTAAGCTAAATTTCTAGCTTTCATCTTCAGTTATATATTCTTCCATGACCCTGACCCAGAATAATATACATGTATATGTTGTAGTAATAATCTTCTAAATGTAGTCAACCAATAGAAAGCAACCTTAAACAAAAAGTGTGCCATAAATGTTAAGAGTAACATATGTATATAAGTTGCTAGCATCTGTGCATTGTTTTTTATGCTGTCTGGGTCTATAAAGTAACTTCTTTCCCTGTAAAACTCAGTTACGATCTCTGTAGAAAAGCATTCCCATCCAATGATTTCAGTTAACACAGCAAAGCCTTAGTTAGGGCCACAAGACATGTTGATGGGGAACAGAGGAAGGCAGATCAGATACACACAACAGACAGGAAATAGACCACAAACTACAGACAGGAGGAAGACACAAGGAGAGGAGTGGAGAGGTCAAGTTTGGGTTCCCTCTGCCAAAAGACTGGAAGAGGAAGGCTCTTTCTTTAATCCTATGATGTGAAATTGATGAAAGATTTTTTAAAAAGACATATGCATTTGAACATTTTGAGTGTCTGAAGTTTCATTTTATAATTTTGTATATTTCCTGTTTTGTATCAGCTATTATTTTAAATTACTATAGTCCGCATGCAGAAAATAGAAACAGTTTGTACCATATTTATAATATGAGAACATTTTGAACTTGTCTCTGTAATTACTGTTTTAGGAACTTTTCATATTCTTTGTGTGGTCATTAATATCTCCTTTTGAGTATAAAGAACTCTTAACAGTTCTTATATGACAATGTTGTGGGCATACATTCTCCTAACTTCTTTTCCCTATTTGTCAGGGAGTGTCTTTATGTTTTTTGCCAAAGGATAGCTTTACTGGATACAGTATTCCCTTGTTGTGTTTTTGCCTTTCAGACCTTTTCATCTTTGAACCTAATTGCTATTTTTTTAATGATTAGCCCTAAAGTGCTTCCTGCCTGCCCCTTCCATCCTTATTTATTTCTAATCCTATGATGAACTCTAGCTCTATACTGTTCAGTCTTATATGATATCTGTTTGCAAAGATTCACTTCTGCATGTGCCAAATACACTACAAAAGATGTTAAATTCATTAAAGTCTAATCCATGGAGTGACCAGACATTTACTTAAACCCTTTTCTAGATATGTTAGTGATAATCTTTATAAATAATGATAACCTTTAGATTGATAGATTAAGTAGATAATTTTCCCTAATGTGTGTAGTTTGCATCAGTCAACTGAATACCTGAGGAGATCAGACAAGCTGAGTTTGAGGAGGCGACCATTGTGTGACAGGTTGGCCTAGGGCATATGTCTTCTTGCATCATAGTGAAACCACAACGTGGTTCTTCTTGGTCACCAGTTTCCTGACTATAAAGTTAGAGTTTTATAGCCTCTGTAACAAAGGGCTAACTCTTTATAACAAATCTCTGAGTTCTAATTTCTTTGTATAACTGAAACTATCACAATAACTTTTTTAGACTTTGTGAAATGTGTTGATAAAATCTTAGGATTCTGATTTTAAGACAATTAAAGTAATTGAGAGAGAATCATGTTCTAGGGTATACAGAGAGGGAGACAACATGCACACATCTTGCTCAGAACACCAGTTCTTCTTTAATCTATTGTAATACAGCACCCAGTGCTGTTAAAGTGTAGTTAACGATGAGATTCAAGAGGTACTGTGTGAGGTGTTGAGGCATCTGTACAATTACATTTTTTATGGTATAGCAAACAACACAAAGGGATACACTGAAGTGCATAAGAGTGTGGCATCTGTCTGCTCTAAAATGATGCTTCATGATGTCTTGGTTTAACAAGACATAAAGGATTTATAGGGCACAGCAACAGGGAAACTGAAGACTCCAGAGGAGACAATGCAGACCATGCAAAACACATGTCATTCTACCCTGACTTGTGAAATATTTGCTAAGGAGTTTACTACCAAGTTAACTGAAACTCCCTTTTGTGTAATTTGTTGTCCCTTACCCCATTGGGCAACAATTTTCCCCATTAATTAATTTATTTATTCACTTTACATCTGGTTTGCAGGTCTCACTATACCCCCAACCTCCCCCAAAACCCCTTCCTCCATCTTCTCTCCTCTTCACTTCTGAGTAGGAGGATGTCCCACTCCCTTCCATAGGAACTATCAACTTACTCTGGCAATTCAAGTCACTTTGTGTCTAGGTACATCCTCTCCCACTGAGGCCAGACAAAACAGCCCAGACAAGGGAACAGGATCTGCCGATAGGCAACAGACTCATGATAATCTCCACTTCAGTTGTTGGGAGACCCCCATGAAGACTATGCTGCTTATCTGATACATATGTGTGTGGGGCTTAGGTCCAAACCTTTTATGCTCATTAGTTTATGGTTCAGTATTTGGAAGTGCCCAAGGGTCCAAGTTAGTTTACTCTGTTGATCTTCTTGTAGAAACCCTATCCCCTCCAGGTTCCTCAATCCTTTCCCCCAACTCTTTTATAGGACATTTTGAGCTCCATCAAATGTTTGCTTGTGGATCTCTGCATCTGTTTAAGTCAGCTGCTGGATGGAGTCTCTCAGAGGACAATTACGCTAGGCTCCTGTCTGCAAGTGTAAGAGAGTGTTATTAATAGTATCAGGGATTGGTTCTTGCTCATGGAATGAATCTCAAGTTGGGTCAGTCATTGGTTGGTCATTTCCTCAATCTCTGATATATTTCTGTCTCTGCACTTCTTGTAGGCAGGACAAATTTTGGGTGGGAGGTTTTGTGAGTGGGTTTGTGTCCTTATCCTTCTTCTAGGTAGGTGCCCTGCCTGGCTACAGGAGGTGACCACTACAGGCTCCATATCTCTCACCACTAGGAGTCTCAGCTAGAGTCAACCTTAACAGTTCTACCTCAAGATCCATCTTTACCACTCCTGGGTGTATACCCAAAAGATGCTCTACCATACCAAAAGGACACTTGCTCTACTATTTTTATAGTAGATTTATGCCAGAAACTAGAAACAATACAGTTGCCTATCAGTTGAAGAATGGATAAAGAAAATATGGTTCATTTATCCAATGGACTACTACTCAAATATTAAAAACAGGGGCATTCCAAAATTTGCAGGAAAAAGAATAGAACTAGAAAATATTATCCTGAGTGAGGTAACCCCGACCCAAAGGGCATACATGGCATGTACTCATAAGTGTATATTAGTTATAAATTACAGGATGAATATGCTATGATCCACAGACCTTAAGAAGCTAAATAACCAGGTTGGCCCAAAGGAGGATGCTTGAATCTCATTTAGAAGTAGAAATAAAATTGTCATTGGAGGTGGATGGGGTGAGAGAGGATGGGGAGGAAAATGGGGGAGGGGGATCAGGCGTAGGGAGAGCAGGGGAGAGTGAATAGAAATCAGAAGGGGTGGTATCTCTTGGACATGTAAGAGACCTGTGATGGGGAATGCCTCTTGGCAATCTTAGGTACCTTCTTTTTCTTCTTTCTTTGTGAGATCATTTGGTAGGGTTAAGTCTGACTGGTGAGGTCAAAGGACTTCAGGCATTTATGTACCTAGGCATTTATGTACTTCTTTCACAGTATTTATGGCCTGTCTATCTACCGGTTCTTGGCCTGATAATGGTAGTAGGTATAAGTTTCATCTTGTGTACTATGACTTAAACAGAAATCAGCATCAGTTGGTTACCCAAATGATGCTAGTGTCAATATTACACCAGTGGGCATATCTTACCAAGTCAGCAATTATTATAGCCTGCACTGTTCACAGCTGGGTAATATGACATTTTTAGCTTCACTGTTTTCACCATCTAAAAAATATATCTGTTTGATTTTTTAAAATTCTTTGCTTCTCTTTGCTAAGTGTCTCTGTTGGAATGCTGAAAATTTTCTCTGTGTTTTCTTTAAGCTCTTTGTGTCTTTGAAATAACTGTTTGAAATTCTATGTCTGATACTTTTTCTATGCCAATCAATATCTGTTGAATTTATGAAACCTTATTTGACTTCAGTGAGTCATGATCTCCTCCTGTAAGCACTGGATACTTGTTGGCATGCAGTGGCATCAGGACATTGAAGAGTGAGTTTTGGATTCTAGTCTTACTATCTTCCTAATATCGCAATGTGTCTGTCTATCCAGAATTCTAAACAAGCCCCTTATTTTCTCAGAGGTGCAGTCACTTCTGCAGTTTCAGCATTAGAATTAACTCATGGAGAATCTTCATAGATGGGTCAGCTGTTGTTTTCTGTGCTACATCTGTGGTCTTGAACACTGCCAACTTGTGTCATAGCATGAACCAATAGACTTTTATGACCAGCACTCCACTAGAGAAAGAACAAAACTCAGGCTAATAGGGGTTTCATAATTCTGAAGTAAATTTGTGGTCCAATACTTCTAGAACTAGACTTGGCTGGTCCTGTCTGAATTGAAAGGCCATGGATGGAATTTGCATACCTTATTCTCAAGATGGCCACAGCCATACAAGTATTAACCCATACACAGCAAAAGAAGCCTGACATAGAAAGACAAGTACTACATGATTTGCCCTTTATAGAGTCTACAGAAGAAGAACTCAAGCATAGCAGGTGGGTGGTTATTTGGGGACAGGTATTGAAGATGTGGGAAGACCTTAGTAATAGCTACATCATTGCAATTACAGGTTCTAGAGGGCAATGTCAGTGTGATGAATATACCTAATAATTATATATGATTAAATTCTATAGACATCAAATATTCTCAGCATACCCACAGAAGATAATGCTGTGGTAGCATGATTATGCTAATTAGCTTGACTGTGGCAATGTGAACATGTATAAATACATTGTGTATTTCAGGTATTTCAATTGATACTTCTGAAATATATTAGCTAAAATGTTATTTGTCACAATCTACTTCTAAGTGATATACCTCTTTCTATGGAAGTCTACTACTGTTAACACCCTATGGATTTTATGATGATAAATTTTACTTTTCTAATGCTATAGGCCCTCAAATGCATTGCATTGCTTGTTTTAAAGATTTTTAAAAATAGATACATGATTAGAAATCTTACAGATTTTCCCATGCACATACCATTTCTGATTCTCCTTTTTGGTCTATATACATCTTTATTTACACATATTATACATTTCTGTCTGCCTGAAGGACTCCCTGTTTTTTCCTAATATTTTCATACACAATGGAATTTTACACACACATTTTTTTTCTTAAAGAGTATGTCTTTGTGAGGGTTTCTATTGCCAGGAAATATAACCAAAAGCAACTTTGAGGGAAATGGTTTATTTCATTTTCTAGTTCTATATCACAGTTCATCATTAAAGGAAGTAAGGGCAGACACCTGGAAACAGGAACTGGATATAGAGACCATGGAGAAATGCTAACTTACTGCCTTCTGCAAGGTCAATGGATGGGCATACCACACCATTAATGGAATAGGATCTCCAATATCAATCATCAAACAAGAAAATGAGCCACAGGTTCGTCACCAACCAATCTGGTAGGACATACTTTCAATTGAGGTTTCTTCTTCCCAAATGACTTGGCTTGGGACAACTTGATATAAACCAGGACAAGGATTTTACTTTGCCGTGTTTTAGTTTACCTTTTTGTCCAGAAAGAAATATGACCTAGTTGGTTTAATCTTTGGTCTTGGCATGTAGTCTGTTTTCTCTGTTCCTGTTAGGTACCTTTACTGCATTATCTTCATCCCTGGTTGGATGATGGCATGCCACTGGGATCAGACCTCTTTTTTGCTATCCATGCTCAGGGTCCCTTGGGTTTCTTTGATCTGTGGGTTAGAGTACTCATCAAACTTGAAGGATATTTTTTGCCTTTTGCCTTCTTGACTCACATTTCCTTTCCTTCCTGCCACCTAAGCACAATCTTTTTCTTTGCTAGTTTCATTACATACATACTAAATCATGAAGTCATTTGATATTGTCTCACGATTCTTAAGTGTTTTCTCTCCCTCTCTTTGTCTTCTACCTTCATTTTCTATGTATTTTAGTTAGGGGTATATCCTAGTTTCTTTACTGTTGCTATGATAAAAAACAATGTGATTAAATACAGCATAAGGGAAGGAAAGGGGTTATTTCAGCTTATGGGTTACAGTCCATCATTGACAGATATTTGCAAAGGAGATCATGTAGGAATTTGAAGCAGTAAACATGCAGAAATACTGATTGGTGGGTCATGCATTAATTTGTTCTCAGGGCTCATGCTTAATCATGCTTCTTATGTAGCTCAGGAAGACCTGTCCGGGGAAGGATGCATCCCACCATGGGTTGAGCCCTCCTACATTAATTAACAATCATGAAATCCCCTCACAGATATGCCCATAGCCCAACCTGATTTAAGTGATTCCTTAAGCAACTTGACAGAGCAAAGTACTTGGCTTGCACTTCCAAGTCACAGTCCATCATTAAGGAGAGTCAGAGCAGAAACTAAGCAGAAACCATGAAGGAAAGCTGCTTGCTGGATTGCTCATGGGCTCATGTTTTGTTAGTTATTTAAATATAGGATAAAGCCACATAACCAGGAAATAGCACTGCCCACAATAGTCTGGCCATTCCTCTATCAACTAATATTGAAGATATCCCCTCACAGACATCCCCACAGCTCAGTATAATCAAGACAATTGACTCTCGTTTCTTAGATGACTCTAGACTTCTTAAGTTGACCAGATAAGCTAACCAGGACAGCCATCTCTCTCTCTCTCTCTCTCTCTCTCTCTCTCTCTCTCTGTTTTGTGTTCTAACCTCCTGCAAGGGAATGAATGAATTATGAATACCTCTGCTGAAACACATGACTTTCTATGTGCCAAGAATGTAGCACCAGAGCTGTAGGAATGTAAGAAAAATGAAATCAACAAATGCATTCTTCTTCACAGGTCCTATATTCGCTGCCTACGAGTGGCCAGTCATTTATTCTGAGGGAAAATGTTGCCAAATATTTGAGCTTCTTCTTGGGATCCATCATTTTTCCATTCACAAATCTAATTGGCCTATAACTGCAGCTATCTCTTGTGGAATAAATTCTAAAAATTGTCACTAGATTTTTCTGAGAGCAGGTCTATGCACACTGATACTATCGCTATCAGTCGCCTTTACCGTTATCTGATTCAATGTCATAGAAGCACAAGCCTCAGACAAATCTTCAATAAGAGTGCTTAAAAAGGTGAACATCTGATAAATAATTCCCCACCTCCCTCACCCCCACACATTTTTATGAAGCAAAAGTGGTTTCTGCAGTTTCCTAACAAATGAAGGCATGGCCAGGATTACTACGGTTTAAAGGATGGCAAATGGAGAGCTGGAATCTTACCTCCTGCCATACTTCATTTTATAGCCCCTTTTGTTTAATGTAATATGCTGAAAAACAGCTTCTGAGACCCCGGGCCAGAGCTCCACTTGAACAATTGCAGCCTGATAGAAATCCTGAATGGGATTTTATATGGGAGCAGAATTTAATTCTCAAAGTCAGGTGTGCATGGTGTTTAGTAATTATGGTGGGGACCTGCCACTCTCCCTCTCTCTCTTACATCCCCCTGGTCCACTCTCCTGACCTTATCTCTATGTGAGCCTATAATGGCACCTTGTCTCTGCCCTGGGCTGCCTACTGACTGTTCATCTTTCCCTTGGTAAGCATGGTATCTGAGATACACACCCTTCTTTAAGAGATGGAGAAGTGGAGAAGTGGGTGATCTGAGGCAGACAGGACAGGACAAGTGCAGGTTCTCTAAGATTTTAACTAAGCAGAAGGCAGATCTGCTTCCTAATCTGGCACCCCCTTTAGAAAACTCCACAGGGGACGGAGTCTTTGTACACCTCCATCTTATTTTCATAGGATCTTAGCAGGGCAAAATATTTCTCTGCATGAGTTCATTATTAGAACATTTAATCAGGGCCCCACGTTCCTGTTGCTCTCCCTGCTTTCTCTGAGAAGTCCTTGAATACAATAATAAGTTTTTGATATTAATTTGATGTTCTATATTGGAATAAGCATATATATACATATATTTATATGTATATAGTATATAAGGGCATATATATACATACATATAGTGTGTGTTTGTGTGTGTGTGTCCTGAATGCATATGAGTGTCTTCATCTGTGACTTACTGACTTGAGACAGGATCTCTTACCATACAGTAAGCTTGTTGGGAAAGTTAGACTGGCTGGCCAGTGACCTCCTATAATCCCCTCTATCTTTGTCTCTCTACACTAAGGTTACAGTCACATTCAGCCACATCCAGCTTTGTACATAATTACAGTGGCTTCAAATCTGAGTCCTATTGCATACACAGCAAGTATTCTTCTGTCATTGAGCCACCTCCCCAAGCCCCATAAAAATTTAAAAGCACTAAAACTTTTATTTTCATATTTGACCATGTAATGCAGTCTGATCGATCACCTGTTCCCTCTCCCAACTAAAGGATATCAGAACATGTGGTGGAAATGAAAGCTACTTGTATCATGTCATGTATTGTCTCAGTAATATGCTGATCATTAACTACAGATGTTACTGCCAAGTTCATAGTGTTACCAGGCTATGACCATGTTTGTCCTTTGTATCTATCCTTTCTTTTGTGCATTCAAAGGGAAGTTACATGACTGCAGAGTTTTCCATCAGACTCTCTTCCAGTAAGCCTTGAACATAGTGAGTCCATGCTGAAGACAAATTCAGATCCACTCATTAGGGTGATAGTGGGTACCAAGGTAGGTTTGAGTCATGACATGATAATTGGATATCTTATGTGCAAACTTACAAGCTATTATTCTGCTTCCTCTCAAGAAGATGGTACAGAGGTGCACCACCATCATAGGGTCTGATATTTAAAATTCCCCTAATGTGTACCATTTGTCTTTAGTAACTGCTCATAAGAAACAGCATCTTGCTGGATTTGGAGCCCCACCCCATCTCAGATGTACTTTCCAAACTAGAAGCCATCTCAGCCAGACTGATGGTAGTCTCCACCAAATGAACAGTGTTCCCTGTAATTGTTGATGAAGTCAGCATGGCACGTCTTGAGTCTTGTGCACCCTCAGTTAACAGGCACACCTGTGAGATGTCCCTGGTAGGACTCACATCTGATCTTTATTCATGATCTCAGCCATTTGACATCAATGCCAAGTAGGAAAGTGAAGTGGGTCTCCTTACATTTTCATTGCTTTGACATATGCTCTCACCAAAAACATCCTGTGGGAGGAAAGGGTTGATTTGGATTACACTTCCAGGTCACAGCCCATCTTAGAAGGAAGTCAGGGCAGGACTTCAAGTAGGAACTTGAAGCAGACACTGTAGGGGAACACTGTTTAGAATATTTCTCACCTGCAATTTTGTGACTAGCTAGCTTTTTTACACACCCCATTGACACATCCCATGACCAGGTGCCCAGAGAATAGTGCCACCCACAGGAGAGCTGGACACCCCCATATCAATTAGCAAGCGGCAGGTCTCCTACAAACATACCCAATGTGATCTGGAAAGTTTCTTAATTGAGATTCCATTTTTCAAGGACTCTCCACTGTGTCAAGTTGACAGTTGAAGCTAACTAGGACAAGTAGTGTCTGTTTATATGAAAAATTTTCATTTTTTTCAGATTTCAATTCTACAAGTTTTCTGACATTTTAGTAAAGACTTCATTCTTGCTGAAGTCAACTGAAATAGCATCCTATAACTTACAGTTGAAGAGTCATCATGACACATATCTTCACTCTGAAGTTAGTAGGGCTGAGATCAAATTTCAATTTAATATTTATGGTGAAGCAGGTTTACCACAAGAGAGGGTCCAGTCACTCAGCATCATAAGATGACGTGTTGGATTTGCAGTGAAGTTACAACTACAACTTATTTCTCAGTCTGTAACACTGCATATCATCCACATAGATGTTGGCACCATGTACTGTATCAATGAGTACTCAATGGATGAACACTGATGCTTTTAGTCTGGGATGTCACAGAAGCTCCAAGAGAGCTGAACACATAGAGCATAGGGGCAATATGATAGTAGGAAAATAACAACCATGACCAAGAAGGGACAATGGAAAGACCATTCTAAGTGAAACCACCCCTGTGCATCCCAAACTCCACAGCTATGAATCAATCTATGAACCAACCTTGGCTTTACATGTTTAGACTTTGGAACTGAGAGAAACCAGTCTTTGCTGTTGAAGCTTGAGCTTGCATCATTTTCATGACACTCATACCCCACTGATAACTTCCTAAGCAAAACGGATGCTACTGGAAGAGTGAGGAAATCAGGACACATATATCCCAGTTGTTCTCATGGAACCACACCCATGGCAGCAGTGACTTTTGAGATCTCACTGGAAACAGAAACTTTCAACCCACCTCCGATCTACTAGATAGAAAAATCAGCCAGTGGACTCAGCAGTGGTGACTCAGCAAGGCCTCTTTAGCTGATCTGATGTTCACTATAACATGGAGACCCCTACAGTGTTCCAGCTAGTGTTGGTGATTGGCTGAGGCTATTCCTGGAGTTACTATCCATTCTGCACTCCTAGCTTGCCAGATGTATGAGAATACCAAACACTAGTACACTTCTTAGCTAAAGAAGCAGATGTACATCCAGAGGGCAGAGTGGTGGATAATTGCATGGCAAGCCCTAGTGATAAAGGTGAGAACACTGATGTTCTAGCCAGGGATAACACTACCAGGAGAGGGCTGTTTTGCTTTGTGACATATTCATCTCTCTATGCGTACGTGCATGCATGCAACTATAAGCAGTGAGCTGCTTTTCTTTGTGACATCTCTTCTCTGACTCTGTCTGTCTCTCCCTTTCTCTGTGTATGTATGTATGTATGTCTATGTAGTATAGTGTAGTGTAGTGTAGTGTAGTGTAATGTAGTTGTGGAGGTAGGAGTATATCCTCTCTAATCACTCCATAGGCACTTCCACAATTTGGTTGTTGAGACATATTCACTCACTGGCTGGAATGTACAGATCGGTTTAGATTTATTGGCCAGAGAGCCCCAGAGATCCTCCTGACTCTGCCTCCCCAGAACTGTGTTTATTGTAAATGTGCTACTTGACTTGGGTTTTTTTGGGGGTGTGAGGGCAAAGGAGGTTTCCAAGAGTCAAATTCTTGTTCTCGTGCAAGGACAAGCATTTTATTTACTGATATCTCTTCCTACCTGCCATTCTTCACCTTTTATCAAAGGTTCCAAGATTGTCTCTCTGTGAGAATAATAAAGTCTTTGAATGCAGCAGAGTGGGGCTACTATTGTTGCTGTCTAGTACATGACATGGACTCTGATAAGAATCATAAATGTGTTTAATCATTGAAATAATCCAGGAAAGCAAATACCACTGTTGACACTCCATAACTCTGGAGAGGAATACACACACACACACACACACACACACACAAACACACACACACACACATACACACACACACACACACACACACACACACAAAAGAGAGAGAAAGAAGAAGAGGTGGAGGGAAGGAGAAGGAGAGAAGAGAGCAAGCTGCTCAGGAAGAGGAAGTGGCAAAGCCAGGATGCAAAGCTGCCTCTGTCTGATTCCTGCAACTCATTCCTTACTCACTATCTGAAGCCCCAGAAGATCAAGGTGATTTCTCAAGTGTAATAAAACTGAACATGTGCTTTGAAAATGTCTAGGAATATTAAAATATTACCTCGGCTAGATTACGATGTCTCTTAGCCAACTTGAGTAGCAGGAAAGGAACAAGAGTTTGGGAAATACCTACCATCATCATCATCACCCATTGCTGTTATGAAAGTTTGTGACTAGGAGGCACTTCCCTAAAAATGTCTTCTGAGTAAATCTTTCTTTAAATTAAAAAATTATGAATTTTATTTCACATGTATGGATATTTTGCCTATATGCATGTATGTGTAACACACATATGTTAGATGTTAGATCCACTAGAACTGGGCTTATGGACACTGTGATCCACATGACACACCAGGGTCCCCTGGAAGAGCAACTGGTGCCTGTAATCATGGAGATATCTGTACAGCCCTTCACTGCATATTTCTTAAACATGATCATCAGGCCAAGACTCATGAGTAGTCTTGTGCTGCTCATCTGCTGTACTTAATTGTACATTTAAATATTTCTTTAATAATAGAGCTAGCATGTCTGTCGGCCATTGCTGCTCTAGAGGTGCATGAAGTACATGACCTTTAAAACGTTGAGCCAAGGTTGCCTTTGCTTTGCACTAGACTATATTGACACCAAGCCACGCCTTCCAATTTTCAGGCGGTAAATAGAGGTACTCCAGAAGATGGCAAATATTGACCCATACCGTCCTTCATGAATCCTTTAAAAATGACAACTATCTATCCTGCTTTATCACCCAATGTGCAGTAAATCAATCAAAATACTGTAAAGACACAGGATGACAAATATAGGAGCTAGACACAAAATGGTCACAAGTTTGAAGCTAGCATGTATTATGAGTAGCTGTATTTATGTGGCTAAAGGTAAAAATTAAATATCAAAAGACACAGTTATACTTTTGCCTTATGATTTTCCAATAAGCGCACTTCCTGAATGTAGCTTCTTGAATGTTCCTTTGAAAAGTTTGGTATATTCTTACACCTAATCACTATCTTTATTTTATTTAAGCCTTAGATGCTAGTTTTATGATTTTTCTGTACTATCAAGGTTATTTATCTCTATCTTACATCAATCACCATCATCTATCTATTTCTATCATCATTGATCTATTTACCACCTATCATCTAGATTTTACCATCTATTGGTCTTCCTCTATATGTCCACCCTTTTCCTTTCTTTCCTTTCTTACTGCCCCTCTATCTTTTTCTGTCATCAATTTATCTTCTAAAGATATCAATCACCATCTGTCAATAAACTATCCATCTATCTCTATCATTTATCACTATTATATGAGGTAGAAACTTAAGGATTCTTTGGAAAGTCGGATGGATGGTATTTTGCTGGGGCAAAAACATGGAGCAACATTTAGCTGAAGTGGACACAGATGAAAGACTAAGGCAAACTCATGAAGGAACATTTTGCTAAAGTAGATACAGGAGAAAGGAAGTTCTGCTAAAGCAAGCCCATGAAAGGACATCTGATGAAAGATTCTTTTCTAAGGACATACATGTATTGGTCCTGATGTCAGCTGAGACAGACTCACATGCTAAGGCAAGACATGTCCTGAAGCAAGACATGTTCTGAGGCAAGACCCATGGAGGACACCTGATGTTTGGAGGGTATAAATAGGACTCGACAGACAGTGATAGAGGTTGTGCTAGGTTTGCTGATAGAGCTAGCTGTGCAATGTTTGTTGGCCTCACATCTTCACTGAGAGACTGAGCTGAGAACTTCTGGAGTTCTTCTTGGTCCCTTCTGGTGACTCAAGCCGAGGCTGAGGCTGAAGCCTGGCTGTCTCTGCTAGGTAGTGTCACCACTGCTGAGTCATTTTGCTATCCCAACTCTGCAAAACTAGACTTCTGGTGTATCCTTTAAGTGTTTGCAACTGGATAGAAGTGCTACCACTGACCTGTGAACTGAATTGCCAATTTCCAGACAACACAGATGGGAGTTGCTCCAAAGAACATTTCTAAACAGCTCTCACTTCTCCTGGCATCTTTTCTTTTCCACTACCTCTGGTGGGTAGTGGGCTACAAGATAGGTTAAAGCATTTAAGAACCATCATTAAAAATAGATGTTTGAAAAGATTAGAGTTATACATATATATCTATATATCTATGTATTATTACTCCTGACATATATTTCTATAACTTATCTACTGATGTCAATCTCTTTTACCTGTCAATTATATATATATATATATATATATATGTGTGTGTGTGTGTGTGTGTGTATCTATGTTGTCTTCATTTATTATAATTTATTGTTATCTATCTTTGTTATCTACATATCTACCTGTCTTTAACAAAAATTATCTATCTATGTATCTATCTATGTATCTATCTACGTATCTATTTATGTATCTATGTACCTATCTATGTATCTATGTATGTATCTATCTATTCTCATATACATACAGATACACCAGTATACTTATATACATACATACAAACATATACACTTAAACATCTACATATACACACATAAATATACATACACACATAGATTTATACTCAAGCCCACATACGTATGCAGACACTTCCAGATACATACACATACACATGTACACACAAACATATATTTACACACACATATATATATGCATACACATATATACATATCACATGTAAACACATATTGCATACAACATAAAAATATGTTTTTCTTCAATAACTTGTAAATTCAGTTCTTTGGCATGGTTGAAATCAGTTTTCCTTCTGCATGCTCAGTTCAGTGTGTGAACCATTTATCCTTTGGATCAGTGCTACCATTAGCCTCATCTTGAATGTGAGTTGTAGTGCATGTGACATATATGATGTGTATGCTCAGTAGACTTTAGCAGTCATCCATCAAACTCTGGGCACTGGTCAGTAGTGAAGAAAGAAATGGGCCTCAGGTGGCCAGGTGTTCTGTGGGCTTACAGCTTGTTGACAGATGGTGGCTGTTACCAATGGCCCTTGGGTGTGCCAAGGCTATAACAGAAGTATAAAATTCAATGACAGAACAGAAATATAGCAGTAGAAACACAGTAACAAGAAAATGGCAGTGACAGCATGACTTCCACTCTTAACACTAACTCTTTAAGTGCCTAGGGTGCACTGTGTGGTGCACTGAATGGCTTTATAGGTCTTATTTTACTTAATCAACACAATTTCAGTATGAAGTGGGCAATGCCATTGTCCATTTGTGTGTGTGTGTGTGTGTGTGTGTGTGTGTGTGTGTGTGTGTGTTATGTGACTTTTCCTTGGGCAGTATGAGCAAATGTCTACTCACTTCAGATTACTTCAGATTACCACCAACATTCCAAAGCAATGACTCCATCTGACCTCTTTTAGTGAAACAGTAGGTTTATTGGAGTTACCTAGGACCATGGGTAACTCAAAAGTAGCTGTGTTGCTATATAGAACAAACTCCATTTAGATGACTATTCATAAAAACTGCACTCCTCAAGCTCCCTACACACATGTATGCATCTGACTAAGTGTCTCCTCTCTACATCATTGCTTCCTGCTTATATAACCATGGTGGGAATAGTGTGTGCATGTGTGTGTGTGTGGGGGGTCAGGGTATGTGTGCACACTCCCACTTTGGGAATCTTGTAAGTTTCAGGAGTTTTTTGGGACTTGTGGGTTTTGTTTCCTTCTTGATCCTTGTAAGTTTTCTTTTAACTCTTGAAGCTTTGTCCAAAAGAGGAGGTTTTAATTCAGAGATAATAGTGGCAGAATGGTATCAAAGCTGAGGAACAGTTTAAGCAACTGACTAAACTTATTGAGGTTGGCAGCTGCTAAGAAGGCTCATGGGTGCAGGGCTTGGCGCTTGAGTCTGGAAAATTAAGTTTGAATATGCAGAACACACATAAAGCTGGACAGGGTATCTCATGACAGTTTAGCCTATCTGTTTCAAGAGGCTGAGAGAAAGGATAGTGTAGCATGGAGCTCAGCCCTGCCATGGGAAAAGCCAATGGACCAGGGAGCAGGACAGAAGAGCTGAAGAAAAGACATGTGATGATATAAATAAGTTGGTGTTTACTTTGAAAAAGTCTTAGATGTAGGTGCAATTGTTTGGATTTTATACAATTGCAGTAGAGGAGGTGCTACAAAACGTTTGCTTCAAGGTATATTCATACGTCTATGTTTTACATTTGACATTTGTGAGCAGGGATAGCACCAAAGACACAAAGCTTCCTTGAATGTCACTGGTTTACTTGTGATGTGAGATTAGTCCAGATCCTCCTAGCTGTTCTATGTCACAGATAGTTTTCCTCATTCATCAGTTCTTAGGTCTTTATGAATATACACATGCCCAGTGCAGAAGGGAAAGGATACTTGAATTCATATGTAGCTTTCTTCTTACCACTTTTCCCTCATTACCTTTATAATTTATTAGTTTCTAGATAGACATAGTGCCTTGTGAGAGTGGAATTGATGATTGGCTGAATGATGTTTTGACTAAGTGCACAATACTAAACCAATGTTTCTGCATTCAGTCGGTTGAATGAGTAAACCATAAATTGGACCAGAATGGATGCTATCCCTGATTCCTGTGTCTGGATTCATAGTGCTGTGTCTGGGTCACTAGCCAACACAAGCCAATGTGCATCAAAAGCAACAACTCTCAGCACATTGCTAGCTTGCTAACCAAGAAAGCTATTTACATTTATATTGGTGTCTGTAATCCTGTTGGGATGGGACTCATTGTAATTTATGATGGCCTTTGCTGCCTTCCAGGAAGCCACAATGGGCACAGATTTCACTTGTGTTTCTTAGCAGAAACTCAGCCTAAATCAATATTTGAAGAAAAGACAGTTACTAAGAAGACTCAGGACCTGATTCTAGCTAATACATCATGATCATTCATGTTAGAGCCAGCATTTGGGATGGAGTAAAAGAATTTGGTAACAGCTTCTCTCTGAGGTTAGACCTGCCTCTTCCATGTGTCTTAGAGGAATAATGGACAGACATCTTGAAGGATGAATTGTATCCCCCTGAAGTCACTTATGAAAGGCACACTCTAGTCGAAGTCTAGAGCCTATTCATGATTGACAGCAGTTCCCCTGGACCGTAGAGAGGATAGCAGTATATTAGGACCTCGACATCACCCTAAAACTGACTTACTATGGGCAGAGCTAATAAGCCCATCTCTATAATGTGAGACATGAGGCTAGAGAACTGGTGATGGGGCAGCTAATTAAAGTTCACTCAAATCCAGAACGTGATGAGACAAAGCTTTCAAGCCATCACATTGAAGTGTACCTATTCATAGTAAAAGACATTGATCTTTCTAGTCCTTTCTTCCCCTTAAGTCACTATTTTAATTTTCTCCCCTGTGATGTTCCCTCAGGATCTTCTTGATTTTCACAGACCTCCAGACACTAGAAAAATAATGAGCACTAAAGACATAGGTGGAGCACTGTCTTAGCAAAACCGAAAGGGGGTTATGTTAGTCCATTTTATATCTCTTAAAGAAATGTTTGAGTCAATTCTCTTAGAAAGACTGAAAAAGTTATCCAGACTTTCAGAACTAGAGGTTCTAGTTGGAGATAAAGGGGCCTCGTTGATGAAGGACTCAGACGAGGGCTGCACTAGAACCCAGAGAGCAACAAGGCAGAGGCCAGGGGTCCATGATGCCCTCTAAGGTGAGTATACTTATTAGGCTTCTTCCCTAAGACCATCCCCCTTCATCTTTCAATAGGAACCCTGGGGGGGGGGCAAGCTCTGACTCCCAGCCTTCTGTTTGTTGTCTTCTTGTGTTTCTTCCATTGCTCCCCTGTGCCTTGGCACATTACCTCCAACTTGATTTCTTTTGTATTTCCTTTTATTGCTTTTGCTGTATTTGTTTATTTGAGACAGGGTCTTGCTATGAATCTCTGGCTAATCTTTAACTTGAGAACCTCTTGCCTTGGCCCCACGAGTGCTGAAATGACAGTGTGTTCCACCATGCTTGGATCAAATATTTCTTTTATTTCCATTTTATTTATTTATCTTGCATGAAGCTATGTATGTGTTTGGATTAACACTTGCCATAGTGCATGTGTGGCAGTCAGGGGACACTTGTGGGATTCATTCTCTCCTACCACATCATTCTCTCAGGTTACCAACCCTTATCTACTAAACACTACCATCATTCAAAATACTAGATTTCTACTGATGAAATCTTAGATGCCACAAGAAATGGAGATGAAGGATTTCAGCCAGTGTTGCTTCAATGTTGTTATGGATCATACAAAATAGGTCTCTGTTTATGGGAGATAAAGGACACTGGTCTTTAAAATGACAGTGATTTAGGCTATTGTGTTTGAGCTGTCTTTTGTAAATCTGCTCCGGTCCCCAGTGAGGTAGACTCAGATTCTGAATTTTATGAAACAGTCTGGGAGGTAGCAGGCAACTAGACAGAGACTTGAAATGTGGGTCTTCCATGCAGTACAACTCCCCATAGGCTAGATCAGCATGGACACATTCCTTCTAGTTCATACACTCCATCTCTGTCTTCTCTCTGCCTGATGGGGCTGTTTGAAATGCAGCGCCTACCACACTTTAATGTGTAGATAGATGCATGCCTCAGGGTTGTGTTAAAATGCAAGATTTTGAATCAGTGGGTCCAGCTCGGAATGACAGTTTACATTAGAAATAAGCTTCTAGATAGGACTGACCTTGTGGGTCCCCAGGCCAGATTGAGGGCATCCAAACTTGGAGAACTCTTAGGATGAACTCTTAGTAGTCAACACGTATATTCTTGGTGCCTATTATGAGCAGAGAACTTTGCTAAGGGCTATTGATACTGAGGCAAAGGGCCAATTTGTAATGACATTTGAAATGTTCACTTTGCAGTAGAAAGAGAAATAGACACAGCATTTCAAAACTGCCTGGAAACTGGTCTGGATGTTGTACAAGGAAAAGAGATGTCATGAAGGAGTGATTTATTTGCAGGTGAAATAGATTTCAGAAAAATCACAGAGGCTGGGGAGAAGCTGGGGAGCTGCTAACTATTAACTGTTTGAAGGGGTGTTCCTAACCTCAAAGGATGCTGGAGAACTCCTTTGTCCTTAAGAGGTATGCTAAAGGTAGAGGGAAGAAGTATTCTTATCTACAACAAGAAAGTTATCTCACTCTGTGGTTGCATTCTCCCTGCCTCCCCTATGCTTATGAAAGATTCCATAGCCCTGGCTGGAGGCCTGTTAGGCAGTCTCAGCAAGCAGGATCCTGGGAATGTAAGACAAAGGTTCACCTTTGCTCCTGCTCAGCTCACAACAGGCCTAGCCAATGACTCAGAAAAGGGAAAGGATGTGGGTGGATCAAGGAGGCGCGTGGCCTCTGTTGTGTGGTGATTATGTTCTGTGAGAGAACACCTGCACACAGTGGCAGCCACCTGGAGGAGACAAGACTGTCCCTTTATGATAGGGGTTCTGGCAAAGAGCAGCCTGATTTAATGATGAGGAAAAGGGGGCAGAACAGTGAAACAGGGACCAGCCAGGAAGGCATTCTCCCTCTGGTTCATTGCTGGGATTATTCTGAGCCAGTTTTTCTCTGATGCTAAAGTTGATCTGCAGAAAAAGTGCCCTCAGTAGGCAGAGAGGAGAGCTAGCTAGCTTGGTGAGCCTGTGACTTGCATGAGTCAATGCCTCTCTGAGATTCAGTTTTTCCAGCTGAGCAATAACAAGGTTGGGCACAGTTTCTTGAATGCTGGTATGGATGTGTGTGAATGCTATAATGGAAACTTTTACTTTGTGTGGGAGCTTGAAAATAAAGAGCATATGAAGAGGGCCGAGTACAGGGAGAGTACAGGCCTGTGTTCTTGGCTCTTGGGAGGTAGAAACTGGAGGAGTTGGAGGCTAAATAGAGAGACCAAGACAAGCCTGGTCTACATGTTGCATGAGATTATGTCAAAAGAACAAAGAAAAAACAAGTAGTCTGTGAAAAACAGAAGGAGTGGTCACCAGGCATCAAATGGACAGATGTTGGTCAGTGGGTACAACCTCAAAATTACAAAATGAGTAAGTTCTAGACATCACACGGTAGCATAATGACTATCATCAACACTCTTTCATTGGAGATTTGAAGTTGCTATGTAGAAAAATACAATACCACATGCAATAGTTGATATGATAATTAGGTTGATTATGTTAATTATGTCACAGTACCTGTGCATAACAAGCATTATTTTGGATGCTTTAAATATATACACATTTAATTTTCTTCCATTTTTTTAATTGAAAATAGATTTTTGTCTTATACTGTATATCCTGGCCATAGTTTTACTCCCTCACTTCTCCCAGACTCCCCACACCTCCCTTATTTCCCAAATCCCTCTGTTTCCTCTCCAGAAAAGAACGTCTAAGAGACAACAGCCAAACAAGACAAAACAAGATACAATAAGACAAGGCAAAACCCCTTAGGGGCTAGACAAGACAGCCCAGTAGAGGCAATAGATCCCCAAGAGCAGGCAAAATAGTCAGAAATATACCTGCTCCTGCTGTTAGAGTGCCACAAAAGCACCACACTATCACCCATAACATATACAGAGGCAATGAAGCTAAGCCTAGAGTCCATGGTTAGATTATCATGTCCACACTCATTCAAGATTCAGCTAAGGTCACCCCTTCTGTTTATCCTGCATACCCCTTGCTGCCAGGTCCTGTATACCACTAGATTTAGGGTCCCTTTTGGCAAAACTCTGAGATCCTGCATGGCTGCCATTAGCAGATCATAAATACACACTTATCTTTCTTCAGGGAGCAGACATCCATTTTCTTTCATAGAAGAAGGTCGGCTGGCAGGCTGGCATCAAGCAGCCATCCTAGCTCCCTGCTGGGACTCTTCTGACTCTCTTGGAACTACCAGTACCTAGAAACTTGTTTGTCTTGTGTTTCTGTCATACGTGTATATGTGCAGTGTGTGTGTATGTATGTGTGTGTGTGTGAGCGTGTGCACATGAGCTCATATGTGTGTATCAGTAGATTTGAACTTGTATATATGGCCATGTAGAGGCTAGATATTGATGTTGGGTGCTGTCTTCAGTCATTTGCCACCTTATTGATTGAGTCAGGGTCTCTTGTTAAGTCCAGAGCTTTCTGATTTAGCTAGACAGCTTTCCTCAAAGACCCTTGTCCCTACTTCCCATGTATTCAGATTATATATGGGTAAGTTACCAGAGCCACATGATCTTTTAAAAAAAATGCGAGTACTGGAATCCAACTCCTGTTGCATGGCAAATGCTTTATCCAGTGAGCCTCTCTCAAGACCTCTTGTCTCCTATTTAAAGGAAGGGGAATGAATCTGTCCTTATAGGGGCCTCCTTATGTGTGAAGTCTCACACTTTACATATAAAAACCATGACCTTCTGACCCTGTGAAACTCTCTGATCCCAGGCCTGATCTTTATTCTTTATTTTCTGCATCTCAGCCTGCAAGCCTTTCCCTCAGACTTCGGATGCTCCAAGCTTGTTTTCTTGTTTCCTAGAATTCATCTTGCTAATAGTAGCTAGGATATTCTTTTTCTAGAAGGGCACATTCAATGTTCATTGTCATTTGGCTGTTGGCTCAAATGATACCGCAACTGTCCTGGACTGTAATGAACAAGGCATTCCCTCTTCTCATTCAAGACCATAGTGAACGAGGTACTTTCCCATGTCACTCTGGATGTCAACACATGTTCCCTGCTATAACTACCTCTAACTTTAAACTTGGTTTTGCTTTCTTTAAAACATTAATCACCATCAAACATTATTTTTCTTACCCTTTGCATTATGGGTACTGTCCCCTCTGATCTTCCTCTCCTACAATACAGCAATGACTATCATAATGCCAATAATAACACCTGCCTTCCTTCTATTTCTTAAAATCAAGAAGGGGTACAGTAGATGGTCAAACAGAGGTGTTGGGTAAATAAAAGAAATGGCCTGAGGAGGTGACACACACTACAAGAGTATAATGGCTTCAGTTTGATCCCTGTAACTAACATTTGAGAACTGTAGTCATCACTCTCCTGTAGGCTGAAGGGAGGCAGAAGCAAAAGAATCACCTGGAAGTTCCTGGCCTGCTTGGTCTTCAGTGTGCAGCTTCATAGAAACAAGAGAGGTCCTGCTTTAACAAGGTAGGAGGAGTTAACTGAATCCCAGAAATTATCTTCTGGGAATCTCTGATAGACAGGCAGACAGATGTATACACACACACACACATACACACACACACACACACACACATCAACACACACAGACACAGAGTCACAATATACATAATAATAATAATTAATAATTGATAATAGTGATGATGAAAAACAAGGAAGCAATAATGAAAGGAAGAAACTAAGTGAAAGAGTAATGGGTAATGAAGAAGGGAAATGGGTAAGAAATATACTTAGGGACAAATGATAGACTCAGATATTTCTGTTTTGATTCTTCTAACATAACTCAATCATAGCAATGAGGGAAGTGAGGAGGAACATCTCCCTGGAGATTTACATCCTTAGCAGTAGCATTTGGACAAGTTTGAGTACTGGCAAGCTGGAAACAACAGCCTCCAAAGAGTTAAGATCAGTTCTAGGAGGAAGGACACACCCCAAGTACTAGGTGTGGCTTGAGTGGTCTCATGCCTTACAGTGCCTCTTCATCCAGTGATGGAGCCCTAGCTACTCTTCATCAGGACCCCAGGCAATAACTTCAGATTTTGATTCCTGGGTTTAAAGCAAATCCATCCCAGGCAGTGAGGTTTGTTGATCTCTTTTTATATAATCACAAATAGACTAGCATTCTCCTTATTCACAGACAGCTTCCAGTGCAGATCTGGAAATTCTGGGTACAGGATGAGGACAAAGGGGCAAATGCTTAAAGAGCCTGAGCAGATGTTTCTAGTGGTCTCTGAATATTTGAGCACTGTGGACATTTTTTAAACTGTGCATGTTGAAGGTCACTCCCAATTACTGATTATGCTGGCTGGAGAAAGCCAGAGTGAAGATGGATTTTAAAGCTCCTCAGATAAATTAATTGAACAGCTGAAGTCAAGGCAACCATTCCAAGATATTCAGATATGCAGCCTGTAATCAAGGTAGCTCCTGGATAGCTGGCAGTTGGCAGTAGAATTCCCAAATTATTCCTGAGTCAAGGGATGATGTTTATTTACTCATGTCTTTTCTTCTTCTTCTCTCTCTTTCTGTCAGTCTCTCTCTCTGTCTCTGTCTCTGTCTGTCTCTCTGTCTCTGTCTCTCTGTCTCTGTCTCTTTCTCTCTGTCTCTCTGTCTCTGTCTTTCTGTCTCTCTGTCTTTCTGTTTCTCTGTCTCTGTCTCTGTTTCTCTGTCTCTCTGTCTCTGTCTGTCTCTGTCTCTCTCTCTGTGTGTGTGTTTGTGTGCCTATGTATGCACGGTGCAGGTATATGTGTGCCTGCTTTTATATGTCTGTACCAATATGTGCACACAGAGACAACACATTAACCTCAGATGTCTGTATGATGATCTATCTCTGCAGTGAGGATGGCCATGTCTCCTGTTCACCGAGCTCACTTCCACACACCATTCATCTGATACACAAGGACTCCTACTTATTTTGTTATCTACCGATCCCCTCATTGATATGTGCCTCTCACAGAAACACAGATCCAGGACCTTCGGTTACTATGTCTGATGCACTGTGACTGACTTTCAATACCCATTGGCAAATGAGTGAATGAATAAATGTCAGTATGATATCCGCCTACTGTACTGGCTCTGTCAAGCCAACATAGGAGATAAAATGAAATAAAATCACCTTGTGGAGGTCACTGGAAAAGTTTCCCAGAAGGTAGGATTCATTATCAACTAGCAGCTTAGTCTCTTGCTTCCTACTCTTGGTGACACCCAGTTACCACCACATGCTACATTTCTAGATGGGGATCCATGCTGCTGTCAAATGGCTGTGCCTGTGAGGACTACAGGAGAGCATTCTAGTTCAGCAGTTTAGTGAAGTGTGACACAAGGAGGAAGACAATGCTGATTCTCAAGCTAGAAGAGGTGAAGGGTCAAACTTGAGAACAGGGATGTTCTACTTGTATAGATATACTGACTCTGGACCAGGGAACTCAGAATTTGCAAGACAGGAAAGAAACATCCAGAAACTTCCTCATTGGGTAAAGGATTTCAATAGCCATTCTGTGAGGACAGTTGCTGAGTAGGCAGGGGTTCTATACTCTTGGGGATTTTTGCTGATTTCATGGGACTTTTCTTCTGTGACATTAAAGAATAATGAAATGACAGGAGCATAATTCCAGAAGACACAAAGGCTCAAGAGGTTGAAGGTTGTCACAGGTAGTAGGTGGCCGCACTTCTCGGCA
Source organism: Apodemus sylvaticus (assembly GCF_947179515.1). Classification (NCBI taxonomy): domain Eukaryota; kingdom Metazoa; phylum Chordata; class Mammalia; order Rodentia; family Muridae; genus Apodemus; species Apodemus sylvaticus. The sequence goes on from NC_067481.1 coordinate 68,266,800, forward strand.
CTGGAGGGAAATTGATGTGGACCGTCACCATAACAAGTAAAGATGCCTACACATAATGGATTATGACAGGAGGTAGAAACCCCTGTGCAGATGAGGAATTTATTCACCTCTACTATGTTTGGATAGGGCAAATTTGGTGGTTTTGCTCTGTGGGTTCCCATGTTTTCCTATTTGGGAGTCAGTCCCCTCTTGTTTATTTTTTCCCAGCAGCAAGTCAAATCACAACTATGTCCAAGAGGGTATTGCCTCCTATGTGGAGAACACATTTAGCTATCCTTATAATTGTATATTTAAGAACCACTGAGCTATGCATAGTAGCACACATACCACATCTGAATGCCAAGAGGGCTGAATTTGTAGAATGGCTATGAGTTTAGGACCAGTCTGGACAAGAGAGGAATATCCTGCTTCAAAAAGAGAGCAAAGAAAATGGGAGTCCATTGAAGTGGATATGGCAGAACTTACCTGTGACCCAGCAATCAGGAGGTGGTGGCAGGAGGCTAAATGGCAAAAATTCATATCAAATCAAACAAGAAAAGAGCCACAGGAAGGCCTTCTTAGTCATCAGACCCGACATTCAGTCTCTACTCACTCTTTACAGCCACTCCTAAGTTTCTGTACCCTCCCATGGGTGATAAGAAGCTGTTCTTGGGACTTTACTTCAATAAACATCTCATATTCAGTTTCCTCATTGGTTTTCTTGGCAGGAACTTGGTAGAGTAGAACAGGATGGAGAAAAGATAGGCTATCTCAGGCTGCTATGTATGTGTCTTCCTATTAAGGTGGCAGATGGTCAGGTCATTGCATACTTATTTTATGGCATAACTTCCTCTTGTGCCTTCAGACTTGGGTGCCATGATTGAATAGGGAGATGATGAAGTGAGGGTTCTCCCTTCTCTTCCTCTTCCTCCTTGCTCTCCTCCTTCCCTTACTTCCTTTATCATTTGTAAAGTTTTTGTACACGTACATATTATGTGTGAACACATCCACACCCCTCATGCCTGCCTTCCCGCCCTTTTCTTGTTTCCCACTCTCACATCAGTCATCTTTGTTTCCCAGACACTTTCACTTCTATTTCTATGCCCTTTGTATGCACACAATTTTATGTGTCTATGCAAAATCTCAAGACCATAAATGAGAAGAGTCGTAGAATATTTGTCTTTGTCTGTCTGATTTAACTCATTTAATATAGTTGTTTCTATTTCTATACATTTTCCTCTAAATAACATGGTTTAATTCTTCTTTGTGGCAAAAATAAAGATAAGTCCCATACTGTGTGTGCACCACATCCCCTTCCCTAATCCTCTGCTGATAGACATCTAATTGGCTTTATAACTTAATTACTGTAAACAGCACTACCCTGAACACTGATGTGCAAGGATCTCTGTGAGATCTTGACATGGATTTACCATTGGTTAAACCCTACCAATGGTAGATCTGGGGCATATAGGAGATCTAATTTCAGGTTTGGGGAGAGTCAAGGATCTGCCTTGATTAAACTCTGCCTTTCAGTGTCTTTAACAACAACAAAAAAATATATTGTCAAACTTATTGTCTATATCCACATTTTCCTGTAATAAAATGTCTTCTGGAGAGTCAATTTAATATTTTCTTCAAATTTTCTACTTATTTTATTAATAGATTAGTATATTTTGTTTGGGATAAGGAGAAAGATGGGCAGATTTATCTTCACACTCTACCAGATCTTTTGAAAACAAACTTTGGGTGGAAATTCCCATTCGATGTAGTGAACTAGTCAGAATAACTCCTTGTTCTTTTACTAAGAGCTATATGAAGGTGATGATTTAATGCAATTATTTAAACTATGTCATTCCCTTAAAGAATAAAATTGCATGATTGTTGAGCTACCAAAATAGTGGGCTGTTATTAGAATAGAATAGAATAGCACATGGCTTTATAAATGCATGACCTTTCATTCATGCTCTTATCCTTGATTGAGTAAGTATTGAGTGTGCCTTTTTATTTTTAAATTATACCCCCATCTTTGCAAATTCCCTTGTGTCTCATGTCTCAAGAGGCTCAGAAGTCTAATTCAGAGTCTCCTGTGTGATCAAAAAATTGTCCCTGGAATGTTTGAATGGAAGCTATAACATTTCTGCTAAGGCCACCAGGAGCATAATAACTACTAATTAGTCTTTGCTTCTGAAGACTTGATTGGGGGAAAGTTAAAATGGCAACTGTCATTGGAAAATGCTATCAAACTGGATAAAACAGTTGAATCATTCTTTAAATAAACAGTTGAGCTTAACAGCCCTTTAAGAAAATCTATATGATCCAAAAATGAAGAGCCATGCAGAGAGCCAAAGCAGGATACCTTCCACTGCCCTGGAAACAGTCCGGGCTTCAGAGATTCTCAGACCTTCCGTACAGCTCCCAGGCTTCAAGTAAGCACACAGAGGCCCCTGCCTGGGCCTGTGTACACATGCTTGCAGAGGAGACTCAGCTCTCTCTAGTCCTTACTGGGTCAACTTTCAAAAAGGATCAGGAGTGGGCATGGCCACACGTTTTTCCCACACAGGGCCATTCTCATTAGTATTCTTTGTCTCTGCATACTTTATAATAGTGCCTGCTTCCTAGGTTTGTGAAATGAATTACAGTGTCATTCCACTCAAAGGCCATTCAGTGAGAAGATAAACAAGAAAATGAATTAAAACAACATCTGGTAGATCAGAGAAGAAAAAGATGGCATCTGGGCTTAGAGGCTGAGAAACTGATCAAATAAAACAACAACAACAACAAATAATGCCATCTAAAGGAGGGTAACTAAAGCTCTGCCTTTACTTGGACAGGAATAAAAACATTATAATTATGTATATAGACATTTCTATTTGCATGCACAAACATACATATGTGTGTGCATATGGTACATGTGTGTCTGTCTGTGTATGTGTGTGTGTATATGTGTGAGATGTGTGTGGACACATGCAGTATGGTGTATGTGAAACTCAGAAAACAACTTTATTTCAATTTCCTTCTGCCTTTATTCAGGTTCCAGGGATCAAAGCTTACATAGGGTCAGGCTTACATAGCAAGTGTCTTTACCTGCTGACCCATCTCACAGGTTCCCTGAATAACAGTTAAAATCTGAAAAACTCAAGAGAGAAAAACATTTGTAGTTTCTTTAACGAAATCCCAGCAACATTCATTTGCTCTTCTTTTCCATCTATATTTGTTTATATTAGTGTCTACTTTTCTTTGGTTTTATAATTAGATCATATTTTACAAATACTTTCATGTGCTACATTTTCACTAAACATCCCGAAGAGTTCTGCCACTGTGTTGTAATCTTAGCATACAATATTTACAATGGATATTTTTATTCTATTTCCTGACTGCAGTTTAGCGACACCCTACCTGGGGTATGTAAATTGTTGCTAATGTTTGCCATTTGGACAAATATTTTGATGGGCATCTTGGAGTGTAAATTTCTCCTGGCATTTCGGATAGAATGTCTGGAACGAAACTGGGGGTGGGGGTCACAGAATGGGGCCACTGTTAAATGTCTTGCTGTGCATGGTGTTGCAGACTGGTTGCTAAAAGAGTGTATCAATTTCTGTTCTGCTTCTCGTTGATCGAATTGGGCAGTCATTTGTTAGAACACTTTCCTGAGCAGGTTATGAATAGCCAAAGTGCGCTTTCAAATCCCTTACCACCGAGGGCCTTGCCCAGGAATTATCCATCAACCACTGGCAGGCTTAGCGCTATGAATCTGAAACAGAGAAAGGAAGAAGAAGGCAATAAATGAGCCACAGACTGTCTGTGAACCTCAGCACCAGAAATCTCATAACTCTGAGAGTCGGGCTGGAGGATATGAAATCTGCAAATAGTTCCCAATTAGTACAATTATCTACATTGTAGGCTGCTGGGCTCCCACCCTTATGCTGCGAAGAAAAGTGAGACTCTCCTTCACCATTTTTGAAGAAACAACCACAGACTTTCTCTGGATGAAAGGACAGAATACCTGTGCTCAGTACACAAGCAACCTTTGGGCTATAAAGGAGAAATAGTCCACAAGTAACATTCCTGTGATCCAGGTATGGTTTTAATCTTAGTATCCCATTAGCAGGAAGGTGAGATAGGAGGATGAAATTGATATTTGAGACCAGTCTGGGCTCCATAGTGAGACTTTCTGATCAAACACACACACACACACACACACACACACACACACACACACACACACACACGCACACACACATCTTCTCTGGATGAATCCTACATTTAGAATACCCCTCATAATTCTGAAGAGGATTAGAGAACCGGAAAGTGCCTGGGACATACACAAGTCACTGTCTTAAATTCTGTATTTCTTATAAAAGTCTCCATCTGATGGTGAATGAACTTAAAGAAAGTAAAGACAAGGAGTTAGGGAGAGGGGATTTGTTTAGCTCTTTTTATGGGGTGTCTTCCATGAGTTAGGCATCGTCCCTGATTTTTGAGCTGTATCAGTAAACAAAGCCGGCAGGCAGCAACCCAGTTATGCAGCATGTGACACATGTTTAATGTAATAAATAAGTAGATTACAGTGCCAGACATGAGGTGACATAGTAGCTAATTTTTAGTGACAGTTTGGTTAGGCTGTAATGTCCAAAATACTTGGTTTATTACTGTCATGTTACTTTGTGGATATTTCTGGATGACATTAACATTTAAATCTATGGATTTAAGTAAAGCAGATTCTCTTCCATAGTGTGAGTTGTTTTCAGCCAATAAGTTGAAGGTCTTAATAGAACAAAGTTGACCTCTCACAAGAAAGAAATCTACCAGCAGACTGCTTTCACAGCCTACAACCTCAATTTTGGCTCTTAGTGGGTCTTTTATCTGCGAGAATGTCTTGTACACTTTAGACTGGACTTGGCAGCCTTTGTAATTCTGCAGTAGATCATAAAAGCAAGCCTCTGCCTCCTCTATTAATTATCCTGCAAAACTTTATCTGTTCTGTGTCTCTGGAACTGTGAAGAGATTAAACAAAATGGGAAATTGATGGAAAATCCTTGTTGACGACTTTCTATTGTCTGGTTCATAGGGTCATGTACATCTTCGGTCGTTGTTTTTTAAACCATGCAAGTAATCGGCTCAAGGTATAGACACCACCATGTCTCTTCTTCCAAACATAGCATGAGTTCAGTCTGTGAGAATGAATATAGTAGTTTCTTCCTGAATAGAAAAATGTCTTTGTTCTTGTGTCATCAGAGTTTATGACAGCTTTGAGCTAATAGGAATGTAGACCTTATGTAGATCACAGTGTCCAGATTCTGCTGATTCTGAGAATCAGAGAGGGCTGACACACAGAGTCCTTGACGTTAGCCCCAATTCATTGGCATTTCTGTTGTGACTGGCATACAGAGTCACCCACCTGCACATGAAGCACTCTTGAGAGTACTGTGTGGGTCATGTGTTTAAGCTGAGGAATGGAACTACTATAACTTGAAAACTTGAACCTATGTCCCAATTTGAATTTTGTTTTCTTCTTTCTCACCTGAGGTCTCTTGCCCAGCTCTAGTTGGGTCTTTCTGAGTTAGTTGGCTTCTGCAGCCTCTGCCCTTTTTCTAAGACAGCATCATTGGGCTTAGACTTATTCACAGTGACTGACAAACTCTGTACTCACAGAACCTTTCAAACATCTAGGTAATTCTCATACATACTCGTGTGGGAGTCCATATCTGAGTCTACATCTCTCTGAGAGCTGCCAGCCTCATCCTCAGGAACAGAAACATGCTAACGTGCTCCTTGCTGAGAGTGTTGGAGTTCTGATTTGAGGTGGCTTAGTCCCCAGTGGCCTGGTGCTAACAGAAGTCATAATGGACTCTGCTCTCCCAGGCCCTCTCTATGCCAGTCGTCTCCATGAATCATGATGTGAGCTGGTCAATCTGTTCCTTAGGCCCACCGTGTTCTCCTGTTCTCAAAATCAGCACCAGGTTAGAGCTTTCTTATCTCCCCAGAGTTTCAAAGCATTCACAGAAAGAACAAGACTAATAGTGAGTTAATGAGCCTAGCTCAGGAAATCAAGTGTCCAATCACCTCTATTGCTTCATGTTCTACTTGCAAGTGGCAGAGACCAATGCTGTCATCTTCCTGAGAGGAAAGCAGGAACAGGCTTCCTCGTTCTGAAGAGTTGCTTAATGGTAACGATAGTTCTTTTCATCTAAATAACTCTACAAGTTGAATTCATGCTCACCTTAGCTTAAAACATACTTCACAGCATCCCAGGGGAATCACCCTCAGAGCCTCATAACCCCTACATCTGCTAAGGGTTCTGTGTCTCCCTGCTTACATAGCGTGCAAAGAAAGACAGATAATGAGCTACAGTGTGCAGTAATTAAGGCTGAGGGTGAACATGAGAGGTGGCTGCTGCTGATTCTATTCCGTGTCACTCATCCAATTCATTGATGTGCTTCTCAGATTTTACATCTGTGTCCAGCTTTATCCAGAGAGAAAGACAGCAAAAGAGCACAGGAGATGTGCAGTGGGACTCTTAAAAGCAAATCAGTGTGGCTCAGGGCTTTTGTTGGAGAGTGGAACTTCATGTACTCTGAGTTGTGATGAGTTCATTGCTTGCTATTGGCTTGCCAGCATGCAAGACTGGGATAGAAAATGGAGTAGATTGAGTAGCAATGTATGCACTTATAGAACTAGCCATTGTGACAGTCTGTTGACACTAAAAGGGAGCTCTTTACTCCTTCAAGAGTTCAAATATTAAAGTAGCAAGATGGATTTGGGATGGGCTTGTGGCTGACTTTGTGTTTTGCTGAACTGTGGAAGGAAGGTGATATAGGAAGCCCAAGGGTGGAAAAGACCTGCTTTCTCCAAAGGAGATTGGTAGAAAAAAAATACCTTCTGCAAGAGGATTGTTAGAGAAGACTGACCTTCTACAAGGGCATTTGTGGAAAGGAACAAACTTCTACAAGGGGATTTGTAGAGACCTGCCTTCTGCAAGGGTAGAGAAGGCCTTCTATAAGTGGATTGGTAGAAAAGACTGACCTTCAAGAGGATTGGCAGAGAAGACTGACCTTCTGTAAGGGAATTGGTAGAGACCTGCCTTCTCTTGGGTTCTTACCTCCTGTGCCCTTGATAACATAGTAGAAAGAACAGAACAGCAGATAAGTTCTCAGCTCATAGAATGAAACAAATCCTGGTAATAAATGTGAAATTGTGCTGGACACTGGGTGCAAATTTAATAATGCTTTCATGCTACAACTAGTTCTTTATGTTACTTAAAATTAAACAACAATAACATGAAGACTCTATAAGCACAGAGGCCTAAATAGTCCCTTTGTCTCCTGTCATATACTCTTGAAGAACTCAGTTATTCAAAATTCCTGTTCTGCTTCTTGGTATATTTGGGATTCCATCCACAGATCACTCATTCTAAGTACGGTTATAATTCTATTATGATTTTTTTCTATCTGCCCCAAACCTTTTAGTTTAGTGATTGATGTCATCCACACTCACATCTATGATTTGTGTTTGTTTCACCCCTGACTTGGGCTAGTCAGTACAATATTGGAGATACTGACTACTGGGCATTTACTTTGTATTAGGGGCTATGCCATTTTCACATTTAAATTCCCCAACTATTTATTTTATACTTGTAGAAGCTGAGCTTGGAGATTAAAATTACTTGTACACTACATAGTTACAAAAGACTAAAACCAAGATTTGACTCTAAGTGAACTTGACAGCCCAAGAAACTACATTGGTGACAACCTTGATGTACCGTGACTTATCACTTGAGGTCTTTCAAATTCCTTGATGATAAAACAGAGCCATAAAGCAGGAAAAACCAAGGCCAACTTCGCTAAATCAGTAGTTTCCATACATTCTAGGCCACCAATAGCTCACCTTGGGCCTCTCTTACCTTGCTTTCTGTAAGACTCCAAGATGTTTCATCCATTCCACCATAGAAGATTAGTCTCTTTCTATCCCTTTCCTCCACTTCCTTCCCTAGCATATGTGACCTAGTTCCTTCTTCTCTAACAGAAAGTGATAAGGAGTGTGGGGGGTGGGGTTATAGCAAGACCATAGAGCCTGCAGCAGAGAGTCTTATAGTTAGTGGCTAGGGTGGAAGCTGATAAATGGAGGTGATAAATGGAGTCATTGAGAATCTTCCTCAGGAAATCTCTTCCTTTCTTTGCTTGGTAGATACCACTGAATTAAGCTAAACATGTGTATCCCTTACAGATATCCAAGCATTCCTACTATCAAAATGTGAAGCCTCTGGGCTAAGTCATACAGCAATCTCAGGAGGAAGCTGTATGTGAATTAATATAGGCAGTGCTTTCCAAAGTTGAAATACCCTCCTTGACATAGATGAAATGGGGTAATTCATGAACATTTTCCAAACCTTGTTTCTTATTTTATGGATAGTTCAAAAAAAAGGGGTAGGAATATTAATATTATGAGGGCATAAATTTAAGTAGAAACAAGCTAATTTTTCACAGAAAATAAAGACAGAGTTGAAGAAATAGAATTATTCATTGTTAACAGATAGAATTATAGGTGGAGAAACAATGTATTAGTTTCCAGTGAGTACTGTTTATAGTTGATCATTGTTATGGTTTGGATGAGAAGTGTTCTTCACTCAAACAGAAGGACCATGTGTTCAGGACGCCATACCACCTGATGGCATTATTCTGGAAGTTCTGGAGGTGGGACTTAGCTGGAGGAAATGATCACTGGAAGGTCTCCATTTTGTTTTGCTTTTGTTTTTGTCTTGGCTTCCTCCTGTTGAGCCCTTTGATTCCTGTCTGTCTGCAACAAGGAGGAGCTTTGCTCCCTGGGGATTCTATCCAAGCACAGGACCAAGTCTCTGTGGGATGAGTTTAATAATGCCATGAGCCAACAGGAATTATCCCTTTAGTATTTTGGCCATATGGCCACAGTCAATAAAACTCATTCAATGCTTAAGGTAGAGATAGGATAAGTATTAAAAACAGTCTTTCGAATAATGAAGAACAGCATTTTGAGTCTGATGTAATGGAATATTGACTTCCTATTTGGCCTATGGACTCTAATTATCTTCTCCCTTTCTTGAGTAGTGTGTATAACATGTATTTGTATATGCACAAGTGGGTGACTATGCATGCATATGTGTGCACATATATGTAGAGACCAGAAGTCAATATCATGTATATGCCTCTATCACCTGGCTAAACTGGCTGCCTAGCAATCTTGGAGTACCTTCACAGCACTGGCATTGATGTGAATGGCACACAGGATCTAGAAGAAGCAGAAGGTGCTTCTGAGGTAGGGATTCTGTAACAGTGTTTTGGCCTTAGACTTCTGTCTAATAGAACTCTGAGACAATCTATTGTCTTTGTTGCCTGGCTTGTGGCAATTTCTGTATTAGCCACAGAACAAACATTCTTGGAGGGGGAGGCTACATGCTAATACTACAATGATAAAGAAGTAGAAAGATTTTGGAAGGGCACAGCTGGATTTGCATATTAGTGAAGCCCACAAACATTTCCTGTGCTCTTGGTCATGTTTCCATGGTCCCTACACCCAGTTCTCTCATGTTTACCCATTCCTACTTTCTCTTCTTTTCTTCTGATCTGTATAAATGGATGTTTGAAAGATCTTGTTCTTATTTTGTTTGGTCTATGAAATCCAAGCACTTATAGGATGAGGTAGGTGCATTTTAAGTTTGAGATCAGGCTGGACAAAAATAGCAAGACAGTAAAAGAGACAAGATACATACAGTCTTGCCTAATGACTGCTCAAGTAGATTTTAGAAATACTTTATATTATTTAATAAAGTTTTCTAGTGAGGTAAAATATTCCTATGTTAACATTTATCTTGGCATCCCTAACCGCACAAAAATAAATGAGACCTTGCTTCTGATTTTGTGAGTTTACTTGGATATCAGCTTAATTTTGATGCAATGATCAACATCAATAGGGGACACAGTGAAGTTCATCTCTGTGGAATGTGAAGGGAAAATTCCCCTTAGTTTCTTTGCTGTGGTGAAATACTCTGACCAAAGCATTTAAGGGAGAACTGCTATTTGTTTATTTGTTTGTTTTCTGGATCATAGCTCAAGGTGTCACACAATACGACACCATGCCATGCCATATCACACCACACTATACCATACCACACTACATCACACCACACCATATCACACCACACCACACACCAAACACAAAACCATATCACATTAAGAGAAGGAGTAAGAGAATTCATGCTGCTGCTCAGTTCCCTTTCCTACTAAAACAGTGCAGGATTCTAACTAGGGATTGGTGCCACCTACAGAGGGCTAGCCTTTCCATCTCAATAGATCATCCACTTAGGTGTTCCTAGGGTCCCATATTCCAGGTGATACCATATTCTGCCAAGTTGACAATTCAAACTAATCATCACACTCTATGAGACAGCCCTTCACAAGATGAAATGTCATTCTGGGACTGTATTCAGAAATGCAGTTTGTCATCTTAGGTCACTGGTTTCCTAACACTGATGTGTCAAAAATAACCAAAGAGAATTTTTAAAATGCAGATCTCAGCCCATTTCATAGCCATCAATTGAATCCATCTTGAGAAGACTGGAAACAGAATCCACATTTTCATACAAGTTCTCCAGAAGTTTGTTTTTTATTGCTGTGTGTGTATGTGTGTGTGTGTGTGTGTACAACTATGGCTGTGGTTTTTGGATGCTGTTGTCAGTGTAGTACATTTTTGGATTCTTCACCTTAACACATTTTCATGGAGTTTCTATGATGGGATGTGAGGATTGAAATAGGAAATGTCACTGAATATTCACCCCTGGCTAGTCTTACTGAGGAGAAAGGCTGTGAGACTATCAGGTATACAGACCAAGTTGGGTGAATATTTATGTAATTTGTAACATTGTGTGTGTATGTGTGTGTGTGTGTGTGTGTGTGTGTGTGTGACTTTATTTATTTATATATGTGGAAGTATGGCTGTATGGATGTGCATATGTCTGTGTGAGTGTGTGTAGGTGGGCTAGATATGGGGAGCAAGCATTTACTCACTGAGCCATCTCTTTAGCCTTTGTTGTAATATTATTTTTGTCCCACAACTGGGCTGTCTTTTGTTTATGAACTTAGTATTCAGTGGTTCTTTCAGCCTGCCTAAGGAAATGGAAACATCAGACTTGTTTGTAAAGATGCTGCTTTATCTCTCCAACCCATTGTTCCCTTCCTGAAACCAGCACTGTGGATAATTCCTCTGCACATTGACTCTTTTGTCTCTGTAGCATTGTTTCTACTTCACTACTTAGAAGGTAACAGCAATGCTCTGTTAAGCAGAGGCTTATGCAGTAAAAGTATATGCAGTAGACAGTCTCTATGTCCTGCAGCACCAAGCTTTTAGCTTATGTTTAGTGGAGAAATGATTTGGCTAACACAGATCATGTATCCATGCTTAGCTTGAAAGTTAATAGGAAAAGAAAAAGGCATAGAGGAAAGAAAAAGGTCATTTCACAATTCTGATTCAGAGCCCAGACTACCAAGCATGACAGGACACTCCTCAAACATAGAAGTTCAGATACCAGTGCCCTAAAGGAACTAAAAACTTCCACCTGGCTTCCTTCCATCCTCAGCTCTGACCCATTGCTCAGGCACTGTCTTACTCAGGGTTTCTATTCCTGCACAAACATGACCAAGAAGCAAGTTGGGGAGGAAAGGGTTTATTCAGCTTACACTTTCCACATTGCTGTTCATCACCAAAGAAAGTCAAGACTGGAACTCAAGCAGGTCAGGAAGCAGAAACTGATGGTTTCTTCCTCTGGTTTTGCTCAGCTTGCTTCCTTATAGAAGCCAAGACTACTAGCCAGGGATGGCACCACCTACAAGGGGCCCTCCCTGCTTGATCACTAATTGAGAAATGCACCACAGCTGGATCTCATGAAGGCATTTCCTCAACTGAAGCTCCTTTCTCTGTGATAACTCCAACCTATGTCAAGTTGACACACAAAACCAGGCAATACAGGCACTGACACAAAGTTTATCTCCTGTGAAACTTTCTCAGCAACTCAAATCACATTGATCTTTCTCTATTCTGATCCATCACACTAATAGACTGAGTCACACAAAGCAAGATCTAATTATAAACCATTTTGCTTTGCCAGTTGCCTCATGTGCATACATCTCTTTCTCCCCTAGATCAATTATAAGCAAGTCCAAAATAGACTCTGTATTGACAACTTGTATGGCTGGACATCAGAGAGAATTTGGGGCCATAGTGCAAGATATTAGGTAATACTTGTTGCTTAGGTATTCAGTAATATATGATATGTACTTATATATGATAATATATGATACTACTTATATATGATAATACTTATATATGATAATATGTAAGTATATATCATTCTATGATGATTTATATATTATACTATATAATTTATATATTATATGATTTGTATATATTTTACTATATATGATTTATATATTCCATAGTTTTATATATTATATATCATATAAAGATATGAAATATGAAATATCACCTATATTTTAATATATTTATTTTAATATATAATATTATATATTTAATATAAGTTGAAGATTTATTTTTATTTTGTTTATTAGTGGCTTGGCTGCATGTGTGTCTGTGCGTGACATTTGTGCAGTGCCCATGGAGGCCAGAAAACGGCATTGGATTGCCTGGAACTGGAGTTACAGACAATTGTGACCCATCCAGTGGGTGCTGGCAGAAGAACCAGAGTCCTCTGGGAGAGAAGCTCATGCTTTGAACTGTTGAGCCATCTCTTCAGCTCCTGTTTTAGTCAGGGTTTCTATTCCTGCACAAACATCATGACCAAGAAGCAAGTTGTGGAGTAAAGGGTTTATTCAGCTTACACTTCCACACTGCTGTTCATCACTAAAGGAAGTCAGAACTGGAACTCAAGCAGGTCAGGAAGCAGGAGCTGATGCAGAGGCCATGGATGGATGTTTCTTACTGGCCTGCTTGAGTACCAGTCCTGACTTCCTTTGGTTATCAACAGCAATGTGGAAAGTGTAAGCCGAATAAACCCTTTACTCCCAAACGTACTTCTTGGTCATGATGATTGTGCAGGACTAGAAACCCTGAGTAAGACAAATTGTTAGCATCTCTGGGCTGCTAGTCTTGGATTCTATAAGAAAGCAAGCTGAGCAAGCCAGGAGAAAGCAAGCCAGTAAGAAACATCCCTCCATAGCCTCTGCATCAGCTTCTGCTTCCTGACCTGCTTGAGTACCAGTCCTGAATTCCCTTGGTGATGAATAGCAATGTGGAAGTATAAGCTGAATAAATCCTTTCCTCTCCAACTTGTTTCTTGGTCATGATGTTTGTGCAGGAATAGAAACCCTAACTAAGACAAATTGGTACCAACATAGTGGTGTATTCCTGTGTCAATCTGACCATGTTTTGAGGAAGACTGTGGAAGGACTTTGGAACTTTGAGTTAGAAGAGCCATTAGGATGTTAAGAGCTCTGTGGAATGTTTTGTAAGAGCTTGGAAGATAATATTGAGAACAGTGCCGAAGATGGAGGAAGCCTGACTTGTGAGATTTCAGAGGGAAAATTAAGGACTCTTATCAAGGTTGTTGCTGTTTTGATTGTGAAGATCCTATGGTCTTGGTTAGCTGGGGCTGAATCAGCTGTGATTAACAAGATACCAGAACCCCTAAAGCAAACCTTTGTTTTACTGGGACTATTGATTCTGGTTAGCTGGAGCTAAGAAATTAGTGGTGATTAAGAAGAGACTAGCATCACGGAGGTGAAATCTTCTGGGAAGTGTTTTCTGAGAGCACAGACGCTGTGTTCCAGTGATAGCCATGGTTGTACCTTGAGCTGTGGCTGGACTTGGTAATGTGTAAGAGTCACCCAGGTAGTACTGGTTTTGAAGGCATGTAGGGGTCATGAAGAACAACTGAGGCTCAGCACTGTGAGAGGCTGTGGAAGGCCATTGGTGAAGGTGCAGCTTTGGTTGCAATTGATGGCCCAGGACTGAAGGGATCATGCAAAGGGTTGAGGCTTAGGACCATGAAGAGAGCCTATGAGAGGCTATTGGTAAAGCTTAGTTATAGCAGGAGACAGCAGTGTTTTGAAGATGCCGGTACCATAGATGGCCAACAAGAACAGCGGCAGCAATGGAGTACAAGCGGCTGGAGCTTAGAAGACAAGCTGTGTGCTACAAAGAGCAGAGCTGGAGAAGTGACCCAAGCTTTGGAGGAGCTCAGATGATCATGAGTTGGATCCCAGACATTGGACCATTGGAGTTTGATATTTGCTTTTGATTGTGACTGTGTCGTGATATTTTTCCCTCTTGAAGGAAGAAAGTATTTTCGTGGAGTCCACAGTTAAGAGACTGAATTTTTAAAAGACTTTGAATTTTAAAAGATATTGGACATGTTAAAGGGATTGAATTTTAATATGTAAAGCCTGTGGGACTTTTAAAGTTATTTAGACCTTGGAGATGAATAAGAGAGTAAGGGTTGAGGCTTAATAGTGATGTGTTTGTGGGTCAAGTTGACAAGGTGCCAATTGTACTGACTGGTTTTGTGTCAACTTGACACAACCTGGAGTTATAACCTAGGAAGGAGCTTCAGGTGAGGAAATGCCTCCATGAGATCCAGTTGTAAGGCATTTTCTCAATTAGTGATCAAGGGAGGAAGGCCCCTCGTCGGTGGTGCCATTTCTGAACTGGTAGTCTTGGGTTCTATAAGAAAGCAGGCTGAGCAAGCCAGGAAAAGCAAGACAGTAACATCCTTCTATGGCCTCTGCATCAGCTTCTGCTTCCTGATCTGCTTGAGTTCCAGTCTTGACTTCCTTTGGTGATGAACAGCAATGTAGAAGTGTGAGCTGAATAAACTCTTTCCTCCCTAACTTGATTCTTGGTCATGGTGTTTGTGCAGGAATAGAAACCCTGACTAAGATGGCCCCATATCCTTTTTATATGCATAAGCATTTACCTATGGATGGTAAGGTGAATATACATGTAATATATGCCGTGACTAAAAATGAAACGATTAGAACAACACCATGTACTTTCAGCTACAAAAGAAACAGATTTTTGAGTAGGACTTAGAAAAGTCCTATTTAACTAGACCATTTTCAAAGGGACTGAAAAATAATATGTATCTTAGAGAAACATGTTTCTGCCTAGGCAATGAATCTCTCCTTGCAATCCCAAACAATAATTTACCTGTGCTCTTGGATTTACAATCCTGTACAGGGACATCAGTCGATACATTATAAAAAAGTCACTGGCAACAGTATTTGCAGTGTCTCTCTGGCTTAGTCTTTGTTAACATAGAGTCTTAGATACTTCCTTATTGCTGTGCTTAGACACCAGGACCAAAGCAACTCTTAGAAGACACAGTTTACTGTGTTTTATAGTTTAGGAGGGGGAGTCCATGACCATCAAAATGGCCACCATGTAAAAACTGCATGGTATTGGTACAGTGACAGGCAGGAGGATCAATGGAACAGGATTGAAGATCCAGAAATGAACCCACACACCTATGGCCACTTGATCCTCGACAAAGGCTGAAAACAACCAATGGAAAAAAGATAGCCTTTTCAACAAATGGTGCTGGTTCAACTGGAGGTCAGCATGCAGAAGAATGCGAATTGATCCATCCTTGTCTCCTTGTACTAAGCTCAACTCCAAATGGATCAAGGACCTCCACATAAAGCCAGACACTCTGAAGCTAATAGAAAAGAAACTGGGGAAGACCCTTGAGGACATCGGTACAGGGAGAAAGTTTATGAACAGAACACCAATAGCGTATGCTCTAAGAGCAAGAATTGACAAATGGGACCTCATAAGGTTACAGAGTTTCTGTAAAGCAAAGGACACCATCAAGAGGACAGATCGGCAACCAACAAATTGGGAAAAGATCTTCACCAATCCTACATCAGATAGAGGGCTAATATCCAATATATATAAAGAACTCAAGAAGTTAGACTCCAGAAAACCGAACAACCCTATTAAAAAATGGGGGTACAGAGTTAAACAAAGAATTCTCACTTGAAGAACTTCGGATGGCGGAGAAGCATCTTAAAAAATGCTCAACTTCATTAGTCATTAGGGAAATGCAAATCAAAACAACCCTAAGATTTCATCTTACACCAGTCAGAATAGCTAAGATTAAAAATTCAGGAGACAGCAGGTGTTGGAGAGGGTGTGGAGAAAGAGGAACACTCCTCCACTGCTGGTGGGGTTGCAAATTGGTACAACCACTCTGGAAATCAGTCTGGCGGTTCCTCCGAAAACTGGGCACCTCACTTCCAGAAGATCCTGCTATACCACTCCTGGGCATATACCCAGAGGATTCCCCACCATGTAATAAGGATACATGCTCTACTATGTTCATAGCAGCCCTATTTATAATTGCCAGATGCTGAAAAGAACCCAGGTATCCCTCAACAGAAGAGTGGATGCAAAAAATGTGGTATATCTACACAATGGAGTACTATTCAGCCATTAGAAACAATGAATTCATGAAATTCTTAGGCAAATGGATGGAGCTAGAGAACATCATACTAAGTGAGGTAACCCAGACTCAAAAGGTGAATCATGGTATGCACTCACTAATAAGTGGTTATTAACCTAGAAAACTGGAATACTCAAAACATAATCCACACATCAAATGAGATACAAGAAGAAAGGAGGAGTGGCCCCTGGTTCTGGAAAGACTCAGTGAAACAGTATTTGGCAAAACCAGAACGGGGAAGTGGGAAGGGGTGGGAGGAAGGACAGGGGAAGAGAAGGGGGCTTACAGAACTTTCGGGGAGTGGGGGGGGGGCTAGAAAAGGGGAAATCATTTGAAATGTAAATAAATTATATCGAATAAAAAAAATGGCCACCATGGCAGCAGGGAGGCAGGCATAGTGCTAGAGCAGTGACTGAAAGCTTACATCTTGATTGACGACCATAATGCAGAGAGGGTGACTGGGAATGATGTGGGCCTTATGAAATACCAACCACTGCCCCTAGTTATGCACTTCCTTTAACAATCCTTCTCAAACAGTTCCACCAACTAGGGACCAAGCAATCAAATATAGGAGTCCATGGGAGCATTCTTATTCAAACCATCACACATCTTTGGGTAGCTATGTCCCTACCTTCTTTGATAGACTTCAGATTATTTTCCCTAATGATTGGCATTTCCTTTCCATTTAAATCGGTTCTTAGTAGATAACTTAGTAACTGAGCAAGCTTGATCCACAGCCCATGGGAACAGAATGTAATTTAACAACTCAATTCACATCTTACAAAGACTCTTTCCTCTGGGAGAAAGCCCGCCAGGAGCCCCATGGAAATTTCTATTCTGGTCCTTCCTTCTTAAGTGTGGTCTGTCCTCTCAAAGCTAGACACAGGTGAGCAGGGCATTCTGTTCCTTCCCAATCCTGCAGAGCACAGAATTGTGAGAACATAAGCCTGTGTACTGCAGCTTCCCTTGAGAAGAGCTGGCTGCATAGGACTGTTGACAATTTTACAGTTCATTGCTGGTATTGCAGATGATGCTGTCATTCTACATCCCAACTCCCTTCTAGTCAACTAATCACAGTCTTCATCATTTAGGCTCACCATCAGACCTGCGTGAGACTTCCTCTCTGCTGTGTTGAATGACTTTTCCCATTGCCTTGACAAAAAGACCTGAAAAAAGTGATTAAAGAAGGAAAGATCTCTTTTGGCTCACAGATTGAGTCCATCATGTTATTATTAAAAACACAGCAGTACAAGTTTGGGGCAGCAGCATCCATTATCAGGGAGGAGAAGGAGGCAGGGGTGATGCTCAGCTCATTAGCTCATTTTGATCTAGCCCAGAATCCCATTCTGTCAAGTGGCGCCACCCACATTTAGCATTTGTCTTCCCACCCAAATTAACCTATTCTAAACGTTCACTGATAAGCATGTCTAAAGGTTTGTCTCCCAGGTGATTCTAGATACTACCATGCTGACAACCAGTATCAGCCATCCAGATATCTCTCTCTGATGTGGCCAGGGCTAGGAGAAGTTAGAACACAGTATGCTTCAGAGTTGCCCGCTGTGTTTGCCTTTCTCATTGCATCAAACTGGTTCTACTCCATATCTTCATTGCATGGGTTCTGCCTTCCAGAAAGAAGCCTCATCTCCTACCCTGTTCTCTAGAATGCTGCAGAATGGGATCAGTAAGGTGATGTGAAGAGTTTGAGGGAGCTGGACTCTTCTGTGTCCTTCTGTGCTGAGGAAACAGGACACTTCTGCTTCTGCATGAGCATGACCCAATTCTCAGTCAGCACATGATGAATGGTCTGTTTGCTTCTAAACCTTATCAAAGATACTGTACAGATCAATGTCTCATAATGGCTGCCTTGGTATTTCTCCAACTAATTTTATCATTTTAAAGTAGCAGTTTAATGTTAAAATCTTTAATCCTGTGAGACCACCATAAACATCATAGTCACTGACTGGGCAAATTTCTTCAAGAAAATGTCAGCTTTATCTGTCACATTCCCCATGCCTGAGCCATGTAGTCGCGGAATATTGATTCTATGGCCTTCTTCCATCTCTACATTCCAGGTGCTCAAGTGACATCCTCACTTAGTAATCCTTGGATGGGATGCCAATCTTTGATTTTTGTCAGCACAATTGTTGTGGTTTGGATATCAAATGCCCCATGTATAGAATATTTGGTCCCCAGGTTGTGACACTGTTTTAAGAAGATTATAGAACCATTAGAGGGTGTAGACTTGCCAAAGAAAATATGTCACTGCAGTGGTCTTTGAGGTTTCATATCTTGGCCTCCCCTCCCCCTTGACTTTCTTTTTCTGCTTACTGAGTATGGGAAATGTGATCAATCAGCTTCCAGCTTCTGTTGGCTTCCCTGCCATGATAGACTATTCCTGTGCAACTGTGAGACAGAACAAACCCATGGCTCTTTGGTCAGGGTGGTTTATCACAGTATTAGAAGAGAAACTAAGAGAGCAGAGAAGCAGACATGGGACCCTGGAGACCAGTACAGAAGCCCAGACATAGTTGGGTTACGGGGTCGAAGTTCCAATAGGTGTTCTCCACCCAGCACAGACAAGGATACAACTCAAAACCTCCCTTTTAAGGATCTGCCCACACTCTGCAGGACAAGTTTCATTTTATTACATTTTAATATTTTGCTGTGGGAGAGCCCAGGTGCCATGCTGAGTAGTTGTTTGGAGGAGTTGGTCCTCACACTACTTGGTGGCAACTGCCTTTACCCACAGAGCCACAGAGATGACTCACCAGCCCTGCCTGATCTTTTTCCATCTCTGGTTTTCAAATTTTATTCTTTCTTGATTTCTTATTTCTTCAAAGTATCCCTGATGTCTAATTTAGTTTAGGAAGAATAAAAAGCCTATAGGATTGACACTCATTTTTGGCTTTCTATATTTTTCCATTGTCTCATCTTTGAAATTCTTATTGTTTTATCTTCATATAAATGTCATTTTATTGATGTATATACTGAGTTCCCTAATTAATTAGAACTTCAAATTTGGCACAAATAATGACTCTGATTTTCAGTTTAAGCCAGCGCTGACAGGTGACACCATGAAAGACATTCTTTCCTGATGAAAAAGTTAAACTGAATCCTTGATATGAATAAAGAAGCACAAAGACCTTTCAGCCTTTACTGAGCCTACACCTAGAGGGTGAGAAGAGAGCACATGCATCTAGGGAGGGGAGCACATGCATCTAGGGAGGGGAGCACTTGCATCTAGAGAGGGGAATATACACATATAAGGATTAGACCGCATGCATTAAAGGCATTAAAATCTTCCACATTGCCTCAAATGTTGAACTGTTCAGATGTGAAATAAAAGCCAATAAAATTTATTGCCTGGACTCTCAACACTTTTTAAAATCTTATCTTATGTGTATGGGCATTTTTGCCTATATCTTTGTATGTGCACCATGTGTGTGCATTGCTTACAGAAGTCTGATCTCCTGGAACCAGAGTTTAGAAGAAAGTGCGAGTCACCATGTGGGTGCTAGAAATGGAACTCTGCCAAGCAGCCAGTGCTTCTGGCTGTGGAGCCATCTCTCTATCTTCAAACCTTTGACATCTCATATGATGTATTTTATATGATGTATGTCCATAGAGATGACTTTGCTCAAGTCATAGAGATGACATGTCCATAGAGATGACAAGCCTGTGTCCTTTGGCATAAGCTCTTTTAATAATTTTATGTATTTGAGTGTGCTTCAGTGTGTGCACTGTGTGGAGGCCAGAAGTCAATCTTAAGTATTGTTCTACACTGAGTTTTGAGACAGAATCTCTCACTGGAATCTGGAGCTTGCTCATTAGGCTTGCTCGCCAGTGAGCCTAAGGGCTCTTCCTGTCTCTGCTTCATCAAAACTAGGATACTCAGTGTGCATCCCCTACATATGTGGCTTTTTCACATGGTTTCTGCGGATCAAACTTAGGTGCTTGGTTTTGTGTGGCAAACACGTTACAGACTGACCCCTGTATCTCTTTTTGTACATAGATACTTGGATTGCTTACCTTAACCTGACATATTGTTTAGCACCGAATACGCGTTCTCTGCCCCCAAAACTCTGACTGACAATTACTTGCCAAGCATTCATAAAAGAACCATCAGAACTGGAATATTACTTTTGCTCAGAATTAGTTTTTCAAAGGAAGGATGAATTTTATAATATTTCAAGAATCACATGCCTTCCTATCTCAAGTCTCAAACTCCTGTGGCCATTTTAAATGCAAAGTTTATTTCTGATTTGAGTTGTCAGGCAACAGGCTATAAACTTGTATCCCTAGTCCCCTCTCCTGAAAGGTGTTCTTTTTTAAAAGCTGCCTTTCAGTCACACCTGGCTCTGTTTACCTGGTTATTCTTGCTCATGCTTATCCAGGACTGGTAGCACTGTATCCCATTCATTCTCTTCTGTCCTCCACCCCTCCTCTAGATGAGATTTTAAGGTGCTATAATACGAAAAAAATATGAAGTCCTCTTCTTTCTCTCTCTCTCTCCTTCTCCTGGCTGGTGGAAGTTTGCCCTATTCTCTCTTCTGCCTAGCCATTGGGTGATCAGCATTTATTGACAAGGCAGAGAAAAATATGCTATTAATTGTTTACACAAGCTTGAGACAGGAGATTCTAGACATAAGCATTACAATGCTGTGTCTGGATAGAAATAAGATATAAAAGCAAAGAAACAAGCATATAAATAGCACAAGGATAATCTTTACACAGTATGCAAAAGCATGCCTACAAGAGTGGGAAGCTTAGGTATCCTCATCTTGTTCCTGATTTTTTTTTATCAAAATACTTTCATTTTCTCTATTGTGGTTTAGTGGGTATGGAGGGGGTTATACTCAGAGGACATTCTTCATGGGCATGGAACAGTCAAAAGTAAAAAGGATAAAAATAGGAAAAGTATGAATTTGCTAGCCCCATCAACAGTTTTTCAACTAGTAACGAACTAACTCTAGAGTAGGGAAAAGAACATTCACAGTTATGCTGCAAGTAAATGCCTGAGCGCAGGTCCAGCCTCTGAGGATGATGCTGTAGTTGGCTTCATTAGCAAGCATGGCTTACATTCTCCCCATAGCTTAGTAAATCTGTTTCACTTGAGACTTTGGAAGTGTGCATATCAACATCATTGACTGGAGGTAAAGTATATTTCAAATTAATAGAAGTTAAGACAGCCTCTTGAATTGAGGTTATTAGTCATAAACCTCAAAAGAAGCAACAATACTCAACTGTGAATCATATACAGGTCTATTTTTAAGAAGTCTGGAATGTTGCAGACAATGACCTAGCCAATCCTAGGGAAGGTGTGTGGCCACCTTCGTCTTAAATGTTATGGAAAAATGAACACTATCACCACCTTGCAAAAATATTCACTTTTAACGTTTTTGTTTGTTTGACTGTTTTTTAAGGCCTGGCCTGATCTCAAAACTTACTGTGTAGCTGATGACCTTGAAAATCTGGTCCTTTTCTTTCCACCTCTGGAGTGGCAGAGCTTCAGGCGTGCAATACCACAGAGCACAATGTGTTTGTGTGGTTCTTGGGGGAGAAAGCAAGACTCCATGTTTGAAGGACAAGCGCTCTGCACAGAGAGCACACTGCAAGCCTACTGCTGTGTTTGTGCTATTCTTCTTTTTCCTCTGGCTTTCATTTTAGAGAATAAAAATATATGCATTTTCTTCCCTCCTTGAAGTTAGGGAAATACCATGTGATCAATGCTGGCCAAAGCAGCTGAGCGTTCTGGGAATGTGAGTTATGGAGGTGTCCGTGTAAAGTCATCTTTGATGGGAATGTGTAAGCCTGGAGCCCCAGTGGTTCCTGCACCTTTCTGGCTAGCTCATTAATGTAAGGGAGGACAGGAAAGGGAAAGCAAGAAGAAACCCCATGGGATTGCTGAACACCTGCACAGACTGCAAAACTCCACTTGCCGTTGCTTGTTATTCGAGGAACACGTTTCTCATTGTTTAAACTATTCACCTTACAGCTTTCTCCTGCTTGCAAGTTCCCCAAGGATCTACTTTGCTGCTGCCATATAAATAGTGAGTATATGTTCTCTATGTTAAGATGGTAGAAAGAAACTTCTAGAAGAGGGCCTGGAAGAGTAGAAGGTGGCAAAGGACAACAGGAGAGCCATATTTGTGATATGGACATTGGGATACTATGAAATAGGACTTAAAAATGGAGAAGGATGATGGTGTAAGATGAAGATGGACAGCTCAATAGATGCCTGGATTAAAGACCACACAAGGGTCTGACCATGATCCAGAATGGTTATTGTAGAGGTGGAGAACTGAACAGCCAGGATTGTAAATCAGTGATCCCCAAGCTCAGGGAGAGATTTTTTTTTACAAAATAAAGTAGGAAGAAAGCAAGGAAGATATCCAAAGCCAACCACTGGCCTCTACATGTACAACCTCATAGTAATGCACATAGGCACCCCCCCATACACTATTTTAAAAAGAAAGTGACCTTTGAGGTGGCTTGGATCAAATTGATCTAGAATTGATTTCTTCAGTTATACTGCTGACATATTTTAGTCAATTAAGTATTTGCTGTGGGAGGCGTTCCTGGCTTTTGTGGACACTGTCACTGGCTTTACCTGGCAGGTTTCCACTAGTAACCACTGCTATCTTTGCAAATATAAGAATGGCTCAAAGAAGGGGGAAAGAAATGTTTGTTACTAGAGGAACATTTTCGTGTCAACAGGTCTAGAAAGAATACTGTTTTATTACCAAAATCTCTGCCAGTTTGCATGCAAGCAGGATTACAGAGTCAACAAAATACCATCAAATATTTATGGGCAAGGTGGTGTGTTATTCTCTTGGGAGTCAAAGTAACTGGCTGAGAACAGTTCTCCACTGAATAAATGAGTAAGAAGTGACTTGTTTTCCCAGAAGACATCTGAATCTTCCTAGAAGACAGTTACGTCTCGATACAGGCTCTATACTAGTTCTGTAGGGTTTTTTGTTTGTTTATTTTTTTTGTTTTACCTTTACAGTGCTCAGGTCCTGTGATTCTGGAGGTAGCCTTGATCTGTAGGTTTAGATGTTCTGATATCTGAAGAGATTTAGGTTTCATCCAAGGTCTGGAAAGAGGACTCAGGTCTACCATGTTGTCAGGGAAACTCAACAGGATGGGGGAGAGGAAATAGCTTTACTTTACTTTTCTTTGCTTAAAAAGTAAAGAAAGTTCATTGTTTAACATCGTTTTATATACCAGATGTAAGATTCCCAGGTGACTTTGGGTGATGTGAGAGCAAAGTAGACTTCAGTTGAGAACCATTGCCTTAGTTGAGAAGCATTAACTTAGTTGAGAAATGTTGACTTAGTTTAAAACCATTGGCTTAGTTGAGAACCATTAGGCTAACATGAATGTTGTTGAAATGGGATCATGAGAGAGACAAGGATAACATGAAGTCAAACAAAACATGGCAGAAATTCCTGGAAATAAAAACAAGCTGTGTTTATAACATTATTTCGGGGTTTAAACTCTTCTTGTGATTAAGGGCTCAGTTGATTCTTACTAAATATCAATATTAGGAGACTAGTATTCAGATAGAATTATTAGATTCCAATAAAGGAGTCAACTTTTACATAGTGCTCCTCTTATCTTGTTTTGCTAGTTAGAATTTCACTTCACAGCAGGCCTTTGTCCGCCTTCAGTGGTATTTCTTTCGCTATTCTGGAAGCTGTTTAACTATCTTGCTGATGGTCTTCCTTCAAGAATGACACTTAATGACTATACTATGTATCTATGTATCTTTCTGTCTATGTATCTATCTATGTATCTGTGTATCTATATATGTATGTATCTATCTATGTATCTATGTATCTATGTATCTATCTATCTATCTATCTATCTATCTATCTATCTATCTATCTATCTATCTACCTATATCTATTTTCATCATCTATCTACTTCATGCAGCTGATGTGTAATTATACATCTTTGTTTCTTTTATAGCACAGTATCATATTTAAATATGGAAGAAACCTGGAAAAGTCAAGGCTGACCAGAAATGACTACCATTCTCTCATACCAATTAAAGGAGGCTGTATGTCATAAGATAATAGAAATTGCCCAGAAAGGACTAAGTACCAGTTCCTGAGCATTATGGATATAACTTATTATTTCAATGAGAGGGAATGGGGACAGACTAGATGATGTTGGGCAGTGGGTCATGCATACTCTCTTTATGCTTCTTTGCTTAGGGTAGGTTTGGTAATGTGGTATTCTTTTCCCTCTCAACTTTATCACTGAAATCTCCTGAAAAAAATTAGTTTTGTCTTTTTGTTTTTTACCACTTTTCTAATACTGAGATGTCACAACCACAGGAAAAGGTTTTGTTGATGTTTCCTAAAATAGTGGAACTTTCATCTGCAGTGCCAATGTACCCCACACTGAGAGGGACCTGAGTGTCTCTGGACTTTGCTCCCTGCACTTGAATCTGTTTCCGTCCAAGCTCACAAATTAGAACTCCTACTTAAGCAACTGTAAAGGAGGTATGTGCAGAAGGCAGCAATGACTATAGACAAATCTCACACACTAAATTTGCATATAGTCAGTAGCTGCTTCTCCCCCCAAACCAACCCCTTTCTTTCTGTCTGCCTATATTGACACAGTTTCTCTTTTATGCAATTTCTTGTAAACGGGAACAATCTCAGGAGTTTTGTTTCACTGCCTTGGCAGTCCAAGAGACTTCAGGGGTTAAAATATTGTCTAGGAAAGCTAGGCTTTTATGAGCTGATAACAATTTGCTCCCTGCAATTTCTAATGAGTTGTTTTCAATTTATAGTGTGGATGAGACCAGCAGCTATTGAATAATAAATTCATCAACCAAGGTGATTGGCAGTAAGAGAAGCCATAGGTAGCAATTCCAAAATAAGTGATTTAGACGTGATGCTTCCCTGATTGACAGAGTCATCTATACCGATAATATGGAAGGGTCACTTAGATCTATGAAAACCAAAAATGCCATTCTAGCTTGCTTTGCTTCCACAAAGCATTGCTTCACTGAAGAATCACACCATAAAATATATATATATATCTTTTGCAAGGCCATTATCTTTCTTGATGAGAAATGAACATATCAGAGTTGATTCTCATATAAAATTGCTGATGGTGTTAGACTGAGTGAAAGATCAAATGAAAACGGACTCCAATCAAACTAACAAGATGTGGCACTGGAGATGAGCAAGAGCAGTGGGTGTCAGCCTCTTGCCTTATTTTTAATGCATAGGAATCATCCACACGAGGCTTTGTCTTGTGCTCAGGTAGAAAGTGAGTATACAGTCTGTCTAGAAGCATCTGGGGGCCTGGTTGCATTTATTTTTGGAGAGATGAAGCACTGTTAATAGAAATGATGGTGAATTCACAGGGTTGTGAAGCCACTAAGAGGTAACCAACTCTCATATAGGAAGATTTTCTCATATTTTCAGATACTCTTATCATGCTAGTAACACCTGAGTTAAGCTTATATTTAAGTGTGTGGCTCTTACAATGTTTTCTTACCATTTGGTTTGAGTTCTATACCTTGATTAAAGATAAACTTGATCCTGTTGAGTCAGTTCCTGAGTAGACTTCAACAGAACTGTTGTTATTTGAGGAAATTTCTCCTGCCAGGTCTCAACTTCTAGCCAGTAGTTCTGAATATTCTAGGTCTTAATGGGGTATAATGGGGTTCTCTTTGTGTTCAGATTCTAGGACAGCCTTGGGAAGTCATGTACAGAGTGCTAACCTTCAGGCTGTCAAAATAAATGCAGAGAGAAGTATGGTAATGCTTTGCTAATTTCATTTCTGTTGCTTTGACATAATACTCCAACCAAAACCAACTTCAAGGAGGAAAGGGTTTATTTGGCTTCCAAGTCCTGATTACAGTCTATTATTTCAGAGAAGTAAAAACAGGTTCTCAAATAGCAAGTCCCATCATAGTCCAATCCATAGATTGGAGAAAAGCACACCCATGCTGCCTGCTTGCTTCCTTCTTTCATTCAGGGGCCAGCCTAGGGAATAGTGCTGCTCCCTATTAATAATTAATTATATTTAATTAATTATAATTAAATATATTTATATATCTATAATTATATATTTATTATATATAATTCAATATATTGATTCAAATATTTATAATTATATATGTATATAAAATAAATATTTGAGTTAATAATGAATTATTATTATTAATGATGAATTAATAATAAATACAATATTGACATACATGTCCACAGGCCAGAATAATCTAGAAAAGTTTTCACTTGAGATTCTCTTCCCAGGTGACTCTAGGTTGTAGCAAGGTGACAGTCACACATCAGTGAAAGAAAAACCACATCAGTAAGGTAACCATATCCCTTCATGCTGCTGATATGTTTATCGAGCAATTTTAGTGACAATTGTTGACAAAGATGAGAGGTTTACTGATAAATATTCAGAGTCAGGGCTTATATTTGCAGCCTTCAAAGTGAATTGGTAACTTGGAGATTAATCAACAGTTCGTGAACACATCCTTAGGCATGTACCAATTCTTGCAAATACAGGTATAGTCACTGGAGGCTCTAATAAAATGCTCATGAACTTCCCCTACCCACATATTTTTAGTGGACTAAAGCTGGCATTGGCCACTGTACATTACCATTTTTCCTTCCATGCTTCTATTCTCCTAGGGTAATTGATGTTTCATTATGAGACTAGAGGGACAGATGACCTTTAGGAAGGATTAGGCAGGACAGCAAATGAGAGCAGGGGAAGAACTAACCCAAGGGAACACAGTATTTAAGGAGTTTGATATTCTAATATACAGTTCATCCAGATGTTTCTAGTAAAGAAAAAGGATGTCCCATTCTCATGCTATTGAGTTATATGGTGGTAAGATAATCAGTGGTGATTATACATCATTCCATAGTGTTAGCAATAGAAGGACGGGAGTATTTTAATTAAGAACTGTGCTTCCAGTTCATAGGAATGTATATGATTTTGTTCTCTGCCAATGTCTGAGTTAAACCCAAAAGTGATAGAATACTCCTTGTACAAAAAGAATATGCAGAGGTGAATATGGCCTCCCATGTGCTCATGTGTTTGTTTTGCTGTTGATACAGTGTAACAGAGATTTCCAGAATCAGAGACACTAGTGTTCATCCTTCCACAAGACCCACTGTCGAGATGTCAACTGCTCTTACAGAGGTGTAATTCTAAAATGATCTTTCTCCTTTAATGTTATCATATAAATCAGATTTAATGCCCCATTAAAATAAATGAACATATGTTAATGATGTCAATGTATGTCTCTTTCCTGAATGGTGATCAGGCTTGGGATTTTGAAGCTATTCTGTGTCCAATGCAATGTGCCCATGGAGACAGGGCTGCTCACTGTCACAGACAAGCTAATCACACACAAAGCAACTAGAAACCCTAATGAATCTCTTCATTACTGACTCGCTCCAGTAGTTCTAGTCCCTATAATTAACTTGGTAATTGCTTCACCTGGATGAGTCTTGTTGGCATGATGAAGTTAAGGTCTAGTGCAGATGACAAAGCCACATGGATTTTGGAGAGAGTTGGATAGCAACCTGCAGGAGAAATTTAACCATAGCTGTAGTTGTTCAGGTGGTTAACCCAGAACAAGTATGTTAATAGGTAGAGTCTCTCCAGAAGTTTTTCAGAGAAAGAAACTGAGGTTAGAAATCGCATAGCCATTGAGCAACACAGTAGATTGCTAAGTCAAGACTGTTCTGTGGACTTTAAGCCTATAATCCTGTAGTCAGTATTCATAGGTCAGAGAGAACCTGGCTTGAGAATAGAGCTGAGACATGTGTGGGCAGACTGGGTAGCATCAGCATTCTATGTTGGAAAATTCCCAAGACTCCAATCTATGCCTCTCTATTAGTCCATAATTGTTCATTTAAATAGCTTGTTTATAGAAACTGATAATAAAATTAATGACTTTATATAAAACAAGCAAATGTGCCCTCAGGACTCCCCCTTTGTCTAGCACATGTATGTATCTCTTTCTCTCCTTTATTCTATTGTCTGTTTTCTCATCCAGTGTTAATCCACTGGTTAATTTTTTTTTAATAAGAAAATTTCTCTCACCATTCCTGCAGTCTGGGATTGGTAGATTAAGTAAAATGCCATTTGTTTTTACTTGCAAGCTTTTCTTTGTTATCCTTTCTAGGGGAATCTACTATCTATATGGCATCTTCTAGCTTATAAAATGTGATGCTTATCCAGAGAGCTGACATCTACAGAGGAACAGCCTTAGGTAGAATACTACATGCTTGACACTTGTTATATGAAGCAAATACAGAACTGTTAGCCCCTGCCAGGGAGCAATTTTAACAGGGGATTTGATTGGTGTAGGAGGCTGTAGAGTCTTTCCTCTATACTGTTCAATCTTGTAGGTGTAGCTATTCCCCATTTCAGGAAATTTCTGACAGAATTACTGGCCAGAGTGTTTTCTCTGGCCTGATAATAATTCCATGTAGGTGAGTGTCTTGGTAAACTCATTAGCTGCTGTGCCTTGTAGTTCAGTGCCACGCCTCTGGTATCGTCATTCATCTGTTTTACCTTACTGGACAGAATCACCTGCAGCTGCACAGTGCTTTTGGTTATCTTCAATTAAGAAGTATTATAAACCCTTTTCTTATGAACTCACAATTGATAAGTAGATATATAAAGTGGGTAAGTAGACATGAAATATTTATTATACTATTAAAGTTGTGAGCGTGACTTCTGGAGAGATGGTTCAGCAGTTACAGGCACTTGCTGCTTTTGAAGAAGAACTGAGTTCCCTTCCAGCCTTTGAATGTCTGATAATTGCCTATAAATCCTGGTCCAGAGGATCCAATATCCTCTTTGGGACTCTGCAATTACTGTACCCATGTGAACATACACCCATGCATACACATACATGCACATTAATAAATCTTTTAAAAATTAAATAAATAAAATAAAGTTATGAGGATAGCTGTATGGTTTACTTCTCTTGTTGCTATAACAAAGGACTTAGCAGGATCAATTGAAAAGAGAAAGGGTAAATTTGGTTCATTGTTTAAGTAAATAAAGGTTAGGAAAATGACATCCTGGTAGAAGGCAGTGTGGGGAGTGTGTGACTAGGATTCATTTATATATTTTTTAAATATTTATTTATATACATTAATACTCTGTTTGCATGTATGCCTGCATGACAGAAGAAGGCAAAAGATCCTGTTATAGATGGCTATGAACCACTATATGGATTCTGAGAATTGAACTCAGGACCTCTGGGAGATCAGTCAGTGCTCTTAACCATTGAGCCATCTCTCTATCCTATGACTAGGTTCTTAACATCTTAATGGATCTGGAATCAGAGAGGGGAATTCTAGAATTGAGATGTCTTTCTCTTTTTTGTTCTTCAATTCATTCTGTGACCCCACCAACATTCACAGTATATCTTCCTGCTTCAATTAGTCCTCTCTTTAAACACCCTGAGAGACACTCTGTGATGTTTTGAATATGTTTGGCCCAGGGAGTGGCACTATTTGGAGATGTGGCCTTGTTGGAGTGGGTGTAGCCTTGGAGTATGTGTGTCACTGTGAGCTTTGGCTTTAGGACCCTCTTTATAGCTGCCTAGAAGCCAGTATTCTGCTAGTAGCCTTCCGATGAAGATGTAGAACTCCCAGCTCCTCCTGCACCAAGTCTGTGTGAATGCTGCCATGCTCCTGCCTTGATGATAATGGACTGAAACTCTGAATCTATAAGTTGGTGACAATAAATATTGTCCTTATAAGAGTTACCTTATTGCTTCTCGGCCTTTTGGCTAAAATCAAGTAAAGAGTTGTCTTGGTCATGGTATCTGTTCATAGCTGTAAAACCCAAAGTAAGACAGAAGTTGGTACCAGGGACTCAGGTATTGATGTGAAATGTCTGATCATACTTTTGTATGAACTGTGGATTTGGGGATTTTGGATTTGGAAAGCAGGAATGTTCTAAGAAGGACTAAATGGACCATCCTAGTAGGAATATGGAAGAGATTGATGCCGAGGATAATTTGAACTGTGCAAACAAATGGAGTTGAATTCTATGTTCAAGGAGATAAACAGATTAGGGTAGTGGTGACCTCAAGGTAAGATCCCATCCAGTTAAACTTACTTTTTATGTTTTTGCAGTTGAACAGGCAATAGTTATATCAAGGTGTTATTATTACTTAGTTATTGTTTACATTTGGACTTTTAATCTGAAATGAACTACAATCCAGAAATGGAGTGCATACTTATGATACAGATGTTTGAGGCTGGAAGGCACAGGCTGTTGATCCAGATCTCGAGGAATAGTGGCCACAAAAGCTAAGGCCCAGGGAACAAAGGCAAGCAGATCTCTGAGTTCAAGGCCAGCCTGTGACAGAGTAAGTTCTAGGTGAAGAAAAGCTTAAGTTGGGGCATGGTGGTATAAGCCCATAATCCCAACATTCAGGAGATAGAGCCATGTAGATCTCTGAGTTCAAGGTCAATCTACAAAGTAAATTTAAGAATAGTCAAGCTCAGGCAGTAAAGGAGCTAGAAAACAGAAAGCTGATGATAATGTAATAGAACAGGGGGGCCTTGTTCCAGTTCAAGCAAGCAGCAGAACTCATCAGTTTCTCACATTTGGCTCTGGCTTTAGAGTCAATAATAGAGGTGACTATTAGAACAATAGATGCATGTTAGGAGGAGCTAAGAAATTTGCAGGGGAATTAAGAAGAGACCAGCATCACTGAGGTAAAATCTTCTGGGAAGTGTTTTCTGATAGCACTGATAGCACAAAGAAGCCTTGTTCCAGAGATAGCCAAGGTTGTACCTCATGTTAGCAGCTAGACTGGATAATGTGTAAGACTTACCCAGGTAGTACTTGTTTGAAGATATAAAGAGATTATGGAGAGGAACTGAGGCATGGCACTGTGAAAGGCCAGAAAAAGTCATTGGTGAAAGTGTTGTCTCTGGCCTCAGGTACAGTTGATGGCCCAGGACTGAAGGGGTCATGCAAAGAAGTTGAGACTTAGCACCATAGAGGGTGTCTATGAGAGATGATTGGTAAAGCCTAGTTACAATGAAAGGCCAGTGTATTGGAGATGCCAAGTACCATGAGATGACCAGGAACAGCAGCAGCAGTGGAATGGAATCAACCAGATCCTGGAGTTCCACAGTGGAGCAGAGCTGGAGATGTGACTCAAATACTATGGAGCATCCCAGAGGATAATATGGGGATCCCAGATATTGGATCAAGATGCTGTAAAGTTGCTTAAGATGTCCCAAGATCTTAGAGCTGCCTAAGCTATAGGATACCTGCTGAGGAATGTTGCTAACAAGAAGGAAAACTATCCCAAGAGAAAGAATTGTGTTGCATTCAACAAAACTGAAAAGAGTTCGACATCAGACATGGAGATGCAGAGTTTGGAGTTTGCCCAGCTAATTTTTGTTCTTATTTTTTTTTCCAGGATTTCTTCACTATGTCATTTTGGAATGGTAATGTATATCCTGTGATGTTGGAGTTATGTGATATGCTTTTTTGATTTGACTTTATAAGAGATTACAGTTAAGAGGTTGCATGAATCTCAGAAGAGACTTTGAACTTTGGACTTTTAAAATGGTTGAGACTGTTATAGACTAGGGACTTTTGAAGTTGAATTAAATGTATTTTATGCTATGTCTAGGTATGATCCCCATAGACTCATGTGTTTAACCAAGCCTACAGTGGCTAGGGAGTCTTTTGAATATGCTTGGCCCAGGGAGTGGCACCATTAGGAAGTGTGGCCTTGTTGGAGAAGGTGTGACCTTGTTGGAGGAAGTGTGTCACTTTGGTATGTGGGTTTTCAGACCCTACTCATAGCAACCTGGGGACAGTTTAATCCTGGCTTCCTTTGGAAGAATATATAGAGCTCTCAGCTCCTCCAGTGTCATGACTGCCCAGATGCTGCCCTGTTTCCTGCCTTGGTGATAGTGGACTGAACCTCTGAACCTGCAAGCCAGACCCAATTAAATGTTGTCCTTTATACCCAAAATATAATCCACACATCAAATGAGGTACAAGAAGAACGGAGGAGTGGCCCCTAGTTCTGGAAAGACTCAGTGTAGCAGTATAAGGCAAAACCAGAACAGGGAAGTGGGAAGGGGTGGGTGGGAGAACAGGGGAAGGGAAGGGGGCTTATGTGACTTTCAGGGAGTGGGGGGCCAGAAAAGCAGAAATCATTTGAAATGTAAATAAAAAATATATCGAATAAAAAAAAATAAAGTATGCCCTCGGTCCAAAAAAAAAAATGTTGTCCTTTATAAAAGTTGTCTTGATCATGTTGTCTGTTCACAACTGTAAAACCCAAACTAAGACAATTACCTAGGCAAATATACTGCAGGCTTCATGGGTGTCAGTCACATATCCTACTCCAAGCTGAAATTAGCTTCAGTTTTGAACATGATAACTGGTACTGTGATAGGCCATATAATCATGTGTTAACCAGTCTAGTAATTGAAATTAAGCTATGTGATGGTCAAGCCTGTGCAGTGGCCTTGGGAATACTATGCTTATGTGATGATTCTCATGGTCCTGCAAAAAAAGATTGCTGATTCACATTGAAGGGTTGGGACCCAGTGAGCTACTAGGCAGGGTAGTGTCTAGGGAACTTCTCAAGAAGTTCAGATTCAACTAGGCCAATCCCTGTGTGTGTGTTTGTGTGTGCTCACATGTGAAAGCATGTTTGTCTTGCTGAGTACACATGGAATCCAAAGAAACAGCCATGCATACGTGCTTACCACCAACCTTGTTTGAAGCTGCGTCTCTTCATTATTGCTGACTATACCAGCTTAGTTGATATGACCTCCTAGGGGCTCCGCCAACTCTGCTTCCCTTCTCACCATAAGTGTACTCTGAAGACAAACAGATGCTGCTGCATACTGCTGTATGGATTCTGGGGATCTGAGCTCAAGTCATCGTGCTTGCAAAGCAAGGCTCTTACCCATTGAACCATCTCCCTGGTCACCAAACAGGTGAGTGTCTTAATGCAAAAGTAGAGAGTAAACTGAGTATACTGAGAGCTGAATGGGTAGAAGATGCAAGGGCAGGTCAGGAAAGGACTTTTTTTCTAGAGGGAAAAAGCTTACTTGCAGTTTACCACTGTAGGGTAGCTTCAGTTTGGGCCTTCCACCCTTAGACTTTCTTGTGGACAGCCTCTTGGGCTGGACTAGAGGTTTTGTTGAGTGGAATCATGAAAACTTTATTCGTGTAGTTTTTATTTAACAGGAGCTTATACGACAGTCAAGGTCTCTGGTGGAAAACAAATAAATAAGAACTAGAGGTTGGAGGCATGCTGGACTGAGGATGGGCAAGATGGTGGCCACAGCCTTAAGCTAGGAAAGGGTCATGAAGTTCTACGGATGTGGTATCTGAAGGATCGCCACACCACCAGGCAATGAGAGGAGCAAGCATCTGAAGGGAGATGTCTGAACAAGTGTGAAGGACTGAAATGATGTGTGAAGGAAGCTGCGGCACAGATGGTAGTCGAAACTGTCTGAGCTGTGCCAGCCATAGCCAGCAGGTAAGGATGGAAGAAGCTGCAATGTTTGCCAGTCTGACTGATTTGCCTTTTAAAGCTATGTATGTGTTCATGGGCTTAAGGAATATGCTATGAAATCAATGACTGAAATATGTGAGAGTTACACAGAGTCCAGAGAAGGCTCCCTGGGGCTGATGCAGGAGCTCTATAGAGTCTTTAGTGAGTGATCCTCCTGTCTACTCTGCTGCCTTCATCCCCAGCTCCCATCCTCAAATGAATTAGGCGGTTGGGAAGGTTCCACTGTCCACTATTTCCCTAACAGTGCTGAGAAGTCAGAGATGGACATGAATGACAACTGTCTGTTTCTTGGTATTACTGTTGTTAACTTGACTGCCTTGGAATCACCTGAGAGACATATTGTTTTTAGTGAATTGAATGGTTTTTAGCAAAAAACAAAACAAAACAAAACAAAACAAAACAAAAACAACAGAAAAAAACATTCAATTTTACCAATGAAGTCTCTAGAGCCAGATGCTGGGGTGAAAGCCTGGTAACTCAGAGAGGCAGAGAAAGCACCATCTTGACCTTCCTTCACAGCCAATGTCCCAAAAGGAAGCTATCCTTCTCTGTGCCATCTCAAAACCCCTTCAAACTCAACGTCCCTCCCTGCTACTTCCTTTGAGTCTCTTTGTCCATTCTCCTGACTTCTCTTAATTTCAATGTTTTATTTTTCTTTATGTTTTCATCCTGTCAACTGGTTGCTTGCTTTTGACCTATGGTTGACTATATTTAACCCTGTCTGCAATAAACAAAAAGCACTTGGATTATAGGTGTGTTAGGGGTGAGCCATACCACAACTAGAAATTGATCTTTCCAGTAAATAATACAATCTTGGGGTTCACAATGTGATCAAATATTCTGCAACAGAGACATACCTCTAGGAGTGGTGTGATTGTGAGAGAGTTTCCAGAGAGGCTGACCTGAGGAGGGAGGAATCACCTGAGCATGGGTGGCATCATCCAAGGGACTAGGGTCATGCACTGAATAAAAAAAGAAAAAAGAAAAAAAAATGAGCTGATTACCAGCATGTGTCTCTCTCTGCTTTTGGACTGTGGATGCAGTGTGACCAGCCATCTTACAATCTTGCTTCCACATCATCCCTGTAGTTATAGACTGTATCCTTTCAAACCATGAGATAAACCCTTCCTTAAGTTGCCTTTTGTCACATATTTGGTCATGGTGACAATGAACAGAACTATATGCTTGCTTTCATTTTGAGGAGTTTGTGCTCACTAATTTCCAAATAGGTTGTTATTTCTAAGTGAAAAATGCATAAATGTGACCCTTTAGAGCAGATTGTACTACTAAAGAAAAGATAAAGGGTCCTATCATGAAGTAAAAAGCCTTACTGGGTAAGGAATGGGCTATTTCTGCCACTCATGCAAAGTAGTAAATAGACTCAAAAGGGCAGACTCTTCAAACTCCAAAAAGATGTTGGAAAGTTATGTTTGCTTTTGTAGGTCCCTGGGTGAAGTTTGATAAATGCTGTGTTGAAAACAAACTACACTATATTGCACACATTAAGTTTCTTGGCTAATATTTTAATTTACCACAGTGAAAAAAATACTTCGGAGCTGCCCAAATCTGTAGGAGCATGCTTTAGTGCTTCCATCTCTGTGACTGAAATTGTTGAGTCAACTACAGTCTGAAGTAAAAGGACTGCAAATCTGGAAGAGAGAAGGGGGTGAGCCCAAGAATTATTTGGAAGCCTAAAGCAGTATAACTTACTGAGAGTTTCCTTCTTCTCAAACACACAGCTGCAGAGTTTAGGATGTCTTCAATTCTGGTGTAGTCCTTTCTCATTTCCTGCTTTCATAGTCTGAGAGAAAAGATGTAGGAAATGACTAGACAGGATAAAGAGGTGGGGTGGGGGTGGGGATGTGAGATATGTTTATTTTATTTGTAAATAGCACTTCTGCATGAAAGGAAAGAGCAGAGAACCATGTTCCCCATAGATCTAAGGGCTTTTTTCCCTCTGGACAGGCTTCCTGGTGAGTAAGGGAACTCTGTTTGAATCCCTTTTTCAAAGCCTGAGATTCACACTATACTGACAGCTTCCCAGTATAGATAAACTCTCTAATTGCTTTGATAACAGACTCAGCAGAGTTAGAAAAGAAAGTGTGGGGTAGGGTGGGAGGTTGGGGAGTGTAGCATTGTGTGAATTTAGGGATGGGGGTGTTTTTCAATTTATTTGACTAATATTAAATAAAATTCCCTTGTGTCAGGTACAGCTCAACAGATACAAAACAGAATTGTCATGGAGCAGAGAAGAGCAGGTTAAGGCATCTTATGAGTCCTGATAGATTGACAGGCCTTGAAATTGGAACTCAAATACTTGAGCAATAAACTGTGTTCTTGCAGACTGGGGTGTCTCCGAAGGACTTTTCAATATAGTAAACTGAAATATTAGCCAAGAAATTAATGCATGTGCAATAGAGCATAATATGTTTTCAACACAACATTTGTCAGACTTCCACCTAGGGACTGGCAAGGCCAAATAGAGCTTTCTTCAAGAATGAAGATTGCACATGGAACCCTCTTAGATTTATGTTCACTGATACCAGGTAATTTGAGAAGTGCCCCCCGGATAATCCTAGGTTGGAAAAACTTCTAGCTGAGTGTGCAGGAGATTTGGGTTTGAGGAGGGGTGAGACAACACACAGTCTTTGTGACCCTGGAAGCGTAGCATGCACTCACTCGCTTGCTCGCCTCCTTCCCACTCCCTCCTCTTGTCATATAAGCCTTAGTGCACAGGTGGAGGTTAGAGGACACACCTGGATTTGGTCCTGACCCTGCACCTTGTTTGAGGCAGGGTCTCTTATTTCAGACTAGACTTATGCCAGGCTAGCTGGCCTGTGAAATTCCAGTGATTCTTCTGATTTTACATCCAATCTTGATGTAGGAATGCTAGGATGATAAAACATGCTTGTAATGGGATTACGAATGTGCATACTACCACATCTAACTTTACAGGGGTTCTGTGGACCCAAATGTAAGTCTTCACACTTGCACAGAAGTGCTTTAACCTCTAAATATCTCCCAGGACCTATATTAGCTCTTGACCCTTGGTTTCTGCTTATCTAATTAGAAATTGGTTTTTTTTTTCATCCATAGAATACTTCTCTTAGCATGGGTACTTTGATCATAAGAGGCAACATTGAGTTATTGGTGCTCTTGAGAACTTAGAGGGCTGTTTAAAGAGAGAAAAATCTTCACAAATTAGTATCTTCACCTCCCTCTTCATAGAGTAGATTAGATTGCTACTTAGTTGAGAGGTTCGAATAAGAGTAAGAATGTATCATCTTTTAATTTTTTTAAAGCTGACATAAAGCCCAGGGCTCCTGCATATTATGCATGTGTTCTGCCATTGTGCTACACCCAGGGTAGTGGAGCATTTCGAAGAATATGTTTACTTTTACAGATCAGCAAAAGTGGGTGCATACATATATATACACATATGCATAAATAATGCATACAAACAAATATGTAAATTTAAGTCAACTTATGCCATTTAGCCATGTGTTTACACAGACGCAGACTCAGACACAAGGCTAATACATACACACATCTACATGTGCATTTCACCTCTCTATCGTGTGTTAGCTGATGATGATCTTTAAGCATTGAGCCATTGACAATGAACTTCCTAATCTTATAAAGGTTCTGAGCTTGATTGACAGTATCACATCATTTTGAATGGCTTCAGCAGAAATGGCTTACAGAGAATAAGAATGACAGTTTATCATAGCTTAACTCTGCCCACCAGACCCCTGGGAATTTTCACTTTCTCTCTCTTGTATACATAATTTATGATTTGATTAGTAGAGCACTTAGAGTCAGAGTGTGGACTCTGGTGGCTCCAATGATCCAGGATTGGTCACACACAGAAGTACTAATAAAAAGAAGAGGGAAGAGACTTAGTCACATCACCACATTGGCCAGAGGAGCAAATAAAGAGGTCCAATGAGCTATGCTGACCCTAAGTCAACCTTCAGGGTTTTAGCTTAGGTTTAGGTTTAAATGGAGTAGGAGAGATGCGCATAGTAATTTTGGTCAAGGTGTGGTCCTGCCCATCATCATTGTCTTAGCTCAAGTTTCTTCTTTCAGGTGGTCCAAAAGCCATTAGCATCATGTGACATTCCAGCGGTCCAGCTCTTCCTCTGGCTGGCACCAGACTTCGGCACTTTCCTACTAGCATAGGATTGCTGGAGAAATCCCAATTCCCCAAGGATAGATCATCGGTTCAATAGTCTGATGACCAACTAAAGGAACATGGATACCCCTTCATTTGATTTTGTATCCCCAGAAAGCCAAGTAAAAGCCAGGTATGCAGCATGCAAGCATAGCTAACAGCACTAGGGGGAGGGGGTGGAGCTAGGCAGAGAGAGGCAGATCCCACCTGGAACTTTTTCCAGCCTTCTGGCTAAAGTGATAATCTTCAGAATCAGTGAGAAACCCTATCACAAAAAGCAAAATAATAAGATAGTGTTAATTAGTCTTGTTAGCTATTTTTTATAAAATATCTGCAACCACTTATGAATATGGGATTTAGTGAATTTAAGCATTTTACTACCTTTCTTTGTTTCTTTCTTTTTTCTTTCTTTCTTTCTTTCTTTCTTTCTTTCTTTCTTTCTTTCTTTCTTTCTTTCTTTCTTTCTTTCTTTCTTTCTTTCTTTCTTTTTCTTTCTTTCTTTCTTTCTTTCTTTCTTTCTTTCTTTCTTTCTTTCTTCTCTCTCTCTCTCTCTCTCTCTCTCTTTCTTCTCTCTCTCTCTCTCTCTCTCTCTCTCTCTCTCTCTCTCTCTCTTTCTTTCTTTCTTTCTTTCTTGATGGAAAATAATTTGAAGAAATTCCATCAGCTTACACATTGTTAGAAGACCTCATTCACTCTGTCGCCTTCTAGCACCTCATAAGAGGAAGTGAATTGCCTCAACTCCTTTGAAATGGCCTGGAGCTGCCTAGGGATCTTGCCTTCTCTGCTGTATACTTTCCTTTGTTGGAATAAAAAGTGGCACCTCTGAGGCTAACTATCCATGGTATTTTTAATTAGCGACCTTGGCCAACTGAGTCCTGCTTTTATGTTTCCACTCAAAGTCGAACCCACAGAGAAAGTCCCTTCCAATACATTAATATTTATGCAGAGTGAGATTTTACAGACTCCATAAAAAAAAAAAGCCATCTAGGGAATCAAATGTACAAGCAGCAATAGATGATGTATTTTCAACTAGAATTGAGTTTAATATAAATGTAAAACAAAACAGTTGTCTGTCTCGGTTGGAGGGGGTTCTGCCACTTATGGGGCCTCTGGCATTGTCCGGAGATGTATTTGATTTCTAACATTGGGATGGATGTGAGTGTCATGGATACACACATCTGTTGGGAAAGGACAGGGATGCTGCGACACAGCCAGCAGTGCACAGAGCAGTTACCGTACCTAGGAATTTTCCAGTACAGTGTGACTAAAAAGCCCAGTTTAAGGAATATATATCCTCTAGCGATTTTCTTATTTCTTCTGTTACATAAATGTATTGCTTGCAAACTTTATTTTATTGATTTTGTTTAGTGAATATTCAAAATAATGAGTTTAATTATGATTATTTTTGCCAAGATATATTATGGTAATGCAGATGTTAAAGAGAGATTTTTTTTTTATTGTTATAGCTACTGGTTAAGTCATCCATACTCTTGTACATAGTCCCCCACAGAATCAACTCTAGCTAAATTCATTGGCTCAATAGCAGCAGCAACAATAAAAAGACATGAAGGTAGGGACAGGAGCAGTTGTGCAGAGGAAAGGGATCTGTACAATTGGGAGGGGACAAGAGATGGGAATAGGGAGTGGTTATGGTCAAGATATTTCATATACATGTATGAAAATGGCATAGTGAAACACATTAGCCTGGGTAATTATAGTTTGTCAATGAAAATAATATTTTAAAATTAAAGAGAAGGTTAGAAGGATTAGTGTAGCTTCACATTTCTGTGCAAGGGTAAAATGTGACATTTCCTTCTGCTAAGTTCTTTCATGGTAATGGCGCCCTTTATAGTGTCAATTTTTCTAAGTCCTACATGTGCTTCCCAGAATCTTCTTTTCCCATAGTAATGCATTAACATGGTCTACATGACACATTTTGCATGAAATTTGGAAGTCGGCATTGGAAACGTGAGAGCTGGGGAGATGGCTCAGTCAGTAGGGTGCTTGCTATGCAAGCATGAAAACCTGAATTTAGATGCTCAGAACTGTTGAAAAATATCCAGTGGAGTGAAAAGGGAATTCAATAAAGAGATAGATCTACTGAAGGAAGCCCAACTGTGAAGGCATGCTGAGAGTGAAAACCCCAGTATGAAAGTAAGAGTTCGGTGGAATGCTATGAAATGCTATCTCCAGATATGGGAAATGCTATCTCCAGATATGGGAAATGCTATCTCCAGATATGGGAAATGCTATCTCCAGATATGGATGGCTGTTGCTCTGAACATACAGAGCTGTATTTACAGTGTACAACCTGTACAAGATCAAACCTGTCAGCATTCTAGCACTGGTGGTCCTAAGGTCTCGCCCATAGTTCAGGAGCTATTGGCAATTGACGGTTTCTGAGAGGAGAGTCATTTCTCTGTAGGAATGTGGCTACTGGCGGGTAGGTATTCCCGTGCCCCAGAGAAGGGCCCACACCCTTGTGTATGTGGATGACACTAATTAGATTTAGTGTCTTAAAAGGAAATAAAAGATTATGCAGAGAGAGAGAGAGAGAGAGAGAGAGAGAGAGAGAGAGAGAGAGAGAGATGAGATAGGGACTTCATGGCATGAGGGGTAGATATAAACAAGATATATTGTATTAGATATATGAAATTTTCAGAGTATAAATAAAAAGTAGACATTTTGGGAAAGGAAATCATCCTACACAGGCTTTGATCATGGCACAGGTGCTCTATGGAACATTTCAGAAATACTAAACTCTCATTTAGGCTCAAACTGAGAGTCACTCTCTGTCTTGAAAGATCCAGTGTTTCTGACT
The DNA here is from genome assembly GCF_947179515.1 of Apodemus sylvaticus. NCBI lineage: Eukaryota > Metazoa > Chordata > Mammalia > Rodentia > Muridae > Apodemus > Apodemus sylvaticus. The sequence continues at coordinate 68,307,838 of NC_067481.1, forward strand.
GGAAGGTGGAAGGCAGCAGCCATTTGTTAGGGCCTTTCTACTCTGTGTTTCTGATACAATCCATTTGTTAGGAAAGCAGGAATGGGAGCAGGAGAAAGAAATAGCAGGCTTAAGACTGACTTTTGAGGATACATCGCAAACACTGATGAATCACAATGGGAATTCTAATGCAAGTCAATTTGCTTTTGCACCCGCATTGGGCTTATAAAAAGAAAAATGTGGTCATGTTATCTAATTAGTTACTATAGTCCTCAGTGGAAATATGTAACAAGTATCATTTCAATATAAAATAACAGTATGAGTTATGGAGCTAGTGACCAAGTGGATTTTCATTTGTTGTTATTGGTTTAATGAGACACAGGTTGTGATAAACAGGTGTTTTTTTTTTTTTTTGTTTGTTTTTGTTTTTTTTTTTTTTCAGAGGAGGAACTCAATCCTGAGTTCCAGGTTCCTGTTGCCCATACCTTCTGCAGTCCTAACATATCTGTACTTCTGCTTATTTGTGAAACTAGTTCCTGCATGACAAGCTATAAGGGTTTGAAATGGAAGAATAGACTAGGGATTCCCTTAGTCACCAAGCATAATGCATTAGTCAGGGTTCTTGGTTGTAAACTCAAACCATCTTAGAAAATATAGGGACTTATTAAATTAGGTTGATTTTGTTCTATTTGTTTGTTTGTTTGTTTTAAGCCAAGGTGCATTTAAGTGGTTCTGAATGGAATGTTAGAAAGTCTTCTACCCTGTGATTCATCCAGAATTGGCAGCCTCCTTGGGTTTCATTCTCAAGTGGCTCTTTATGTGATACATTTGCCTTTACTGAGGATTGCACCCATCAATGAACCAGACTCTGTGACTGCCTGTCTTCCCAGGCCAGCTGGCCTTTCCTGACATGACTTAAAAGAGGTTTCTATTGGCCAAAAACAGGAATGCTGGACAGCAGAGAGAGGCTCACCTTGGAGAATTGCCATCCCCTTTCCTATTTATTTATTTATTTATTTATTTATTTATTTATTTATTTATTTATGCACTCACTTACTTTATGGGCTTCTTATTCATTTTTAAGATAAGAGGTGACATTACTTACCCAAAGTGGTACATTGTTAAAAACATGGGATACAAACTTCCTACTGACTCCTCAACTAATGATCTTCTCTACCATGACACTTTTCCTCCAATGAGGGGTGCAAGCATATGGGTGGTTATGTATGTGTGTGCATGTTTATGTGCATGGGTATATGTGTGCATGTATGTGTGTGTGAGTTGTCAAAGAAGTGTAAAAGTGAAAGGGTAGTTGAGATCACTCACTGATGCCAGAACAGCATGGAATACCATAACTCTTAGTGTGTCAAATGTTCATGAAGACAGACTATGGGTAAGCAAGCAGAGCCACTTCCAGGTAGCCTAAGCTGTTAAACAAAATAGTGGAATTTCTCAAGGGTTAATGTACAGCCTCTTGGCAAAAATAATTCAAGAAGACCATGGTGGATGTTACTAGGAATTCCATAAAACAGCACTGCCCAAAGGAAATAGTATCTAAGCCACATGAATAATTTCTAATGCCTTGTAACTGCATTAAAAATAAGTAAACTTTGTTTTGGTAATAGCTTTAACCCATTATGTCCCATATGTTAAATCTGTGTGTAATCTATATATTGTACTTGAAGAAGATTACAGTTAATTACTTCCTCGTAGTAAATCTTTATATTTCAGAGTGCTTTTTTAGCTTAGAGGAACTTGAGTTTTGATTTTGTTTCAAGTGTTAAGCAGCATATGTGGCTGTTGCATGGGTTCAGACAGTGCTAAAGGGTGTCTTAGCACTGATGGCTGAGGTTAGCACGTAGCATGCTTAAATTCTGAAGCTTCTTCTACTCTGAGGATGTCTACATCTGCAAAAGGAGCAATGCTGCTCATTCCACCCATATCCTTTATAAAAATATTTTTATTTTATTTGTCTTTCTGTATATGTGTCTATATATGCACACATGTGTATTAGTATCTATGAGCACCAGAAGCAGGCACCCCATAACTTGAAGGTAAAGATATAGGCAATTGTGAATTGCCTGATATGAGTGTTAGGAACCAAATTCAGGACCCTCATAAGCAAGCACTCTTAAACACTGATCCATTTCTCCTGTCCCATCCTCATTAACTACTTAAGAAACTTTAATAGTTTATTTTAGTGTAGTGGTTTGTGTAAAAATGGTCCCCTAGACTTAAGTACTTGAATGCTTGATCCCTTTAGTGGAATTGTTTGGTAAGTATTAAAAAGTATGGTCTTGAAGGAAGAATGTCACCGGGGGTAGACTCTGAAGTTTTAAAAGCCCACATCATACCCAGTCTCTGTCTCTCCTTCTCTTTCTTTGTCTCTCTGTCTCTCTCTGTGTCTCTCTGTAATGCCCCCCTCTCTCTCTCCACGCCCTTCTCTCTGTCTGCTTGCTACCTGGGATCAGGATATGGAGCACTCCAGCGTCATTCCTGCCTGCTTCCCACCATAACAACCATGGACTAACCCTATAAAACTTTAAAAACGCTCCCAAATAAGTGCTTTCTGTTGTAAGAGTTGCTTTGGTCCTGCTGTCTCTACATGGCAATAGAATCGTAACTGATAGACAATAGTAAATAATAGATATTTGGTAACTGAAGAAACAAAGTAGCAGGTACATTGAACCCACTGATTAACCTGTTTCCTCAATCTCATTCCCCAAGATTAAGCAGACACTAGAGATAAACACAAACTACCAAATCAATTGTGTATGCATGTGTGTATGTGGTGTGTGTGTGTGTACATGTGTGAGAGTATGTAAATGTTCCCTGGTACTGCCTACTCCACTAAGATTGGCCTCTGTATCTGCTCCAGCCTTTATCCCCTTGTGCTCAGCCAGGTACAGGGCAAACAATCAGTGCTTCATGAATAAGCCGGAGCATGATGGCCTGTTGGCCCATTTGTTATTTGGCAGAAAAGGTGGAAATTTCTCCCGAAATAAAGAAAAGAACACAGGGTCTCCTGGATGCTTTTTTCTGAAAGCACAATCACGCCATTGGAAGTTGCCTAGATAGAAAGTGAAATCAGCGGAGTGAAAAACACTTTCTGGGTGATTAGAGACCTTTGTTTTGAATGAGCTGACACCTTTTAAAACTCAGAGAGGAAACTATTTTAGAGCCAGGTGGCAGCAGACTGGCTGTTTGCTTGTCGTTTCCTTTCCTCTCCTCTCTTTTCAGCACTGACTGATTTGCATAATAACCCATTCTTTGTTTTCTTGGAGCTCAAGTTTCTGCCTTGGGCCCCACAGGATATAATTCTTCCTAGAATAGTAATGGCAAAGCTTTTTGAAGGAATCACTGGAAGGTTCTACATAGATCTGGGCCCAGTGTGGCTCAGAGACACCTGATTTCTAGCAATCTTGGGCATGAAGCTTGCTTTCTCTCTTTGCCTAAGCATGGCTGAGGACCTGACTCTCGTATTCTGGTGGGTGCTAGGAATGAAGAGAGTGGACACACTGCATGTGCATGTGAATACCATGTTAGAGGACATGAAGGACAAGGACAGACAAAAGGACAGAGGTACAGTGTAGCCACAAGGGTGGGAGTGGCATGCCCCACTGTTTAAGTAACTGATGCTTTTGAGAGATGAATAGTTGAATTCTCTTCTGGTCATGTGAGGTAGTAGTCCTATCAGAGCTTTGTAGAAGAGTTCCTGGCTGATCCATGTTCCACATCACAAACTCCTTCATTCTGAACAATTCCTGAATTAACTCCATGAAGTAGAAACCCACTATATTGGAGCTCTTATCCACTGCATCTTAGGCACAGCACTGTAGGTCAGTAGCTACACTGAACAAGAGATGTGGCTTTCTTAGCCCCAAGTCTTCTAGTGAGACCAGCAGGAACTAACTGAACACAGAGGTTATAGTGATGACGTCAAGAATTCAATGTATAACTGCAAGGAGTGTGTGGGCCTGTATGAGGGTCCAAAATTAGCTGAAGGAAGACCCCAGACTCAGTACGCAAAGACAAGGAGTGTTTATTCTGCAGAAACATTTAGCATGTTGGGGTCAACTATTCTCCAAAATGGCAACAAGGCCTTCTTAGAGGAAACCAGGGGAACTTTCTTATAGGATTAGGTAATCTAAAATTTCATTGGTGGGTGTAGGGGGGGCTCATATGTGGTCAGCGAATTCCTATGTCATGAACATTTAACCATAGGATGAGATAGGGCTGCCCAGCACAGATAAGACATTCTGTGATAAGATATTTTCCCAGTTTTGTGATTATCCCCAAATTGTTCTCAGGAGGGGGTTCTATGATCTTGTTCTTGAGTTTATGGTCTGGTCCTGGCGCTGGTGTCTTATGGCCTTTTTGAAGTCAGGTATGGTCCTTAAATGGAGATAAATAGGGTTTAAGCTGTCTTTTTACCTGAATCCCAGTAAAGGTCTATGGAATACACCATTTACACCCAAGTTACCAGGTGAAAACTGCAAGGTTGAATATCCCATAAAGGAAAGAGGTCTTGTGTGAAGTCACTGGGACAGGTACATGGTACTAGCTAGGAAGAAAAGGGGGTGGAAAGTGAGACGTAGTTAGGGATACAGGCAGGAGCAAACCACTATAGGCCACTATTGGACTCAGAGTTTCTGTTCTTCTGTGTGGTGGTTTGAATTGAGAAATGTCTGCCATATTCTCAGAACTCTGAATGGTTGGTCTTCAGTTGATGGCATGTGGGATGGATTGAATGGGAATAGTTTCCATAGGTCCATGTGTTTAAATGCTTGGTTCTCAGTTGCTGGAACTGTTTGAAAAGGATTAAGAGGTATGGCCTTGCTAGAGGAAGTATGTCACTGAAGGTGAGATTTAAAGGCTTAAAGCCTTGTCTGATTCAGGCTTATGGTTCCAAATGTAAGCTCTTAGCTTCCCTTCCCACTCCTGTCACCATGCCTATATCCTGGGCCATGTCTCCCAGCCATGATGGATTCTAATACCCTGGAGTCATAAACCAAAGCAATCTATTCTTTCTAAAAGTTGCCTTGGTCATGGTGTGTCATCACAGCAACAGAAAATTAACTAAAAATTCTGCTACTCTCCTTCTTATCTATTTTGGCCTGGGGCCCATGTTAATGGTCCTGGGCACCTCCTGCTCATCTGTAATGAAGACACTGAAGGTTGTGTTGTTCACACAGAAAGCCTCTCCTTTGATCCACAGCCTATCAAACGACCAATGGAGATTTATTTTCCCAGCATTTCAGAGCTCTTGTCTTCATAGAGAAAAATTAGGCTCCACTCCACAAATGCACAATGCTGAACCCATTTCACAATTTCACTCCTCCTCAATCCTGAACTCAAATATTGCTATTTTCTTAATAGAACTACTTAATTGTTATTTTTTTCAGACAAACACCAGTGGATGTAAGAAATGCAAAAATTCAAAATGACATAATTCCTTAGGGAGTCTGCATTTTAATAGAGAGATGGGCAATAAACATATAAGTGTCAAGAAGTATGATAAAGATGCTAACACACTTTGGGAGGTCTGGAATAGTTAGCTTTGACACATGCTACTGAAAACATGTTAGGGATGGATTTGAGAACTGGAAATATAGCTCAGTGCTCGAGTTCTTTTTTTTTCCTTTTTGTTTGTTTATTTGACTTTTTTTTTAATTCGATATATTTTTTATTTACATTTCCAATGGTTTCCCCTTTTCTAGTCCCCCACTCCCTGAAAGTCCCATAAGTCCCTTTCTCTCCTCCTGTCCTCCCACCCACCCCTTCCCACTTCCCCGTTCTGGTTTTGCCCTATACTGCTTCACTGAGTCTTTTAGGCAAATGGAAGGAGCTGGAGAACATCATACTAAGTGAGGTAACCCAGACTCAAAAGATGAATCATGGTATGCACTCACTAATAAGTGGATATTAACCTAGAAAACTGGAATACCCAAAACATAATCTACACATCAAATGAGGTACAAGAAGAATGGAGGAGTGGCCCCTTCTTCTGGAAAGTGCTCGAGTTCTTTACTATAATATGTAAGGCCCTGGATTCAAGTCCAAGAACAAAAGTAAAATATGTAAATGAGGTAAGAAGACTAAAGAGACATACTAATGTTGCACTAAGGCTTGCACCTGTAGGGATTAGAACAAGAATACAGCTGCCTTGTATTTTATGGTAATGGAGAAAAAGAAGTTAGGGCCATGAGGAAAGGCTCTGTTTGGCAGCAGGCAAAGGTTAAAAAGTAGATTCGTAAGATTCCTGATGTCCCATCAGTGCTGTTAAAGGCTACTGGGAATGGAAGGCTGATTACCTGAAAAGACCAGTGGGGAGGAATCTAAGAAACAATTCATTACTGCAGCACAGCTTTGATGTTCTTCGCTGTCAGCCATGGGAACCCAATGAACACACCATTCACTAGTGAGGAATGCTATATTCCTAGACATTCTGTGCTCGTTATCCCAACAGGAGCAAGATTCCAAAAGCTGATCAAAAAGAAATGTGCATTTAAAAATATAGGGATAAACTGCATGAGCAGCTGGAGAGAAAGTTTGAGTTTCCATGGAAACCTCTCCTAAAATGTCTCCCTCCAGCAGTGGAGCCAACTTCCCAAGTGTATGGGCCAAGGGCCAAGTAAGTCCCCACTGGGCTATCACCCAGGGTGCCGCAAACTGGGCATGCCAGCGTGAGAAGCCCATGATGGGGAAGAGCATGTCTGTCTGACATTTCTCTTTTCAGATGACCAGGTGAGTCGAGATGAAGCTAGAATCAGCACCAAGGGGCCAAGGCAAGGATGACCTAGGTGAAATCACATTAACAGCAAACTAAACAAGGCACTGCAAACAGCTCAGTTGGCAACATTCTTACAGTTGCTAGGATCCAAGTAAAAAGCTGAGCAAGGTTGGTGTATGTGTTCGCAATCCAAGTGTTGGAATAGCAGGCATGATGGATCTCTGGAGCTTGCAGGCCAGCTACTCTAGCCTACATTAGCAATTTTTTATCTTTTCTTTGAGACCCTGCCTCAAAGAAAACAGACAAGCTGGGCACACACACACACACACACACACACACACACACACCACAGGAATTAATTAAAAGAGAAACCATCCTTAGAGTGTAACTACCAAGTAATGATGTATGACTTGGTGCAAACAGTATTCTTGGAGCGTACCTGGCTTAAAGCCCTCCCTAACTCTCCAACATCTTGCTTGACATCATGAGATCATGTGTTCCCTCATGCTCAGTTTCTCTGTCCTCTCTGCATCATACACATCAAGATGATTCTTCCTTTAAAGGATTTGTTCTCCTTTCCCTGTGCTTCCTTTGTGTAGATACCTGTATGGCTCGGATACCTGTGTAGATGGCTCCTCATCTTTCATCTGCAAGGACCATTACTTGATCTCTGAATCTCATGCCTTACTCTGTTTCTCCTACCCCCTGAATATCTTTTTTTCAGCCACCTGGTTAGCTCATTCAGACCACCCACTACATGTCACTTTTATTTATTGGTGATCTGTTGACAGGCTGCCTGAGAACTTAAGCTCCTGCAGAGTGGCACGTCTGGGAAAGGCATCCAGCACACTGAAGACACTCAGATGGTGCTGAATGGAGGATGGTCCTGGCTCATGAGTCGGAGCCATCATTGGAACTGACAATAGGGCACACACTTGATGTTGGCTGTTACAATGACCTAGAAGCCAGTCAACTGAACTTCACAGCATCAGGAAGAATGATTACAATTCACTAATAACAGTCACAGAAAAAAATCATATTAAAATCAACAGTAAGGGATTCTGTTTTTCAGATAATTTCTTTATGGCAAGCTGTAATAGGTGTTTTGCCTCCCTCATTTTCCTGTAAAGCACTCTCTAAATTAAACCATTTGAACTCAATCTTCTGTTAAGGAAACAGGTTCAGAGAGGCTAAGCTTATAAAATTGGACTCTGAACTAAATTGGAGCTAATTCTTAGCTCTAAGAGAGTGCAATTTTTGGTATAATTATAAAACTTTGGAGATGAGACATGACAGTTTCTGAGAAGAGGAGTGGGTAGTTGATAAAATGCAAATGCACTTTGGAGCCTTGGGTAGGCAATACTGGTGGGCTAGACTTGAGTGGTAGGTCCAAGATTAGCATTAGATTTCTTCCTCAGTTTCTCCCCCACTTTATTTTGTGAGGAACATCTCTTTTTGAGCTTGGGCAACACTGATTGACAATTCTGACTGGTCAGTCTGTATCTGTTAAGACTTGCTTTGTGACTGAATATGTAGTCAAATTTGGGAAAAATTTCCATGAGATGCTGAGAAGAAGGTATATTCCTTTGTGGTTGAGTGAAATCACACACACACACACACACACACACACACACACACACACATATATATATATATATATATACCGAATATATATTGAGTCATAATATCATTTAGTTCTATTATTTCTGTTTAGTTTTTTATGGATGACTTTTCTGGTGGTGAGAGTAGGGTGTTGAAGTCTCCCACTATTAATGTGTGGGGTTGAATGTGTGATCTAAGCTTTAGTAATGATTCATTTACAAAAGTAGTTGTTACTCTTGCATTTGGGACATAGATACTCAGAACTGAGAAAATATTGGTGGATTTGTTTTTATTAATATGAAGTGCTCTCCATCTATTTTGATGAATTTTGGTTGGATGTCTATTTTATTAGATATTAAAATGGCTACTTCAGCTTCTTTCTTGGGTCTGTTTGCTTGGAACAAAAACCTTTTTCAACCCTTTATTCTGAGATAATTCTGTCTTTAATGTTGAGGCATGTTTCTTGTATGCCACATAATAGCGGATGCTGTTTTGCATCCATTCTGATAGTCTGTTGTCTTTTTTGGTTTTTTTTTTTTTTAATTGGGGAATTGAGTCCATTGATGTTGAGAGTAATTAAAGGCCAATGATTCTTCATCTCTATTTTTTTTTTTGATGTTTCTGGTGATAATGTGTGTGTGTGTGTGTGTGTGTGTGTGTGTGTGTGACACCCTTCTTTTGGTTTTACTTGTGTGAAATTATTTATTTTACATGCTTTCTTGGGTAGAGTTAACCTCCTTGGGTTGGAGCTTTACTTATAGTATCTTCTATAGGAATGGATTTGTGGATACCTATTGTTTAAATTTTCTGTTCATATATGATGATTTTAAGTTTTGCTGGGTATAGTAGTCTGGAATGACATCTGTGGTTTCTTAGAGACTGCAAGACATCTACCTAGAACCTTCTTGCCAGTAGAGTTTCAGATGAGAAGTTGGGCATAACTCTGATATGTCTGTTTTTAAATATTACTTAGTTTTTTTCATTCCAGCTTTTAATACTTGTTTGTTGTTGTTCTGTACATTTAGTGATTTGATTATTATATGAGAAGAGTATTTCTTTTTTGGGTCTAATGTATTTTGTGTTCTTTAAGCTTCTTGTGCAATAGGCATTTCTTTCCTTAGGTTAAGGAAAATTTCTTCTATGATTTTGTTGAGGATATTTTCTGGGCCTTTGAGCTGGGAATCTTCTCCTTCTATTCTTGTTATTCTTAGGTTAGGCCTTTTTATAGTGCCCCAAGTTTCCTGGATGCTTTACGTCAGAAATGTTTCATATTTAACATTTTCTCTGACCAGTATCAATTTTTTTTCTATTTTATCTTCTATGCCTGAGGTTCACTCTTATGGAATACAAGAACCTTCTATCCTGCTGGTGAGGCTTGCATCTCTAATTTCTGCTCTCTTCCCTAGGTTTTCCATCTCCAGGTTTCCCTCAGTTTGTTTTCTTTATTACTTCTGTTGCCATTCCTTCTGTTTATTCATTTCATTCATTTGTTTGAGTGTATTTTCCTGTATTTCTTTAAGGGATTTAGTCTTTTCTTTTTTAAAGGCCTCTGTCATCCTCATAAGATTGGATTTAAAGTCATTTTCTTACATGTTAGCTGTGTTAGACTATCTAGGGCTTGCTGTAATGAGATAGCTGGCCTCTAGTAATATCATATTGCCCTGGCTCTTATTAAGTTCTTATGCTGGCCTTTTGCCATCTGGACTTTGGAGCTAATATCGGTTTAGATGCTTATTTCTTTGTCTTTGTTGGATGGGTGGGTTTTGGATTTTTTCTCTTTGTTTCTGTTTCCTCTCTGTCTTCTGGCCTGAGTGGACTACAATCTTATGGCTAGTGAGTCTCCACAATCAGTAGGGCATCTCCCCTGGGGTTTTTGTGGCCTGCATGGTCTCTGAGATGCAGATGAGATGGTCTCTGGGTGCTAACGTTGTCTCTGAAGTTTCTTGTACCAGCGTGGTCTGGCATCCCTGGTACTGGCAGGCCTCTGGGAATGCAGACAGAGTTGTTGGCAGGAAAGTGGAGTACAGAGGACAGGGTCTTAGATAGCTTTCTTATGCAGCATAGGCATATCTGCCCAAGGATACCAGTCTACACAGTGTGCATTTATGTTAGCCAAGCAATATCAACTGAGTTACATGCCCAACACCATATTCTATATTCCCATGTGAATTTTTCAGTCTACAGTCATTGAATCTGTGGATACTGAAACCAAGAACAAAGAATGATGGATAAATATTCATATTCTATTTAGTCTACTTGGACTAGCTAAATAGGTGACTAACAGTCTGAGTTCTTACTTGCAAACTGAAGAAAACATCTTTGCCATTGAACCAAAAGTAATTTAGTAAGAAGTGATGAGTCTGTGGGAGAGTTCAGCTAAGAGGGTTGTTTGAAATCACATAGCATGATTGGTCTGCATGTTGCTGTCCCCAGGGCATGAAAGCCCATCTTCTTTTAAAAGCAGTGTCCACATTTGTCATGATGGGAGAATGACTCCATTCCAGTTCAGCATTTGGAGCTGAGGGCCCTGTGTTCATGCTGTCTGGGACTGAGGATGACCTTTTGGATCCTGTGTAAGCATGGACTCAAGTTGGGTTTTATATAGTACAATACCATTTAATGTTAGGTGGTTTTGGCATGAATGCCCAAAAGAACAGTTTCTTCTAGGGTTGCAGTTCTGAAAGGAATCCAAAGTATGACTGGAAACAGAGGGTCCACCACACAGTTGTAACTTACCAACCAGTCCATTTAAATAGACATTAACCAGCTCAATTCTGAGTTGGTCAAGGTGGATTACCAAGGACAGAAGCTTCCAGTAAATTTTCTCCTAGGACATTTCCTTTATCCTGGAGATCTCTAAGTCTTTTCTGCCATCTGTGTCTTTCCGTGTCTGGAGGTACTGAGCTGGCTCAGACTGTCCAGATATTCATATCTCCTCTATGAATAGGCAGCTGCAAGTACCTCTGGGAGAGTGCAGGCTTTCTCCTGACTGTACAGTACCAGCCTGACTGCAATCCATCTTCTCTGTCACCTTAAACCTCCACACTTTTGTCTATTCCTTGGAACATTGACAATTGTAAGGAGGTTTGCACATTTTAATGAGAAAGCCCTCCAATCCCCTTTAGGTCTTTTTCTGAACCTCTATGGGAAGTTAGGTTTCAACTTCAGGAACTTTCCTATGACTTGCCACAGAAATTCCATGGCAACATCTATACAATTCCCAAGAGACTATACTCCCGTTGAAACCAGAAGTTCTGTCTTTCATTCTGGGTCTCCTCAGGCCAGTGACTAAGGCCCTGCCTGGCTAATTATTGGCAAAAGTGTATTTGTGGAAAAGATAAATGCTAATGTACTAGTCAGCCTTTTTTTTTTTTTAAGTCATTTTCAGAAGACTGGCAGGTGAGGGCGAGGAAATCTTAAGTGGAACATGTACGTGAAATCTCATGGGGTCGTCAGGAAAAGATGGGTCCAGGTGGCTTCTGCTCTCTTGATCTTCTGAGGCCCCTCTCCAGAGCCTAGCTCTTTCCCTGTGCATATTACCACTAGAATCTCCCACAAACTGGGCATAATATCTCTAGAGACAGCAATAAAATGACTCTATCCCAAGCACATCCTTAAGATGACTCAAGACTGAGTTTAATTAAAGCTGCACACTGATCCAGGCAGTGAAGCTCTGGTGTTGGGCTATTGATTGGTTCTGCCTGCACTTCAGATTCATCTTTGAAGACCAGCCAACTCCTTAAAATGGGGACTGAGGCTGTCCTTCCAAACAGAGGGGTTATTACTTATTGGATAGGAAGAGAGAAACTGGATAAACTGAGCTTAGTGTTCCCACTCTCAAGCAATTTGTGTTTTCCTAGAACCCACGAATATGCTCCTGCTTGCAGGAAAGAACGAAACAGCTGGAATTAGTCTGTTCCTCAATAGGCATGCCTTTTCTGGCTCTGCAGAGATCTGATGCACCAGGTTGGTCTTATTACTTAGTACAGACCCTACCATCTCAGAGAAGACTGGGGCAGGGGATGGGAGGACGGACTGTGAAGCGGGGGAACCGAAAGGGAGGGCAGCAATTTCTGTTTTTTTTTTTTTAAATAAATAAGAATACAAATGGTAAAAAAACAAAAACCAAAACAAAAGCAAAGAATCCTCAAGTGAGAGCAGTATGAATCAAAGGTGAGCTCTGTGTTCATGGCTGGTGTTCACAGAAAAGAAGCAGCAGCCACACTGCTATGGCATCGGGAAGATGGGGCTATTCACTGAGGCCTTCTGTGTATAAGCATGGGGTAGGAAGGCTTGCGAGTATTCACCACCAGCTAGCGGTAAGGCTGGAAACACACTGTCCCTGCAGAACTTCTGGAAAGACCCAACACTGCTGACACCTGGAGCTTTGGCTCTCTGGATCCAGAAATGTAAGCACATAAATTTGACTGCTTTAAGTGGCAAGTTAAACAGTGACTCTTTATGGAAGACCCAGACTTTATAAGTGGCTGCCTCCCAAGAATGGGTTGTTCTGATTGAAAGGTGTTACCCCATGAGTCAGGTGACTGCCAAGAGGCTGGCATTTGTACATATTTTAGTCAACATGTATTCTACTCTCAAACTAGACTATATGGAACCCAGTGATTCCATGAGTCTCTTTAGCAATATGTAAGTCTTTTAACAGGTAGCATGGAGACCATACATGGTAGCATATCTCTATAATCTCAACCCCTGGGAAGTAAAGATAGAAGAGTGAGTCAGAAGTTTAAGGTTATCCTCTGCTACAAAGTAATTGAAGGACCAGCCTGGGCTCTAGGAGATCCTGTTTCAAAACAACAAAACTAAACAACTCTGACTTTTCTACTCATAGCAGAGAAGACAGAAAGGCCTGAGGGACCAGACCATCTGAGCGGCAACAGGCATGTGGCCTGTGTGGGCAGAACAGGGTTACAGAACAGGGTTACAGAACAGAGATAGAGAACATTGACCTTGACAAAGCCTAGATGTCAGAATCCATTATGCGCTGTCATTTCTCCATATGCAGATGTGAATGAAAGCTGGGTCAGCGTTCAAAGAGGAGGGAGAGGCAAAGCCCAAGTGGTGAGTTGAGTTCTTTGGAATTAGGGCTCTGCATTCTGTCTTTTTCCAGTTTTTTTCCCTTTCCCTAAGAATAGGGAGCAGCTCATCTCTGTGCTGGTTCTTACAAGTGTGTTATGTTTCCAGCTCATTAGCAGCATTTGTTTTCCTTGTCTGCAGCCCACAAGCAGCCCTGACAGCGGCAAGGGTGCTGGAACGGCTTCCTGAAGGCTGGCAGCCTGCGCTCTGACAGCCCAGGGAAGCCAGCCAGGTGTGCAAAGTGCCAGGCAGGATGAAGGCAGTATGGATTTTGTTTTGGGATGCTCTGGAGAGGGCCGGGGAGTGGAGACTATGCTCAAAGACGATTTTTTAAAAAATTAAACCATCGCCCACCTTCAGGTGGCTTTTCATGAGTCAGATGAGTTTCCAATATGTAAATAGGCCTCTCATGAGTAAGAAAGCAAACAGGAAGATGCATCAGAAGGAGGGAGGGAGGGAAGGAGGGAGGGAGGAAGGAAGGAAGAAAGGAAAGAAGGAAGGAAAAAGAAAAAAGCTCTAGTCTTCCTACTCCAGTTTTTCCCCTCCTCTTCCTCCCTCCACCCCTTCCTTCTTTCCTTCCTCTCCCTACCCCTTTCCAAAATAATAAATACCACAAATTAGCCAAGCTGCTTTTAAATTAAATTCCCATAACAACACCTCTTCTATGCACTGTATGTATGTAAATCAAGCATACCTGGTGTCTTAGATAACTTCCTATTGCTATGATAAAACATCATGACCAAAAGCAACTTGGGAGAGAAGGGTTCGTTTTAGCTTATAGCTTTTAGTTAAGATAATGTGATGTCTGGTCAGGAACTCAAGGCAGGAGTCTGGAGTCAGGAACTGAAGCAGAGACCATAGAGGATCACTGCTTACTGGGTTGTTCCTCACTGCTTGCTCAGTTTGCTATCTTATACAACCCAGAACCACCTGCTTAGGCATAACACTGCCCACAGTGACCATGCAATTCCAATATCAATCATTATCCAGAGAATGTTCCAAGGACTTGCCAACAGGCCAATCTGAGGAAAATATTATCTTACCTAACGTTTCCTCTTCTCAGATAACCCTACCTTTTATCAAGTTGACAAACAAATAAACAAACAAAACCTAACTAGCTAGCTAGCTAAATAAGTAAGTAAGTAAGTAAGTAAGTAAGTAACTAACTGGTATTCCCAAGAAGAATCAAAGTTCAAAATCATCCTCAACTACATAGCAAGTTCAGGTGAAGGCAATCACCCAATATCACTGTCAATGAATTGTCCAGTCTTATCAGATGCAAGAAATGCTGGCTAAAAATGCAAAATCAAGACATTTCAGTACACAGAAAGATTGAGACATAGCAAAAAGCTGTTGCGAAAAAAGGAAACATTTTAAAACAAATGAAAAAATTGCCTACAGACTATCAAACAAAACAGAGTGCTCAGTCACTTGGGGGCCCTTTTACAATGTGTAGCTATGTTGCAGGGATGTGGAATGTGAACATTGAGATACTATACCACATGGTGAAATAATAGCAAACCAGACCAGTGTTATTCCACACCTTACCATCTTCCCTCAGCATCCTGTGGCTACTGCTATACTGCCTGCCTGCAATCAGCCAGGTAGATCCCACACTGATGCATTGCTGTCTTCAATGGATCCATGTGTCCCTTTCTCCTACAGACTGTCCTTGGTGTCTTTAAAAGTGGCTCTTTTGTTGTTATTTTATTTGAGACAGTGACTCAGAAAGTCTTGGCTGTCCTTGAACTCACTATACAACTAACGATGACCTTGGATTTTTTTCTTTTATTGGATATTTTCTTTAATTACATTTCAAATATTATGCCCTTTCCTGGTCTCCCCTCCAGAAACCCCTTATCCCATCCCCTGTCCCCCTGCCTCTATGAGGGTGTCCCCCCATACCTACCTACTCCCACCTTTCAGTCCTGGCATTCCCCTACACTGGGGCACTGAACTCACTCAGGCCCGAGGGTCACTTCTCACACTGATGTCCAACAAGGCCATCCTCTGCCACATATGCAGCCAGAGCCATGGGTCTCTACATGTGTACTCTTTGGTTGATGATCTGGTACTCAGGAGATCCAGGGGATCTGGCCTATTGACACTGATGCTCCTCCTATGGGGTGGCAAATCCCCTCAGCTCCTTCTCCAACTCCTCCATCAGGGTCCCCACACACTCTGTATTTGCCAGGCTCTGGCAGAACCTCTCAGGAGACAGCCATATCAGGCTCCTGTCAGCAAGCACTTCCCAGCATCCACAATAGCATCCTGATTAGGTGATCATATATGGGATGGATCACGAGGTGGGGCAGTATCTGGATGGCCTTTCGTTTAGTCTCTGATCCACATTTTGTCTCCATATTTCCTACTGTGAATATTTT
The DNA here is from genome assembly GCF_947179515.1 of Apodemus sylvaticus. Lineage (NCBI taxonomy): Eukaryota > Metazoa > Chordata > Mammalia > Rodentia > Muridae > Apodemus > Apodemus sylvaticus. The sequence continues at coordinate 68,323,630 of NC_067481.1, forward strand.
GCTCCCCCTTCTAAGAAGCACTGAAGCATCCACACTTTGATCTTCCTTCTTCTTGAGCTTCATATGGTCTGTGAATTATATCTTGGGTATTCTAAACTTTTGGGCTAATATCCACTAATCAGTGAGTGCATATCATGTGTGTTCTTTTGTGACTGAGTTACATCACACAGGATGGTATTTTCAAGTTCCATCCATTTGCCTGAAAATTTCATGAAGTCATTGTTTTTAAAGGCTGAGCAGTATTCCATAAGTGTACCACATTTTCTGTATCCATTCTACTGTTGAAGGACATCTGAATTGTTTCCAGCTTCTGGCTATTATAAATAAGGCTGCTATGAACATAGTGGAGCATGTGTCCTACTACATATTAGAGCATCTTCTGGGTATATGCCCAGGAGTAGTATAGCTGGGTTCTCAGGTAGTACTATGTCCAATTTTCTGAGGAACCACCAGACTGATTTGCAGAGCAGTTGGACCATCTTGCAATCCCACCAGCAATGGAAGGGTGTTCCTCTTTCTCCACATCCTTACCAGCATCTGCTGTCCCCTGAGTTTTCAATCTTAGCTATTCTGACTAGTATGAGGTAGAATCTCTAGGTCATTTTGATTTGTATTTTCCTGATGTCTAAGGATGTTGAACATTTTTTTTAGGTGCTTCTTGGCCATTCCAGTTTCCTCAGTTGAAAAGTCTCTGTTTAGCTCTGTTCCCAAGATTTTTGTTTATTTGTTTATTTTTTAAAGGTTTATTTAATTTATTATATGTATGTACAATGTAGCTATGTTCAGACACTCCAGTAGAGGGAATCAGATCTCATTATGGATGGTTGTGAGCCACCATGTGGTTGCTGGGATTTGAAATCAGGACCTTCAGAAGAGCAGTCAGTGCTTTAACCTCTTAGCCATCTCTCCAGCCCTGTTTCCCAGTTTTTAATGGGATCATTTGGTTCTCTGGAGGCTAACTTCTTGAGTTCTTTGCATATACTGGATATTAGCCCTCTATCGGATGTAGGATTGGTAAAGATGTTTTCCCAATCTGTTGTTTGCCATTTTGTCATATTGACAGTGTCCTTTGCCATACAGAAACTTTGTAATTTTATAAGGTCCCATTTGTAGATTCTTGATTTATAGCATAAGCCATTGGTGTTCGGTTCAGAAAATTTTCTCCTGTGCCCATGAGTTTGAAGCTTTTCACCAATTTCTCTTCTATTAGAATCCGTGTATCTGGTTTTTATCTGGAGGTCCTTGATCCACATGGACTTGAACTTTGTACAAGGAGATAAAAATGGATCAACTTGCATTCTTCTACATGTTGACTGCCAGTTGAACCACCACTATTTGTTGAAAATGATGTTTTTTCCCACTGGATAGTTTTAGCTCCTTTGTCAAAGATCAAGTGATTATAGGTGTGTGAGTTCATTTCTGGGTCTTTAAATCTATTTATTCCATTGATTTACATGCCTGTCGATGTACCAATACCATGCAGTTTTTATCTCTATTGCTCTGTAGTACATCTTGAGATCAGGGATGGTGATTCCTCCCCCCCCCCCTCCAAGTTCTTTTATTGTTGAGAACAGTTTTCACTATCCTGGGTTTTTTGTTATTCCAGATAAATTTAGAAATTGCTCTTTCTAACTCTATGAAAAATTCAGTTGGAATTTTGATGGGGATTGTATTGAATCTGTAGATTGCTTTCAGCAATTTGACCATTTTTATAATATCAATCCTGCCAATCTATGAACATGGGAGATCTTTCCATCTTCTTAGGTCTTCTTCAATTTCTTTCTTCAGAGACTTGAAGTTCCTGTTCTACAGATCTTTCACTTATTTGGTTAAAGTCACACCAAGATATTTTATATTATTTGTGATCATTGTGAAGGGTGTGGTTTCCCTAATTTATTTTTTAGCCCATTTATCCTTTGAATATAGGAAGTCTACTGATTTGTTTGAGTTAATTTTATATACAGACACATTGCTAAAGTTGTTTATTAAGTTTGTGAGTTCTCTGGTGGAATTTTTGCGCTCACTTAAGTATACTATCATATCATTTGCAAATGCTGATATTTTGACTTTTTCCTTTCCAATTTGTATCCCTTTGTCCTCCTTTTGTTGTCTAATTGCTCTAGCTAGAATTACAAGTACTATATTGAATAGATAGGGAGAGAGTGGGCAGCCTTGTCTCGTGGGATCAATTCAAGTTTCTCTCCATTTAGTTTGGTGTTGGTTACTGGTTTATTATATATTGCTTTTAGTATGTTTAGGTATGGGCCTTGAATTACTGATATTTCCAAGACTTTTAACATGAATGAATGTTGAATTTTGTCAAAAGCTTTTTCAGCATCTAATGAAATTATCATATTTTTTCTTTGAGTTGGTTTATGTAGTGGATTACATTGATGGATTTCTATATATTGAACCATCCCTGCATCTCTGGGATGAAGCCTACTTGATCATGGTGAATGATCATTTTGATGTGTTGTGGATTCTGTTTGCAAGAATTTTGGCATTTTTTGCACTCATATTCATAAGGGAAATTTGTCTGAAGTTCTCTTTCTTTGTTGGGTCTTTGTGTGGTTTTGGTATCAGCATAACCATGGCTTCATAGAACAAATTGGGTAGTATCCTTCTGTTTCTATTTTGTGGAATAGTTTGAAGAATATTGGTATTAGATCTTCTTTGAAGGGCTGATAGAATTCTGTACAAAACCCTTCTGGTCTTAGGATTCTTTTTTTGGTTGGGAGACTTTTAACGACTGCTTCTTTTTCTTTATGGGTTATGGGACTGTTTATATGGTTTATTTGGTCCTGATTTAACTTTGGTATTGGGTATCTGTCTAGAAAATTGTCCATTTCATCCAAATTTTCCAGTTTTGTTGAGTATAGGCTTTTGTAGTAGGATCTGATGATTGAATTTCCTCAGTTTCTGTTGTTATGGCTCCCTTTTCATTTCTCATTATATTAATTTGGATATTGTCTCTGTGCTCTCTGGTTAGTCTGACTAAGGGTTTATCTATCTTGTTGGTTGTTCTCAAAGAACCAGCTTTTAGTTTTGTTGATTCTTTGTATAGTTCTTTTTGTTTCTACTTGGTTGATTTTTAGCCCTGACTTTATTTCCTATAGTCTACTCTTGAGTGTATTTGCTTCTTTTTGCTCTAGAGCTTGCAGGTGTGCTGTTAAGCTGCTAGTGTATGCTCTCTCTAGTTTCTTTTTGGAGCCACTCAGAGCTAAGCTATGAGTGTTCATCTTAGGACTGCTTTCATTGTGTCCCATAAGTGTGGGTATGTTGTGCCTTCATTTTTATTAAACTCTAAAAAGTCTAATTTATTTCTTTAATTTTTACTTGACCAAGTTCTCATTGAGTAGGACATTGCTCAGTTTTCATGTGTGTGAGGGCTTCCTATTGTTTTTGTTGTTATTGAAGACCAGCCTTAGTCCATGGTGATCTGATAGGATGCATGGGATTATTTCAAATGTTGAGGCCTGTTTTGTGACTGATTATATGGTCAATTTTGGAGAAGGTACCATGAGGTGCTGAGAACAAGGTATATTCTTTTGCTTTAGGATGAAATATTTTATAAATATCTGTTAGATCCATTTCGTTCATAACTTGTGTTAGTTTCACTGTGTCTCTGTTTAGTTTCTGTTTCCAAGATTTGTCCATTGCTGACAGTGGGGTGTTGAAGTCTCCCATTATTATTGTGTGGGGTACAATGTGTGCTTTGAGTTTCAGCAAGGTTTCTTTTATGAGTGCCCTTGCATTTGCAGCATAGATGTTCAGAATTGAGAGTTCTTCTTGGTATAGTTTTACTTTGACCAGTATGAAGTGTCCTTACTGTATCTTTTTTCATCACTTTTGGTTGAAAGTCAATTTTATCCAATATAAGAATGGGCATTCCAGCTTGTTTCTTGGGACCATTTGCTTGGAAAATTGTTTTCCAACCTTTGAGGTAGTGACTGTCTTTGACACTGAGGTGGATTTCTTGTATGCAACATAATGTTGGGTCCTGTTTACATATCCAGTCTGTTAGTCTATGTCTTTTTATTGGGGAATTGAGTCCATTGATGTTAAGAGATATTGAGGAAAAGAGACTGTTACTTCCAGTTATTTTTGTGGAATTATGTTTGTGTGGCTATCTTCTTTTGGGCTTGTTGAAAAAAGATTACTTTATTGCTTTTTCTAGCATGTAGTTTCCCTCCTTGTATTGGTATTTTCCACTCGTTATCATTTTTTGAGCTCGGTTTGTGGAAATATATTGTGTAAATTTGGTTTTGTCATGGAATATCTTAGTTTCTCCATCTATGGTAATTGAGAGTTTTGCTGGGTATAGTAGCCTTGGCTGGCATTTGTGTTTTCTTAGGGTCTGTATGGCATCTTCTCAGGATCTTCTAGTTTTCATCGTTTCTGGTGAAAAGTCTGGTGTAATTCTTTTGTTTTAAGATGAATGTTCTAAAGATATCTGTTAAATATATTTGGTCCATAACTTCTGTTAGTTTCACTGTGTCTCTGTTTAGTTTCTGTTTCCAAGATCTGTCCATTGATGAGAGTTAGATGTTGAAGTTTCCTACTATTATTGTGTGAGGTGCAATGTGTGCTTTGAGCTTTAGTAAAGTTTCTTTTATGGATGTGGTTTCCCTTGAATTTGGAGGATAACTATTTAGAATTGAGAGTTCTTTGTAGATTTTTTCTATTGATGAGTATGAAGTGTCCTTCCTTATCTTTCTTGATAATTTTTCATTGAAAATCAATTATATTCAATATTAGAATGGCTACTCCAGCATGGTTTTTGGGACCATATACTTTTTCAGCTCTTTTCTCTGAAGTAGTGTCTGTCTTTGACACTGAGTTTTCTGTATGCAGCAAAATGCTGGGTCCTGTTTATGCATCCAGTCTGTTAGTCTATGTCTTTTTATTGGGGAATTGAGTCCATTGATGTTAAGAGATATTTAGGAATAGTGATTGTTGCTTCCTGTTATTTTTGTTGTTAGAGGTGGAATTTTGTTTGTGTGGCTATGTTCTTTTGGGTTTGTTGAAAGAAGATTACTTTATTGCTTTTTCTAGGGTGTGCTTTCCCTCCTTTGTTGGAGTTTTCCATATATTATCCTTTGTAGTGCTGGACTTACGGAACTATATTGTATAAATTTGGTTTTGTCATGGATATCTTGGTTTCTCCATCTATGGTAATTGAGAGGTTTTCTGGGTATTATAGCCTGGGCTAACATTTATGTTCTCTTAGGGTCTGTGTGACATCTGCCCAGCATTTTCTAGCTTTCATAGTCTCTGGTGAGAAGTCTTGTGTAATTCTGATAGGTCTGATTTTATATGTTACTTGACCTTTTTCCCTTACTGCTTTTAATATTCTTTGTTCTATGCATTTGATGTTTTGACCATTATGTGACGGGAGGAATTTCTCTTCTAGACTAACCTATTTGGAGTTCTGTAAGCTTCTTGTATGTTCATGGGCATCTCTTCCTTTAGGTTAGGGAACTTTTCTTCTATAATTTTGTTGAAGATATTTACTGGCCCTTTAAGTTGGGAATCATTGCTCATGTCTATACCTTTTATCCTTAGGTTTGATCTTCTCATTTTGTTCTGGATTTCCTGGATGTTTTGGGTTAGGACCTTTTTGCATTTTTCATTTTTTTTGACTGTTGTGTCAATGTTTTCTATGGTATCTTTGGCACCTAAGATTCCATCTTCTATTTTTTTCTCTTTTCTATCTCTTGTATTCTGTTGGTGATGCTTGTGTGTATGATTCCTGATATTTTTCCTAGGTTTTCTGTCTCCAGGTTTGCCTTTATGCTTTCTTTATTGTTTCTGTTACCATTTTTAGAACCTGGTGGTTTTGTTCAATTCCTTCACCTATTTGGTTGTGTTTTCCTGTAATTTTTTAAGGGTCCTTTGTGTTTCCTTTTTAAGGGCTTCTAGTTGTTACCTATATTCTCCTCTATTTTTTAAAGGGAATTTTTTATGCCCTTCTTAAAGTCCTCTGTCATCATCATGAGATGTGATTTTAAATCAGAGTCTTGCTTTTCTGTTGTGTTGAGGTATCCAAGGTTTGCTGTGGTGGGAGAAATGGGTTCTGATTATGCCTAGTGGCCTTGGTTTCTCTTGCTTAAGTTCTTGCCCTTGTATCTTGCCACCTGGTTGTCTCTGGTGTTATTTAGTCTTAATGTCTCTGGTCGTGGCATATCCCTCCTTTAAGCCTGTGTGTCAGAGGCCAGATCTCTCTAGGAGGAATTTGGGCCTGGAGCACTGTGGCACAGGATCAGCTCTGGGCACAGATGGAAACTGGAAAGATCCTTTCCAGGCTGCTCATTGGTTCCTGTGTCCTCAGGGCTCTTGGTGGTCTTACCTGTGTTCACAGGCATGTCAATCCTTCTGGGAGACCAGCTCTCTCCTGGAAGTATTTGGGTATGCAGAGCTGTAGCACATAATCTGCTCTGGGCACTACAGGATCAACTCTGAGTACAGACAGAAACCAGGACCTTGGATTTCTGATCCTCTTATCTCCACTTTCCAAATGCTAAGATTACAGGTATATGCTACTATATCTGACCATTAATTTGTTTGTTTATTTGTTTTGTTTTGTTTTTCTTTTTGTTGTTACAATCCAGGGAAACTAAACAAAATCCAAATGTCTCTTTTGGGGCTAGTTGGAGCAAAAGACAATTTTATCTGAAGTCAGAGTCTCTTGGCTCTTGTCTTTAAGACAACTTTACTCTTTAATGTGTTGTAGTGCCTTGAAGGACTGCTGATGAAGTGCTCCTAGGCAGAATTCTGCTGGGCTTTGAAGTAATGAAGGCCTTAAGTTCTCTCTAATGACAACTCTCTTTTGACCATAGGGTGCTAACCCCATGTGAGTCATTAATGACAGAATTTTCTGGGTGAAGTTACCTGGAAGACATGAAGCAGGTGGCTGAGTGACCTCAGAGTTGCAATTGAGCTATGCTGAGCCTCTTTCATTTTCTGGGAAATAAAGAACTGCCTTATGTGATCGCTAAGGGCTCCAGGGCTCAAAACACTCTATAGCCCATGACTTGAGTTATTCCAAAAGCCTATTATTAATAAAAATAATAGCTTCCATTTTTTTGAGCACCAGCTCCAGTCTGGCAATTACACCAGCAGACCCTATATATGACTCTCTCCTCTAGGCATAACATGATTGCCATCTTGAAATAGAGATTACCCTGGACTGGTAACTATAGCAACTAATTGAGCAGAGCCATACTAAGATAGCAATGCGTATTATAAGATTGACTGAGTGACTGACAACCCTGGTAGAAAAAAGAGATGGGAGGGACATGGGACCCCCACCAGGAATTCCAGCTATTATTCTCCTCTGCTCTCTCCTGACTACCAGTGATTGGAGATGCTGGAGTATATAGGAAGAGTAACTGAGAGAGGGACTCCAGGATGCAGCTCCCAGCAGGCTACTATCCTTGATGGGGTGGGAATTAGTGGTGATGCAGATATTCAGGGATCAGTGACTCCTGACCCATGCCATGTAAGGAAGTCCAGAAAACTCCTTGATCCACCAGACTGGATTTTGATGGAATTGTTGCTTGGGTCTGTCATTGATGCCCTATGCAATCAGTAGACATTTGTTCACATCTCCCCAGGAAGTTAACACCATCCATACTATCTAAATATTAAGACACTGCCCCCAGTGACCCCAATTAGCTGTGGAGAATGGTAAGGCAGTCCAGGGCAGTTAGTAGGCTGGTCATAGTTCCTAGCTCTATACTATAAGTTTCTTTCTAGCTTATGGTCAATTCATTAAAGGGGATTTAAAGTAATGAGGATTGACTGACCTTGGGAACACCTCTCTCCTAATATTTGCCCATCCATCCTGCTAATTAGTCTTACAGTTTAAGGCTCAAAAGCTTTCATTTTGCTAGACTTAGGAGGATCAGGGCTGACAAAAGGACAGAGTATCTGGTGTGCTAATGTTGACCTTGACATGACAAAATTCCTTTGCAGCCTTTGTGCTAGGGACATCAACCCTTGTATGGCTGCTGTCTTGTTCCAATCCTAAGTAGCAGTTATGCATCTATTTTACAAATATGGTTTTTTTAAATGCATGAATCAACTGGTCTATTCCTGTCTCTGATCAAGACTCTTAAGTAAGTAACTGCACTTCTGGGTATCTCCTAAATGTGTCCTTCTTCTTTGTAAAGGTGAAAGGGACATACATTATCGGTGCAGGTGATCCATTACCCACTTCTTTAGTGAAAAAAGTGCCCCGTGGGTTCCCCTATTAGATGGAGCACAGGCTCTCTGTGTTGCATGATCTTGCTTTCTCTCTGCTTTGTTTCTCTCACTCAAGAATCCCTCTCCCCTTCTCAGCTTCCCGCCCACTCATGTTTTAAGTGCTGGCATCTCTGTTAGCATCCTATGGAGAGCTTTTCACTTCTCATTCCTGCAGTTTCTAAAAAGACAGGCAGTCTTGGGAAGGAGCAGTAGCTTTTGCCAGGTTGATGCAGGGCAATCAGGAACTGCCAGGAGACTCAAGGAGAAGGAGTGGGTGTTGTCTTGGAGATTTCTTTACCTCACTGTATTACTTGGAGTCTTAATTCAAAGAGCCCCTGTGATATATTCTTTATAACAGTTTTCTTTTAACAAAGAGAAAAAGAAAGAGCAAGGCCCATGTATAGTTTGGAGCATAAATTAAGCATGATACATTTGTATTTCTAGGCTAAGAATTATAACCATGGCTCTTGATGCATTGTGCTTTCTTTCACCCCTTTGTGAAACTTCATCACTTGGGAAAAGTTGCTGATGAAGTGTCTGAGGCCATGGTAGCTCCTGCATCATCTGAACTAGTCCTAAAGCATCTTGGATCTACAATATTAGGAAAGGAATGAGCAAGGAAACAAACAAGCAAAAATACCAGGTAAGAATTGTCATTTTGATATTACAACTAGGCTTTGGGTACACACAATTTCCTTTAAACCTATAGTGACTCTCTATAAAAGTTTACTGTGGTTATGATTCCAGCTGGAGAGATTACTGTGCCTAGACTTAAGTCACAGAGATAATTGTCAGAGAAAACAATATTAAAACACAGGTCTCTGTCATTAATCCATCACTAACCCTGGACCATTTTGAAATGAGGTAGTGTTTCTTTTCTCTCTCATGTAGAAAGTAACTCGGTTTGTGGTAAGGGGATGACAGTAGCTGGGATGCAATATCCTCTGCCAGGTGTGAACAGTATGTACAGCTTAGGGAAACTGAGGTATCATATAGTGTAAACAATTTGGCAAGACCTAGTGTGAATGGACAAGTCCATGCTCTATGACTCAATCAGTATCCTTCATGGCCAACATGATAAAAAATAACAAGTTGTATTCCAGGGGGAAAACATACCAACAAATGACCTCATTGTTACCATGTGAAATGGAAAACACTTTAGTCTATGCAAAGACTGATAAGGCAATTGCTTTGCACAGGGCTGTGCCATGTGGCATCTGTAAGTGGTATGGCTCTGTATGTGTCGAAAGAGCTGAAGCTCAAATGTATTGTGCTGAAACAGAAAATGACAAAAGTATGTGGCACACATGACACTATTACAGTGACTACCTATGATCACAAATAGCATGGGGACACAGGTAGGAAGGGATGCTGGTGACTTTTCTTATGCTGTGAGTAGATTCTTGACAAGAATCAATGGAAAATTCCACTTGGCCGAAGAAGAAGGAAGGAAGAGGAGGAGTCATGAGGTTGGGATGAGGATGTTGCAGAAGGGACCTGGGAGGAGTTGAAGAGGATTGAAGGGGATAGATTCAGGCATGATACAACTAAAGAAATCATTACTGTAATTAAAAAAAACTTAAATCAAGAAGAGTTGATTTCATCTTACACTTTGAGAAGATGCAGCCCATTATGGGAGAAGTCACAGTGCTAGGAACAGGAGGGAGCTGATCACATTGGATCTTAATTGAGGAAGCAGAGAGCTTAGAGACAGTACGGCCAGGCAAGAAAGTCTCTAACCCCACCTCATGTGATTCATTTCCTCCAGTAAGATTCCCACTAAAGGTCCTATACCTTCCAGTGCAGTGCTTCCTGCTGGAAACAGTGTGCAGACACTTCAGCCATGGGGAACATTTCACAATCAAACTAAAACAGAGGGATAGATAGACATCGATGTTGGGTTTCATTCAAAGAGGGGGAAGAAAAAGAGGTAGGTAAATAGGTAGGTAGGTAGATAGATAGATAGATAGATAGATAGATAGATAGATAGATAGACAGATAGACAGACAGACAGACAGACAGACAGACAGACAGACAGACAGACAGACAGATAGATGGAATGGTATTGTGGGATAGGGGAGGTACCATGGTGGTCAAGACAGGACAGAGATTCCACTGCTTTTAATATTTCCATGTTTTCCAAGTAGAAACTTAAGTAGAAAGTAAAATTTTCTGAAGAGTAAGCTTTTCACACATGGCTAACAGAAGAATACCTATTTCTTACCAGTTCCTGCTTGTCTGAGTTTTCCTATGTACAAATAGTTTATAACTACTTTATTCAAGTAGAAAGGAGAAAGTTCACCTGGAGGGTTTACATAGGCAGGTGTGTGTGTGTGTGTGTGTGTGTGTGTGTGTGTGTGTGTGACCACTCAGACCCCATTTTGTGTCATCTGTAGGCAGATGGTGGTTGTACTTGACATCCTTATCATCCTTATGACTCCTTGACCACCTATTCACCCATTGGGACAGTGCCTTGTTGCTGACCTGTTAATGATTCTCTGATATGACTTTAAAAGCCAAACATTCTTATCCCTGCTTTGAAGTACTCGGTATATTTGGGATCTTTTCTTTCTTGCTTGATGCCCAGGTTCAACGTGGCTCTCCTGTCTTCTCCCGTTCTGTGTAAGGTTATTGGGAAGGCTGAGCAGTATGGGGAGAGAGCATGTCTGCCTCACTGCAGGCACGGCATCTTGTGGCTCGGTCCACTAAACCCCCAAGTTCTCCCTTCCCTGAGGTAAGTGGGCATGCTAAGGAGCTTGATTTTGTCTGCCAGGCATTTTTCTCCAAACTCATCTTGCTGTTTTGCATGCTCCCTTTTCTCAATTGAAGCAGGACTTACTGGGCAGCAGCCTCTCCTGAGACCCCATCCTTCTTTTGGCTCAGCAAATTTCCTTCTCGCTTTTCCATCTCCCCTCTCCCTCCCATTCTGTTTCACCTTTTCTTCTGCCCTTTTTTGCTCCTCTGCTCTGAGATGCCTGCCTGAGCACCGCAGGAGCTTCTTCTGCTAGTTCCACTCAGCACATCCGTATCAATTAAGCACTGTTATTATTTTGTTCTTTCTGGTTAAATACATTCAAAATGTCACAGAAGCTATGGCCTAAGTAGACAAAAAAATATGTACTTCTGGGGTTCTGTGAAGCTTTGAATTCATGTGTCCTTTACCCAGGTATTACAAGGACCAGTGATGGGTGTTTGTGGAATAACTGAAGTACACAGAGAATAATGTGAAGATGTCAGCTGTGGCTATACTTGCACTGTTAAGTTGACAGAATTTCAGCACTCCATGAAAGTCAGGCCTGGGTAAGGGTCTTCCATTTGGCATCTCTAGTTTCCCTCAGAAGGGCTCCTGCACGTTGTTTAGGAATCCCTAAGGGAGGTATTGACTTTGTCAGTAAAGAACTTGCCAAACAAGTAGAAGGACATATGTACCCATTTAACAAAGACAAGCATGGTGGTGCATGTTCCTAACTCCAGTATCATGGAGAGAGAGAGAGAGAGAGAGAGAGAGAGAGAGAGAGAGAGAGAGAGAGAGAGAGAGAGAGGCCCAGTGAGAAACTGTTTCAAATGATAAGATGGAGGGGTCTAGAGGCACAACACCTGTGACTGATCTATGGCTTCTGCACGAATGCACACACAGTGTATTGCACATATGCATGGGTACACATGCATGGGTACTTTTAAGCACACACACACACACACACACAAACACAAACACACACACACAGATGTACCATTCACAGACCCAGAGCAAGAGAGTGAGAGAGAGCAAGAGAGAGCTAGAGAGAGACAGACAGAGACAGAGAGAGACAGAAAGATAGAGAGGGAATGAGGGAGGAAATAGGGAGGGAAGGAGGGAAAGAGAGAGAAACCTAGAGAGAGAGGGAGACCCTAACAAGGCATTTTTGATTGTATGCATATGGGCGAATCATTTCCTGCTATTTTTGACATAAACAAGATAAAACTTAGTTTATTCATAGTATAAGCACATTTGTAGGTGGTTGCCAGGAAAACAAGTCTTCCTAGTGAGTCTTAAAGTGATTCCTTCTTACTCATTTCCAATTCACTGAGACTCATCCAAGTAATAATCTCTAAAACAAGGTGAAAAACGAGGCAATAAAGGTGTAATGCAATTGATTCAACAGTAAGTACTGTGCTGTCTGTGGAGTATGAACAAAGCTCTGGAGAGGCAGGCCGATGCCTCAAGGACCTTAGGCACTCAATGTCTGTCTCCCCACTACAGTGGAGAGGCCAAGGTCTGCTGTTCCAATGGCCTAGCTCTGCAGCAGAAAGCTCCCAGAAACCCTACAATGGCTAACAGTGTTCCACTGAGTTTCCAAATCCCATGTTCACTTCATTTAATACTGCGAAGGATGCTGGGATATCCCCTGCCAGAAGAGGTACTAGGGAAATGTGTAACCATGTAATTTGTCCTTTTCATGACTGGGTCTTGAATTATCAAAAGTCTCTTATACAAGAAAAACAATTTGGGAACCATATTTCAATGCATACATACTTGAAATTCAGTATACGTTGTTTATTAATGTACTGTTGAGGGCACTGGGACTGAAACTTAAGGGGAAGGTCATTCACAAACTTGTTAGAACTAATAAATCAAGCTTAAATCCATACTAACCTGCCAATTAAAGAAACAGATAAAAGCAAAATGAACAAATTAAAAAGCAGAGAAAAAATTCACGACTTCTCTGAGGATTCTCTTCTAACCTTGGAGATGGAAACACGTTCTTCAGAGGGAAAGACCAAGAGGTCTGTGTTTGAGGCACTGATGAGAACTGGAGTCTGCATAATGAAACAGCCCAGTCCAGCCGGTTGGTCTGAAAGAGACTCAAGACTTTGATGCTGAGGGTAAAGAAGCAAGATGGCTCCCTAATGGAATACTCTTCTCTCTGGTAGCAATCTCAATCTGAAATGATGGTCTAGATTTAAGAAGTGTTCTCTTGGCTCTGCAGGACCTGGTAGTATTATTACTCCATTAATATCAATACATTTATCACAGTCCTGCTGTTCCTAAAATCCATCCAAGGTTTAGGCTTCTGTTGGATGGGATCTTAGCTGAAAGTACAGGATCATTTATGATGGTTATTAATGTCTATGAACTTGACAGTATCTAGAATCATGAAAAGACATGGTATTCAGGGCATGTCTGTGAGAGAATTTCTAGACTTGGTTAATTGAGATTGGAGGAGCCACCCTAAATGTGTGCTTTGTGAAATGGGCTAGGTCTTCAACTTAATAAAATGGAGAAAACACCAGCTGGTAATTTCTCTCTAACTTCTTGATTGGGCATACAATGTGACCACTGACCTCTTGCTCCTGTCACCTTACCCTGATGGACTGTATCCCTCCTTCCTTATGTTGTTTTCATCAGGTGTTTTGTCAGTCCCAGCAAAGAACAAAGATTTATTGATGCATCGATAAAGGAGATAGTTATGAAATGAATGTGGCAACCTGAAGTTTATATCTAACTTTAATTTCTCCAATGACCCAAACGAGAACCCAGAGCTTTCTGTAAAAAGCAGCTTCTACTTAGTATCTCTCTGTGGCTTCTGTGTGATAAAAAACATTGATGGTTATAACTCAGCACTAAACCCTGTGTGCTACAGTATTGACTTGCCTGTCATGATGTGCTCACAGGCACATTAGTGGCAAGAAGGTTATGGGGTGACCAACTGCTTTCTGATTGGATTTCAAAACTTCCATAGAAGAGATTTTATGCAGCTACTGTAAATCTAGCCAAAACCCTGAGTCTGAGGAGATCATACTTCCTATATGAGAACCTGTTGTTATTTTGTTAGACATATTTCCAAATCCCTCAATCTTAAGGGGAGTTCAGAGTTACTTTGTATGATATAAACTCCAGAAAACTGGAATGGTGATTGTTATAAGGTAAACTTAGACATGATTCCCAAGATAAGACAAAAAGAGGTGGTAAGATGCCTCAGTTGGAGGCGTTATCCAGCTATGTTAAGGATAAGCTTCTATGTTAAGAGGCTCTGAGGAAAATGCACTTTACAGGAGACCTAGGTGGTTTTGTCCTGAAATTCCTTCATTGTCTTGTGTCTTAGAATTTCTATTGCTGTGAAGAAACAACATGATCATGGCAGCTCTTAGAAAGGAAATCATTTAATTGGGGTTGACTTACAGGTTCAAGAGCTTAGTCCATTTCTGACATGGCAGGAAACAGGGAGACACATAGGCAGACGTGATGTGCTAGAGAAAGAGTTGAGAGAGATCTACATCCTGATCTCCTGTCAGCAAGAAGAGATACTGGGCCTAGTTTGAGCATTTGAAACACTCAAAGTCCATCCATGCCCGGTGACACACTCTAGTCAGCAATCACATACTACCTCCAACAAGGCCATCCCTCCTAATAGTGTCATACACTATGAGCCTATGGGAGCCATTTTTATTCAGACCACCATGTCTTGTTACTGGATCTAACTTCTGAATTGTCACGGCTCTTCTGAGAATATAGGACTACAAAATAGAAAGAAACAGGTAATTCAAGGCAAGTAGCAGAGATGTATATGTGAGAGACTTCCTTCTATCAATTCTTCTATCCAAGGCCAGAGAGAGACAGTGCCAGGAGGCACACATATATGGGTGAGCTCTCAGTGTCCAAAGTAGCATCTCTCTTTAGAAGTGTGTTGGGCTGGGTCTAGTTGTTAGGCTTGCAATTCCAGTTACTGCGGGGTGCTAAGCCTAGAGGGTTACAGTTTTCAGGCATGTGTAGACAACAAAATATTAGGAAAATTATGAGGCAGGAGAAAAGGAGTTGGTCCATGGCATTCTACCTTCATGAAACATTAAATACCTTAAAGTGACTATACCTTAAAGTGACTTAAGGTGACCAGGAGCCAGAAGACTTATGCAAATGAACAATGCCAAACTCTCCTTGGAGAAGCCCCTCTTCTGAGTCCTCCCAGATCTAAAGAGCTTTGACTATAGTGTGCAGATTTCTTTTTTCACATATTATATAATTTGGTAGCAGGAAATTTAACTCTTGCACCAAGAGGGAAGTTGAATTAAGGAATGTGTTATTGAGAACATACACATTTATGTGTATGTGCCCGTGGGTGCCCCACATATACTAGAAGAGTATGCTCCATCCCCAAAAGGTGGTTGTGAACTGCCCTAAATAGGCACTAGGAACAAAATTCTAGTCCCCCATAGGAGCAGTGGGTGCTCTTAACAGCTGATTGTGTCTTCCAGTTCAAACAAGAAGTTTTATCCCAAGTGTAAAGGTAGAAAAAATAATTATGAGACAATTTATCCCACATAGAATGGACATAAAGAAAGAACAAGGTAGATATTGATTGGATTGTTTTCAAAATTTTCTGGCTAGTTTGAGAGAAATTTTTCCTTATGAAGAATCTGGAACATATCCTTTAGTTACATTTTGGTTTGCTTATTTCAATTTGTGACTAACACAACAGGTCTCTCCGTGGGGTAAGAATGGATTTATCTCTCAACTGATGCTGCAACTAGGAAAATTATCTAATATTTTTGAGTCTTGAGCTCCTAGTCCCTAAGGTGTGGGTAATAATCTGGTACTATTTAAGAGACTCTGAACTTGTCTGATGAGAGGGACATGTTTAGAAGATAACTAATGTGTGAATGAGTGTGTCTTTAGTGACCACACTGTGTGTGGAGCTATGGGTCTGTGTTCCAGTTCTTTGGAAATCTCCCATCCCAGCTCCCTCTCCTTTTAGAAGAGACAATATATTCTACCAGAGCAGAGTCAACAGTGAGAGGCTCAGGTGTACATAGTCACTGGCTGATCGTGCAATATTCTTTTTAAGCTATTTACTGTGGAGCCTTGTTCCAAGCACTGTGTTTGGGAGTCAAGACTTGATGATACACAGCGCATGATTTTCTTTTTTTTTTTAATTGATATATTTTTTATTTATATTTCAAATGATTTCCCCCTTTCTGGGTCCCCACTCCCTGCAAGTCCCATAAGCCCCCTTCCCTTCCCCTGTTCCTCCATCTATCCCTTCCCGCTTCCCTGTTCTGGAATTCCCCTATGCTCTTGCACTGAGACTGTGTTACCTCACTTAGTATGATGTTCTCCAGCTTCATCGATTTGTCTATGAATTTCATGAATTCATTGTTTCTAATGGCTGAATAGTACTCTATTGTGTAAATATACCAATTTTTTTGTATCCATTCCTCCGTTGAAGGACACCTGGGTTCTTTCCAGCTTCTGGCTACTACAAATAGGGCTGCTATGAACATAGTGGAGCATGTGTCCTTATTGCATGCTGAAGAATCCTCTGGGTATATGCCCAGGAGTGGTATAACAGGGTCCTCAGTGTCATGCCCAGTTTTCTGAGGAACCACCAGACTGATTTGCAAAGTGGTTGCACCATCTTGCAATCCCACCAGCAGTGGAGGAGTATTCCTCTTTCTCCACATCCTCGCCAACACCTGCAGTATCCTGAGGTTTTGACCTTAGCCATTCTGACTGGTGTGAGGTGAAATCTCATGGTTGTTTTGATTTGCATTTCCCTAATGATTAACGATGTTGAACATTTCTTAAGGTGTTTCTCAGCCCTCTGAACTTCTTCATGTGAAAATTCTTTGTTTAGCTCCGTACCCCACTTTTTAATGGGGTTATTTGGTTCTCTGGGTTCTACCTTCTTGAGTTCTTTGTATATATTAGATATTAGCCCTCTGTTGGATTTAGGGTTGGTGAAGAGCCTTTCCCAATCTGTTGGTTGATGTTTTGTCCTTTTGACAGTGTCCTTTGCCTTACAAAAACTTTGTAGTTTTTTGAAGTCCCATTTGTCAATTCTTGATCTTAGAGCGTAAGCTATTGGTGTTCTATTCAGGAACTTTTCCCCTGTCCCCATGTCCTCAAGGGTCTTCCCCAGTTTCTTTTCTATTAGTTTCAGTGTGTCAGGTTTTATGTGGAGGTCCTTGATCCATTTGGAGTTGAGCTTAGTACAGGGAGATAAGAATGGATCAATTCTCATTCTTCTGCATGCTGACCTCCAATTGAACCAGCACCATTTGTTGAAAAGACTATCTTTTTTTCCACTGTATGCTTTCAGATCCTTTGTCGAAGATCAAGTGACCATAGGTGTGTTGGTTCATTTCTGGGTCTTCAATCCTATTCCATTGATCCGCTTGCCTGATATTGTACCAATACCATGCAGTTTTTATCACTATTGCTCTGTAGTAAAGTTTAAGGTCTGGGATACTGAATCCCCCTGAAGTTCTTTTACTGTTGAGAATAGTTTTAGCTATCCTGGGTTTTTTATTATTCCAGATGAATTGGAGAATTGCTCTTTCTAGCTCTATGAAGAACTGGGTTGGGATTTTTATGGGAATAGCATTGAATCTGTAGATTGCCTTTGGTAAGATGGCCATTTTAACTATATTAATCCTACCAATCCACGAGCATGGAAGATTTTTCCATTTTCTGAGATCTTCTTCGATTTCCTTCTTCAAAGATCTGAAGTTGTTGTCATATAGGTCTTTCACTTGTTTGGTTAGCGTCACCCCAAGATACTTTATGATGTTTGTAGCTATTGTGAAGGGATTCGTTTCCCTAATTTCGTTCTCAGTATGCTTGTCCTTTGAATTTATAAAGGCTACTGATTTGCTTGCATTGATTTTGTAGCCAGCCACTTCGCTGAAGTTGTTTATCAGCTGTAGGAGTTCTCTAGTAGAGTTTTTAGGGTCACTTAAGTATACTATCATATCATCTGCAAATAGTGATAGTTTGACTTCTTCCTTTCCAATTTGTATCCCTTTGACTTCCTTATGTTGTCTAATTGCTCTAGCTAGGACTTCAAGAACTATATTGGAAAGATATGGAGAGAGGGGGCAGCCTTGTCTAGTCCCTGATTTTAGTGGGATTGCCTTAAGTTTCTCTCCATTTAGTTTGATGTTGGCTACCGGTTTGCTGTATATTGCTTTTACTATGTTTAGATATGGGCCTTGAATTCCTGTCCTTTCCAAGACTTTTAGCATGAAAGGATGCTGAATTTTGTCAAATGCTTTTTCAGCATCTAATGAAATGATCATGTGGTTTTTTTCTTTGAGTTTGTTTATGTAGTGGATAGCATTTTTGGATTTCCTTATATTGAACCATCCCTGCATCCCTGGGATGAAGCTTACTTGATCATAGTGGATGATGGTTTTGATGTGTTCTTGGATTCGGTAGGCAAGAATTTTATTTAGTATTTTTGCATCAATATTCCTACAGGAAATTGGCCTGAAATTCTTTCTTAGTTGGATCTTTGTGTGGTTTTGGTATCAGCGTAATAGTGGCTTCGAAGGAGTTGGGTAGTGTTCCTTCTGTTTCTATTTGGTGGAAAAGTTTGAAGAGTATTGGTGTTAAGTCTTCTTTGAAGGTCTTATAGAATTCTGCACTGAAACCATCTGCCCCTGTGCTTTTTTTGGTCGGAAGTCTATCTATGACCCCTTCTATTTCATTAGGGGTTATGGGTCTGTTTAGATGGTCTATTTGATCCTGGTTTAATTTTGGTAATGGGTATCTGTCTAAGAAAATGTCCATTTCCTCCAGATTCTCCCGTTGTGTTGAGTACAGGTTTTTGTAGTAGGATCTGATGATTTTTTGAATTTCCTCGGTTTCTGTTGGAATATCTCCTTTTTCATTTCTTATTTTGTTAATTTGGATACTTTCTCTGTGCCCTTTGGTTAGTCTGGCTAAGGGTTTATCTATCTTGTTGATTTTTTCAAAGAACCAGCTTTTGGTTTTGTTGATTCTTTCTATGGTTCTCTTGGTTTCTACTTGATTGATTTCAGCCCTGAGTTTGATGATTTCCTGTCTTCTTCTTCTCCTGGGTGAATTAGCTTCTTTTTTTGTTCCAGGGCTTTCAGTTGTTTTGTTAATCTTCTAGTGTATGCTCTCTCGAATTTCTTTTTGGAGGCACTCAAAGCTATGAGTTTTCCTCTTAGCACTGCTTTCATTGTGTTCCATAGATTTGTGTGTGTTGTGCCTTCATTTCTAATAAATCTTTGATTTCTTTCTTTATTTCTGCCTTGACCAAGGTATCATTGAGTAGAGTATTGTTCAGTTTCCATGTGTATGTGGACTTTCTGTTGTTTTTATTGTCATTAAAGACCACTTTTTCTCCATAATGATCTGATAGGAGGCATGTGATTATTTCAATCTTCTTATATTTGTTGAGATCTGTCTTGTGACCAACTATATGATCTATTTTGGAGAAGGTACCATTAGGTGCTGAGAAAAAGGTATATTCTTTTGCTTTGGGGTGAAAAGTTCTATATATATCTGTTAACTCCAATTGGTCCAAAGCTTCAATTAGTTTCACTGTCTCCCTGTTTAGTTTCTGTTTTCCTGATCGGTCCATTTGTGAGAGTGGAGTGTTGAAGTCACCCACAATTATTTTGTTAGGTGCAATGTGTACTTTGAGATTTAGTAAAGTTTCTTTTATGAATGAGGGCGCCCTTGTATTTGGGGAATAGATGTTCAGGATAGAGAGTTCTTCTTGTTGGATTTTTCCTTTGACCAGCAAGAAGTGACCTTCCATGTCTCTTTTGATGACATTAGGTTGAAAGTCAATTTTATCTGATATGAGAATGGCAACTCCAGCTTGTTTCCTGGGACCATTTGCTTGTAGAATTGTCTTCAAGCCTTTTACTCTAAGGTAGTTTTTTGTCTTTCACACTGAGGTGTGTTTCTGTATGCAGCAAAATGTAGGGTCCTGTTTACGTAACCAGTCTGTTAGTCTATGTCTTTTTATTGGGGAATTGAGTCCATTGATGTTAAGAGATATTAAGGAGTAGTGGTTATTGCTTCCTATCATTTTTGATTTTAATTTTATACGTGTGTGGTTATCTTCTTTGGGTTTGATGAAAGAAGCTTAATATCCTGCTTTTTCCAGGGTATAGTTTCCTTAGTTGTAATGGTGTTTTCCCCCTATTATCCTTTGTAGGGCTGGGTTTGTGGAAAGATATTGTGTAAATTTGGTTTTGTCATGGAATATCTTGGTTTCTCCCTCTATAGTAATTGAGAGTTTTTCTGGGTATAATAGTCTCGGCTGGCATTTGTGTTCTCTTAGAGTCTGCATGAGCTCTGCCAAGGAACTTCTAGCTTTCATGGTCTCTGGTGAGAAATCTGGTGTAATTCTGATAGGTCTTCCTTTATATGTTACTTGCCCTTTTTCTCTTACTGCCCTCAGTATTCTTTCTTTGTTTAGTACATTTGCGGTTTTGATCATTATGTGACAGGAGGTATTTCTGTTCTGGTCCAGTCTGTTTGGAGTTCTGTAGGCTTCTTGTATATTCATGGGCATCTCTCTCTTTAGGTTAGGGAAGTTTTCTTCCATAATTTTGTTGAAGATATTTGCTGGCCCTTTAAGTTGTAAATCTTCACTCTCATCAATGCCTATAATCCTTAGATTTGGCTTTCTCATTGTGTCCTGGATTTCCTGGATGTTTTGGGTTACAAGCTTTTTGCATTTGCATTTTCTTTAACTGTTGAGTCCATGGTTTCTATGGTATCTTCGGCATCTGAGATTCTTTCTTCTATCTCTTGTATTCTGTTGTTGATATTTGTGTCTATGGTCCCTGATTTTTTCCCAAGGTTTTCTATCTCCAAAGTTGTCTCCCTTTGTGCTTTCTTAGTTGTTTCTACTTCTGTTTTTAGATCCTGGAAGTTTTTGCTCAATTCCGTCATTTGCCTGTTTGTGTTTTCCTCTAATTCTTTAAGAGATTTTTGTGTTTCCTTTTTCATGACTTCTGCCTGTTGATCAAAGTTTTCCTGTATTTCTTTAAGTGATTTTTGCGTTTCCTCCTTATTGGCTTTTGTATTTTCCTGAATTTCTTTCAGTGATTTTTGTGTTTCCCTTGTAAGGGCTTCTAATTTTTGATCCATTTTCTCCTGTACCAGCATCATGACCAGTGATTTTAAATCCAAATCTTGTTTTTCTGGTGTGTTGGGATATCCAGGACTTGCTATTGTTGGAGAATTGGGTTCAGGTGCTGTCACAATGCCTTGGTTTCTGTTAGTAACGTTCCTACATTTGCCTTTAGCCATCTAGTTCTCCCAGGTGTTAGATGGTCTTATTGTCACTGGCTGGTGCTTCAACCTACTGTGGATCTTTAAGGTTATTTCTGCAACACTGGATGACTGGGTTTCCTCTGGCACAGATTACTGATATGCTTCCTTCCTCTTTTGTGCCTTTGGAGCCCTGCTCAGTCTTGCCTCAAGCAATGTTATACTTAGGTTGTCAATGTCAACCAGGTGTTCTCTGTCTGCTCTATTATGGGGTGAAGATGGTGTGGTGGGGGTCACTCCCTCTGTTGATTCTCACCTAGGACACAGGTCCCATGATGGACTGGCTTGCAGATGAACCGCCTATGTGCTCAGTTCCTTGGAGCAGGCAGACCCCTAGCAGTTTGCACCACCAGAGATCTAAAGCACAGAGTGTTACAGTACCTAGTGACCCTTTTCTGTCCCTGCAGGCAGCGAATATGGCTGCGGGGCTTCTCTCCTTCTGCAGCTCTCCAGGCAGGATGCAGGCCCCACTCCTGGCAGGCTGGCAGACAAACTGCCTATGTGCTCAGTTCCTGAGTGCAGGCAGACCCCTGGCGGTTTGCATCACCAGAGATCTAAAGCTCAGGGTGATACAGTACCTAGTGACCCTTTTCTGTACCGGCAGGCAGCGAATATGGCCGCGGGGCTTCTCTCCTTCTGCCTGAATCTTTTAATATATATGCACGATTTTCTTCTAAACAATATTAAATTCTAGTGCTGGGAACCTTAACCAAGGCAGGAAGTCCAAGCACAGCATGTAGTGTTTGAAGTAAAGTGATTTTTCTGACTTAGTATATGAACTAAAGAAAATAACACGGCATTGTTCCCAAACACTAAAGAGACCAAGTTTCCATGTTATTTTCTTTTACTTATTTATGTATACTTCAGCTTTTCATTTATTTGTTTTAATTTTAACTTAGCTTTTTTTTCATCTCTCTGTATTAATGAACCTGTGTGTGGCACCTGTGTGTAGGGGTTAGAGGCCAATCGCCACTTCTCTGCTCAGTAATCCTGCACCTTGTTATTTAAGATAGAGTCTCTCTCATTGGCCTGGATGACTCCACGGCTTGGATAGGCTTCTTTGCCAGAGAGCCCTGGGGGATCTGCCTCTTCAGTCAAGAATTTAGTGCAAGCCTCAGGCCTGATTTTTTTTTTGTTTGTTTGTTTCTGTTGTTTGGTTGGTTTTGAATATTTCATTTATGTTCTCATATTTACCTGACAAATGCTCTGCCAGCTGAGCCTTCCAAGTCTGTCTTTTCATGTATACATTCTTGAATACATTAAATACATTTAGTGCCTACCACAGTGCTTAGCACAGAGTAGATACAGTAATATATGTATGTATACCCAACACGTAGCAGTGGGGCTTCACAGACCCTGGTCTTTTTGTTTAAGTGTGTATATGAGGGCTTTGTTCAAGACTAGCATGTTTTGTGTATGTGGAGGTTATAAGAGGATGTTGGATGCCGTGGGACTGGAGAAATAGGTGGTTCTCAGTGGCTACCTGGGTCCTGGGAATGAAACCTAGATTCTTTGTAAGAGCAGCCAGTGCTATTAACCCCTGAGCTATCTCTCCAGCCAGATTCCCTGATTTTAACACTAATAGGAATGTGTTTTGAGTAAAAGGCAGGGCTCACCAGCTGTATTGACTAATCTTCTATATGTTAACTTGACACAATCTAGAGTTATTTGAAAAGAGTGAATCTTATTGAGAAAATGCCTCAATAAGTTCTGGCTGTAGGGCATTTTCTTAATTAGTAATTGAAGGGGGAGGTCCCAGCCATTTGTGGGTGGAGCCATCCCTGAGAACATGGCTCCTGGGTTTTATAAGAAAGCATGCTGAGCAAGCCATAGGGAGAAAGACAGTGAGTAGTGCCCCTCCACATGCTTCTGCATCAGCTTCTGCCTCCAAATTACTGCTCTGTGTGAGTTCCTGTCCTGGCTTCCTTCAGTGGTGAACTACAGTGAGGACCTGTAAGCCACTACCTTCTTTCCTTCCCAATTTTCTTTTTTGGTCATGGTGATTCACTGCAGGAATAGAAACTCTAACAGGCCACAATCCTATTCATAACTGAGGAGCATTGGCAGTTGATGGATTCTGCAAGAGGGAAAGTGTTTTGTTTTGTTGTTGTTGTTGTTGATGATGATGATGTTGATGTTGTTGTTGTTTATGTGACTTCTCCTTGATCAGTTAGTTATACTTTGCCCATGAGGACATGGCCAGCACAAACCAGATGTAGTGGATTATTATTATTATTTTTTAATGACATGAAGTTGGAGGAGGGGTTAGATGGGGTAGATCTGGAAAGAATTGAGGAATGGTTTGTTTTGCTTAAATTTTATTTTAGAGATAGTGTCTTGCTATGTAGCTCAGGCTGGCTTGGAACTTCTGATGCCCCTGCCTCAGGCTGTCAGGTTTTCCAAGCTTGTATCATCACACCTGGATATAGCTTTGTGCCCTTTCTAAATAGGGGTTTAAGACTATAATTTCTAAAATGTGTGTCTTACGAAGGGCATTGATGAAGCACTCCCACCATGGTTTAACATGTCATGTCAACATCTCATGTCAACAGAGATGCTATGAGTCACAGCAGGTAAATAGTTCCCAGAAAAGACAGTGCCATGGCTTTGACCTCACAGTCACTGTCTCTCAGAAAATGTTCCCACGGCGATCACACTTCCCCCACAGTCATGAAAACACTGTGTGCTAGGTATTCCGTTAAGGAAGCCAGAGAAAATAAAGTTAATGTGGAGAAGCAAGGCTTGGCTTGAGGAACGTATCAGCCATGTAAAGAAATCATTCTACTTAGGGTGACACGTGTTTTAAAAAGGAGTTAGTGGCAAAGTGTGTGAAGACACTGATGTATTAGAGAAGCATCAGAGAAAGGGGTTTCTGGTTACAGTTTCAATGTGAGTAAGAGTTGACTAGGTAGCTAGAATTCACAGGAAGAAAAAATATCTACAATTAGGCTGCTGCCTTCAAATTGGATTTTTATCCAGACTTTCTCACAGTCACCATGACTTGTTTCCCTTACACAGGCGTCATTAACTGCAGTTTGAATATGTGTGAGAGTTGATGCTTATGTAGGACCTTGTCAGTTTCAGTGAGTATATTTTAAAATCTATGGATTGATCTGCTGTGATGGTTAATATTGTCAACTTGACACAACCTAGAATCCCCTGAAAAGACTGTCCCAGTTAGGAGATAGCCTGGATGAAGTTGGCCTGTGGGGGATCATCCTGAGTGTCTTAATTCATGAGAGAAGATCCAACCTGGAAATGGGAAGTAACAATTCCTCATTTGGTGCCCTATTGTGTATAACAGTAAAGCATATGAACTGTTCATCGAATGTTCATATGTTCATTTCTCTCTGCTCTTGATTCTGGATGTTATGTACCAGCTGCTTTGATTGTTCCTGGGTTTCCCCACAGTAATGAACTAGAAGTTGATTTTTTTTGTTTGTTTGTTTTTGGATTTTTGAGACAGGGTTTCTCTGTGTAGCCCTGGCTGTCCTGGAACTTACTCTGTAGACCAGGTTGGCCTTGAACTGAGAAATCCATCTGCCTCTGCCTCCCAAGTGCTGGGAGTGTGTGCCACCACTGCCCGGCTGAATTGTTTTTTTTTTTTAAACATATTTCTATGCAATATATTTTATCATATTTACCTTCAACTTCTTCCAGATCAACACCTACCTTCCCACCACCTCCCAACTTTATGTTAACCTCTTTGTAAATAACCCACTAAGTCTCATTTGTGTTGCCCATATCCTCATGTTTGTATGGCCATGTAGAGCACGGTGAACCTACCAGGCTTCACTCCTAAAGAAAACTGACTATCCTTCCCCTAAAAGCCATAAATTATCCATACCTCCTCGGCTGGAAGTAGGGATTCACGAGCCCCTCTACATTCTGTGTTGACTGGCTTGACTTGCACAGCAACCACAGTGCTGTGGGTTCATGAGTGCAACATCCCTGTCATGACTAGAAGACACCATTGTGCTACATTCCTCCTCTATATTCAGCCCTCATAATCTTACTTTCCTCCTCCACAGTTATGTCTGATATTTGTGTGTGTATGTGTGTGTATGTGTGTATGTGTAGATGCTCCATTTTTGTCTGTCAGACTCCACAGATACTCATTTTCTGCACTATAATCATCTGTGAATTTCTATGTAACCTGCAACTGTGAGATAAAGAAAACCTTCTCTCCCCTAAATTACTTTCAGTCATGGTATGTTATCACAGCAGCAGACATGAGCTAGAACTTGTGTTCTACCAGCACCAAAGAGAAAGCAAGCTCTGTCACCCTTGTTTCCTTCAGTCATTCGTTGATCTTATGATAGCTGTAACTATGATGACAGTGAACTTGTTTATCTGTTTTGTGTCCACTCCAGATCCAAAACAAACAACACAATCTTCATTACTATTTATGTTGCCATTAAAAAGAACAGGATTGTGATAATTATTTCTAAAATACACACAGAAGCAAATGCAAAGTTTCATATAACGTGATACATCAAAAATACTAACTATGCAATGTTAGCTTTTCCTTGGGAATTATAAGGAAGGAGTAATAACCTGGAGAAGAGAGGGGACTGAGTCCTTTTTGATTGATGCCATCCTTCCCTGAGCTGTATGCATCAGTGATCAGAAACAGATAGTCCCATCATCTTAGAGTAAAAGGTCCAGCTGTATGACAGTGGAGTCAACCTTGATGCCCTAGAATATCAGCCTCCATTCATTCTAATCCCTAGCCTCATTCTGGGACCTCCACTTGTTCAGGTCTTCTGCCTTAGTTTCTCTCCCTTGAGAGGAAGATGTTAAGTATCACAGGAACACCGAGGCCTTGGGAAGCAAAGTACTCTGCAAGATCAAGATATTATTAGAAGGCAGAGTTCTCACAAATGAAGAACATTCTCACTTGCTTCATACACTTGTTGAGGTGCAGAATGGCCAAGAATTCCTGCTAACCAATGACCCAAAACAGGACCTCCCCATCCCTTTCCTTCTCTCTGCCTGTCCTCTCACCTCCCTTCCCTGCCCTCCTATTTTATCACAATCTCAGAATTTATACTGTCAATCTTTTTCCTGTTAAAAGCATTGGCGAATAGACTTTGTTTGCCCCTGTAATGGATTTTTCAGATGCATCTCTTTAATATGTTTTGACACAGGTCCTAGATATATGAGAGTACCTGCTCGTGCAGGTTAAAGATACACCCAGTAGCCTCAGTGGTTACTGTGTTTAGTTGATTATTGTACAGGTTTTTTTCTCTCTAAGAATCTATTTCCTTAATAGAAAACTCCCATTTATTCTTTCTCAGTGGTCAAAACTATCCATGAGAGATGGATGTCCTATACTACAAGTTGGTTCATCCCCTGGTCATAGTGGTAGACTTGGAGATGGCTATGAAGCCATATCTGAAGATAAAATTTTTAGAGTTTAGTAAAAAAAAAAAGTCATAAAACTAATGGAAATGAGTATAAAAGTTCATCAAAAACTGAAAAATAAAGATCTACTCTATGGCCCAACTATATCATTCTTGGATATTGTCACTTGAAAGATTCCAGTCAACACATTTCTCATTTGTAGGTCTCAAACTTTACATTAAATCAATCTCTCTCTCTCTCTCTCTCTCTCTCTCTCTCTCTCTCTCTCTCTCTCTCTCTCTCTCTCTCTCCCTCCCCCCTTCCCTCCCTCCCTATCCCCTTTCTCTCCCTCTCCCTCCCCACTTTCTTCTCTCTCCCTCCCTCCCCCCCCCCTCTCACACACACACACACACACACACACACACACACACACACACACACATCATGAAAGTAGAACTGAAATTGAAATTGTCTGAGTAATAAGCATGACTAATGGGAGGGGAAAGAGAAAGGGATAATGATCTCACATAGCTTACTAAAATATAATTTTTTTTTAAGTAGAAAAGACATTTCTTCTATTCTGGTGAAGCTCTAAAAGTTTGACTCAGGCATTGTTGGGGACAATCTTTGGTGATGGGAGACTATTTGTGAATAAAGTCTCTTGGATTAAAAAATGAATCCAAGGCACATGGTGCTGATGGGTTTTGTCTTCCTCCTGGTGAGAAGTACAGGAGTCCATTTCGGTGCTTCAGCTTATATACAGTTTCTCAGGGCCACACTGAATCCTTTAAATCTGTCAGGTGTATTCCTATTGCCAGCTCTGCCTCATTCACAGTATGCTTCAGTACACACTATCAAGACAGAGATTTGTACAGATTTGTGTGTGTGTGTGTGTGTGTGTGTGTGTGTATCCACTTGACACAAATCTAGACATATTTGAGAAGAGGTACCTGGGTAAAGAAAATATCTCCATCAAATTGGCCTGCGGTCAACAGAAAACAAATAAGGTGTGAATCCAATTGTTTTGGTTTATCTGTTTTTTAAAAATAGCTTTTATATAATTGATGGTAACTTCATACATATTCATATTGTATCTTAATCCTGTGTATCCCCAAACCCCCTCTCTCCTCCTCCACACACAAGCAACACCTCCCCTTCCCATGGTCCTGCTTTCCCCTTTCCTAACCTACTAAGTCCAATTAGCACTGCCTGATTGAATTTTGACTGATCATTTGGCTTGAGCTTGTGCACATAACTATAGTAACTGTGGTATTTCCTGATCCTTGGAGGAGATGACACAGATGTTCTGTTTAGGACTGAACACTCAAAGGTCACATATTCTCAGCACTTTGACCAGTTGTCTATTTATGCATTGACTGCTGTCTACTGTAGAGAGAAACTTCCTGACAGCAGTACTACTTTAATGCTATAAACATATGGATTTAGAAGACAGCGTGACAATGTAGGCATTTATTTAGTTGTCATCTTGAGCCAATATCTATATTGATCTTGAGCTATATCATAGATCACCACACAGCTGTTTAATCAAATGTTTAAATCTCCAGCTAACTTAAGCAATGTGTTTTGTAAGGAGACTCTAGGTGACTATGATTTATGTTGATGTCTTTTAATCACTGCTCCAGGATAAAGACATTGATATTTTTATCTAATAGACTATCTCGAAGGAGGGAGGCATCAGCTTTCTCATTATCTTATAGACATGTGTCATCAAAGATTAGTTCATTTATGAATAACAGAGGCCAAATCTAGGTGGGATGGAACATAGCTGGAGTTACTCATTCCCAGCTATGTCAGTAATAATGTCCATAGGGCAGCTCAGGCTAGTTCCAGGCCTGGATGGACTTGGAAATTCTGCTCATGAGGTACCCCTCTCTGGCTCTTATCCCCATTGTACTTATTGGATTCTCCATCCAGTTCCCAGAAGCTCTATAGCACTCTATCTCCAGTCTGATGCTCTAGTAGCCTCACAGAAGCCAGAGAAAAGAATGTTCTGCCCATTTACAGATCATGGTTGTCTTTTATTGATTTAGCCAAATGATCTCAGAGAGGATGCCTGGTGTTTATTAGCCAGGACCATACTACGGGCCACTTCTGGAGCTCAGAACATTGTATCACTCAAGTGGAGGGGCATGACTATTCAGAGAAAACCCAGGGCTCACCACTAGAGTAAAAGAATAGACGAACAAACCCATACTTACATCCATAACAGGATCACAATAGGTTCAAAGCATTTGCCTACATATAACTTTTAGCCTGAACTGGAGGGACCATCTAGTCTCCATCTTTTCTAAAGATCTTAAAAATGCTTAGTTCTCAATTTTCTGCCACCAAGATGGTTTTAATCTGTGGTGTGTGTATGTGGCAGGGAGTGGAGAGGAGGGGGAGGGGAAGGGGAGGAGGAGGAGGGAGAGAATGTCAGTGCACGTGTGGATGTGAGAGGAAAATGTCAGGTGTGACTTCTTATACTCTACCTTTTCTGAGACAGGGTCAGTTATTGTCTACCACTGCACATACATGCTTGGCTAGCAGACCAGCCAGAAGACTTATCCCTCCCATATTACCACCGGAGTACTGATGTTGTTAATAGAAAGACTAACTTGGGTCCTCTCTTGCAGCAAATGCTTTCCCCGGAAGGTCACCTTCTCAGCCTGCCTTCCCTGACTCTTGTCTGATGTCCTTAGCTCCTCAGTGACCTGGACTTCCTGCTGAACCCCTTATATGTGCAGTATTTTCCATGTCTGTGTGAGTCACATGGCTTGTGTGACTGCCTCTCTAATCTGTGAGCGAGCACCTCACTGTAGGTGCTGCCCTGTGAATTGAATCATCACTTGTTGTGTCCTGACCCATATTATGTGCAGAAGTGAAGCTGTGAGCACGTAAGTGGATTAGAGGAAACTGAAAGGCCAGAGAAGGTAGACTTGGAATGAGCATAACAGGAATGAGGTGGGAAGAAGGGGCATGGTGCAAGGAAGGCTTGCTATCCTGGTGTCTGCTCTGAGCTCTGTCAGGGCTCAGTATCTCCGGTGCTGCCTCTCAGTGCTATTAAATCTCCTCTGGCTGAGAATCTGGGTCTGATACTAGCTTCTGTTATTGCAAAGTCTTAATTTATTTTTAATTGATGTGTGTATGTATCTGTGTCTGTGTGAATGCTTGCTGTGCATGTGGTTGTCTTTATGGGCCAGAAGAAGGTATCCATTTCCCTGAAGCTACCATTCCCTGTGGTTGTGCTGTCCACAAGGCTGGAGACAGAAGCTGGGTCCTTCACAAAAGCAGCAACTGAACGGCTGTTCTCAAGAATATTGAGGTTGAGGCAGGAGGGCTGCCAAGTCTTTACTACAAGCTCCCCCCTCTCTTCCTTCAACCTGTTCCCCATCCTTAAATTCAAACAAGCTGTCAGGAGGAAGTTTCTGGTAACTCCTCCCTTATGGCTAAGAAGCACTCTACCCATGACCCACATTTAAGTTTCTCTCCCTTTCTGTGATGGTTTGTTCTATTTGAGGCAGAATATCACATAGTGAGAATTAACATCAAACAGATGATTGTGAGCTACTGTGTGGGTGCTTGGAATTGAACTCAGGACCTCTAGAAGAACAGTCAGTGCTTTTAACTGCTGAGCCAGCTCTCCAGTGTCCCACCCCCTGTATCCAGTCTGAATTTTAAAAACTCAGCCATTCAACTGGCCTTTAAACTTAGATGTTTGAGAAAGAGCTCCAATGTGTCAAAGAGGGATGCCTACAGTGCCATTCCAGAAGTACTATCTGCAGTCTCCACCTCATCTGGCACCTTATGTTAGAAACTCACCATCTGCCCTCAAAACAAGCCATTGCTTTCACTTTTGCTGTGAGGTCCCCCACTTCCCACTACAAGCCAGTCTTCAGCTATGCTAATTGAATCAGAAGATCCAGAAGTCCTGTGAATATAAAGTGTCAGAGAAACTGCTGAAGACAAATCTCACCTTAGGAACTGCTGCGACCTAACCAGGGTCACTTGGGTCTGACTACCAGAAGAGTTTATTTTGTAGAAGAAAGCAGAACTTCAGTGCCTGAGTTTCCCTGAGTGCTTAGCTGTCTATCAGATGTGATGCCTGTCTGTGAAGCAGTTTTTAGTATTATTTTCACCATTCTAGAACATATTCTCTCCCCTGGCGGGTTCCATGAGAATTGCCAGATGCCTGACAATTTTAAGATGTTACAACTCTTATTCTTTCATATAGTTCACTGTCTTTTCCATAAGTGAAGTACCTCTCACATGAGACAACACTGGGATAGCAGAGGAGGCAAACGCAGATGCTAACAGACAGGAAGCAACTAAGGCACTCCATGGTAGGACCACAACTTGTAAGGGGTCACAAGTACACTGAATATTTACTTTAAAGTGGAAGGCTAAATGTGAAAAATCTGTAACAGAAATGAGAAATTATAAAATGGGATTGCAATGGATACTTGTCACTGGGGACCTAGGATCTCATAACATACACACACACACACACACACACAGAGAGAGAGAGAGAGAGAGAGAGGGAGAGGGGGAGAGAGAGAGAGAGAGAGAGAGAGAGAGAGAGAGAGAGAGAGAGAGAGAGAGAGAGAGAGAGAGACTGGAACTTCTTCAAAGCAGAAATTCAGTGTCTGTGGAGAAGTTGAATGTTACAGATCCAGAGTAAATAATCTTGGTGTTCTAAGCCCCTAAAATAGCTATTTGTTGTCCACCCTTTTATATAACTTAATATCCTAGGACCATTTGGGTAAGTGCTTACAGTATATGAAAAGACTCCTAGTTTCCACCAATCCAACAGCTAAGTATGCCATCAAAGGAAACAATCTCTGCCCATAGCATGGATCTCTCTGACTTACTGTGATCCATAAGGTGGGACCTTATGGGCCAACCAATGTATTTTCATACAATGCTGATTTATGAGTTCCTTTGCTCTGTTACAAACAAATAAACCAAACAAAACACCTTCCTCCCCAAAATCAAACAAACAAACAATTTCATCAAACTGTTACCATGTTGGAACATGGTATTTGGTATAACCCCTATCTGTGTACCCAGGCCACGGTCACTGGATTTTGGCTTCACAAAAAGCTTTCTCTCATCCTTAGTGAGAGATCTGGTTTCTACTTGTGAATGGCTTGGTGCTCAGAGATGAAGATGGTGCTGAGCTGACCAGGGAGAGGCCTGAATAACCTAACTGTGAACATAGGTACATCCAAAAGAGAAACAAGGAAGGATAAAACCCAGACAGATGGAGGAACTTGTGGACAGTACTCAGCTCCTCCTAGTGGTGCAAGCACTGGGAGAAATGGCAAAAAAGTACTGGGAGAAATGAAAAGTCTACTCACATTTTCCAAACAATGTTCAGGGCAATGTCCACCAAAGCCAAAGGCCTCCCCCAGGCTTTGGTGAAATGTTAAGCTTTTTAATGGATGTTAGCAAGACATGCACCTTTGAGTCAGGCTTAAACAAGTGCAACCAAGTGTCATTTCTCAAACAAACCAGCGAATGGAAACTATTCCATGTTTTAATTGTGTGATGTGGAATATGGATTGAGTGGTGCTGGGGTTCTTGAAGAGTCTCTATTTCAGGGCTTTTATATTATGTAGACTATCTGGGAAACAGCCCCAAGGATGTATCAGACCAGGCAGATCCGAGAGCAACAAGCGTAATTTCTGCCTTAATGTTTAAATTGAATGGATGTAATGATAGACTACTTCCAACCCAGTGAACCTTAAAGAGGGTGAAGTCATGAGGCTTGGGAAAGACGTGGATGGAGCTTGGCAAGAGGCTTGGAATCCGGGGCTTTGAAGCTAGATGGGTGATCAGAGATTTGATGCGCTAGCTTGAAAGGGTGAACAGGCTCTGGTTTTCTTCACATGTGGCTCCTTTACCATCCCTTTACATTGGTGAATGTGCACAACACCAAAAGTCTGATTCTTAGCATATTTGTCTCCTTTGGCTGTCCAACTTTTTTTGTGATGATGTGAACTAATAACTTTTTACTTCAGATAGGAAGTTCATGATGTCCTCACACTTGGAAGTCAAAAACTGTGCTTGGGGAATCATTCTCAAGAAGCCATAGGAGTTATGCACTTGGCTTTTATGATATAAATTTAACCCCATAACAAAATAATAAATCATTTTATACATGCAATATATAATAGACTTCATGATATGAAACATGTAATCAATATATATCAATGTATTATAATTAATAGTATATATTTACTACATGGCTTATACATACTCTGTATATATGTATATATTACATATAATATATATACTATAATATAGCTATAGTGTCACATGTTACATATATATTATATATTATAGTATGCTAACCTATTATGTGCCATACTTATTCTGTAACATGATAAATTATTATATGTACTATATTACATATACAACATTATATATCATATACTATATGATAGTATACTAACAAGGACTACAGTATACTGCTGAGTGCTTTATGGTAATTATCTTTCCCATTTCACGAACATGGAGGTGGTCATTAGAAGCACTAACCCATTAGGCACAAACTGCGATAGCATTTTAATATGCCAAATATAGTTAAGAAAAACTCTGGTTTGAATCCATACCCTGACACTACTTTTCAGTGTAGTCCTGGAATTGTATTAATTCCTCAGACATTCAGTGTGTGATTTCAGAGTCCCTTACAGAGGTACACTCTCTCTGGGAAGGGTGGGGGTGCTTCAGGAGTTCTCATAACAAGTGTCTGAGTGGTTCAGGGCACAGTGTGAACATAATACACGTGCCATTTCGTGCTTTGACGAGCAGATAGAACCTTCTGGAGTGAGTACATCATTCACTTTCAAAGTTCTGCAATGATGGGCACTAGGTAAGCAAGACTGATCTTAGGCAGGGAATAGATTTTGTCATTTGTACAATAAATGTTTTGCAATGTATAAATACACATGCACACACACACACACACACATACCACACACACACACACACACACACACTTGTGTGGACATGTAGGTATACAGTGTGTGTATGTGGGTGCAAATCTGTGTGCAACAAAACTTATGTGTGTATGACCATATATATGTACCCACATGTGTATGAGTGTATATGAATATATTCATGTGTATGTGCTTGTGTAACATGTAAGTGAGTGTGTAAATTAAAATAAAAGATTCAGAATCTTTGTCCACAGTGATTTTAAATCCATAGGCAGAAGTAATGGATTTTGTGTCTCTAGGAAGGCAAATTCTAAATTCTAGTCTTTAAAGACAAGTGATTTACTGTCTAGGACTGAACATGACCATGGTGAAGTCATGAACTTAGAAGAAGGAACCCAAACTTTTGTAGATAATACTGTTCGATTATCCCTAATGTCTGTTAAGGGCTCTGAGCCTCTTGTAATAGTGTGGTTAATACTGTCAGAGGGCAAGACTGATAACACAGACATGTAAATGGGACTTAACACATTGTCCAGTGTATTTCTTCTGGTAATGCCATTTAAGATGTTGGATTAGAACACAAATTCCCACATATCTGGGATTCTAGGAGTGGTACTTTTTTTTCTTAGTCCAGTAAAGAGATTCCTTGGAAGAATCAAATGTTTCCATAAAAGCCTCAAACAACAAACAGATTTTGCAGCCATCTGAAATCACAGTGGCTATTGATGGCACATAAAACTTTATCACCTGAAATATAGGAGTGCGTTAGTTATCTCAGAGGGATATAGATTCAGAAGGGATATTTAATTATCTGAAAAATTTGTCAAGGTTTTGGCCAGGAAATGAATAAGCCAGTCACTACTTGTCCAACTTTTAGGAACTCTGAGATCACATGTCTGTATTGATGGGGTTGCATGACACACCTCAGTGGGAACATACTGTTTAGTTTTTCCTTAGTGCATGAGTTCCTTCCTGTCTAGAGTTCCTGCAACATATTCTTCCTTCCTTTCTTCACTGCCATTTCTAAGCTAAATTTCATGGCTGTGTGCACACATTACTGATAGCATACTTCATCTCCAATCAACACTTGGACATAGGAATAACCCCAAATGAAACTGTTGATAATCCAACCTAGGCTTTCTAGGCAAAGGACTATTGCAATGATGTTTGTAATTTCATTTTTATGGAATTGATCTGGTACCTTGGATGTTCTAAACAAGAAGATGTGCAGGTTGGTGAGAAGAAATCAATAGAATTTCCCTGTATGATCTTCCTATTGAGCATGCAGCCTTCCTGTCTATCTTCATGGAGGAAACAGAAGCACAGACTCCATTCCTTCACAGTCCAGTTAAAGTTACTTACTGGGGTGTGCTTGTCTCAAGCTTGTCCTGTGATCTCTAACCATCTCTCTCTCCCGCGAGTGGCACCAGAGCTCCAAAAGCTCAGTGTTGCATCAGCTAGCAGCCACATGGAGACAAACATGGTCTGTGTATTTTTCCCCTGGTGATTCTATTTCATGGGCCACATTGCACCTCACCCTTTATCTTCATGTTGCAGATCTTTCTATCTCTTTAACATACTTCCCTCTCCTAGTTTCTATCATCAACAGAGAGCAAACTAGGAGTAGCTGACCAGTTTAGGACAGTGGTTCCTAGCACTGGTCCCTCAGCAGCCTTAGGTGGCTTCTACCACTATGCCTGCCCTCATTTCCAGGCCAGTAAATGAGCGTCGTGATAGCACCTACCTCACAGGTTTGCTGTGAATCAAAAGTATAAACAATTAGCTCAATCCACACCGCTGTGACTGTCTTTGGTGCCAGCCTGTGTCTTACATTTAAAATACCTTTGTTAATGGATGTGGACTGTACAAGATCATGGTGCTCCCAGTTATGGATTCATCTGTATCCCCTCTGTTCCCTTCCTAACACACCCAATAGTCACAGTCACCCTTGTATTTTGTTTTTATTATTTGTAGATTCTACACATGAGAGAAACAAATGTAATTGTTTAAGTTTTGCATGATTGATGACAGGTGGCTTTTTTCCATTTTTACACAGAGGGCAGAGTTTCCATCTTTCTTTAGGGCTGAATAAAATTCCTTATTGTATATACATCACATTTTTGTTTTTATTCATTTTTCGATGAATATCTTGGCTGATTGCAAGGCTTGCCTCTTAAAGCAGTAATAGACTTAGAATTCCAAGTGCTTTGGTGTACTATTTAGATTTGCATGCTGCTACAATATATATTTGTAGGGTCTTTTAGTAGAGTGTTTAGGTTCTGCCAAGTACAGGATCTCATCACTGCAAATAGAGATAACTTGCATTCTTTCTACCTAATGATTCTATTTCATTTACCATTCTGACTATAATTGTAATCATTATAATTGAAGAAGAGAAGTAAAAATGACCTCTTGTATCATTCCTGATTTCAATTTTCCCCATTCAGTATGATGTGGGGAATGGGGATGCTTCATTATGTTGCTGTGTAGTTTTTCCTTTTTTCTCTCTTTTTTTAAGGGAAGTAAAAATACTTTATGATAAAATTAAAGACTTACATGGAAAATATTTCAGATAAACACATTAAAATTGACAATTTTTATGGAAAATTAAAGAGTAAAGTGGTACACATGCAAAACATTGCTAAATTAATTTAAATATGGAATAGAAACATTTTATGATAGAATTGAAGATTTACATGGAAAATATTTCTGATAAAATTGTAGAAAAATGTAGAAACACATGTTAGAATTGAAGATTATCATGGAAAATTTTATATAGATATAATAATGGTAGGTATAAAAGTATTCCTAAAATGATTGAAAGTGGAATTATAAACATTTTCTGATAAACTTGAAGATTTACATGGAAAATATTTCTGATAAAATTGAAGAAATAAACATGTTAAAATTAAATATCATGGAAATTATATAGGAAAAATGATAAGTATAAAGATAATTCTAAGTTGATTAAGGGTATAATTATAAACATTTTCAGATAACATTGAAGATTTACATGGAAAATATTTCTGGTAAAGTTCAAGAAATAAATAGACAAACATGTTAAAACTGATTATTTCATGGAAAACATTGCATAAGAATGGTAGATATAAAAACTTTTTCTAAATTAATTAAAGGTGGAATTAGAAACATTTGTGATAAAATCAAAGATTTACATTGAAAACATTTCTGATAAAATAGAGAAAGTATATAGAAAGATATTAAATTTGAAGATTATCATGAACAATAATGCAGATAAAATGGTAGACATAGAAAAACATTTCTAAATTAATTAAAAAAATTTTTATTGATATATTTTTTATTTACATTCAAATGATTCCCCCTTTTCTGGGTTCCCACTTCCCGCAAGTCCCATAAGCCCTCTTCCCTCCCCCTGTTCCTCCATCTACCCCTTCCCACTTCCCTGTTCTGGTATTCCCCTATACTGTTGCACTGAGTCTTTCCAGAACCAGGGGCCACTCCTCCATTCTTTTCAGACCTCATTTAATATGTGGATTATTTCTTGGGTATTCAAAGTTTCTAGGCTAATATCTACTTATCAGTAAGTGCATACCATGATCGATCTTTTGAGACTATGTTACCTCACTTAGTATGATGTTCTCCAGCTCCATCCATTTGTCTAAGAATTTCATGAATTCATTGTTTTTGATGGCTGAATAGTACTCCATTGTGTAAATATACCACATTTTTTTGTATCCATTCCTCCGTTGAGGGACACCTGTGTTCTTTCTAGCTTCTGGCTACTACAAATAGGGCTGCTATGAACATAGTGGAGCATGTGTCCTTATTGCATGCTGAAGAATCCTGGGTAAATGCCCAGGAGTGGTATAGCAGGGTCCTCAGGAAGTGTCATGCCCAGTTTTCGGGAGAACCACCATACTGATTTGCAAAGTGGTTGCACCATCTTGCAATCCCACCAGCAGTGGAGGAGTGTTCCTCTTTCTCCACAGCCTTGCCAACACCTGCTGTCTCCTGAGTTTTTGACCTTAGCCATTCTGACTGGTGTGAGGTGAAATCTCAGGGTTGTTTTGATTTGCATTTCCCTAATGATTAATGATGTTGAACATTTCTTAAGGTGTTTCTCAGCCTCCAAAGTTCTTCATGTGAAAATTCTTTGTTTAGCTCCGTACCCCACTTTTTAATGGGGTTATTTGGTTCTCTGGGTTCTACCTTCTTGAGTTCTTTGTATATATTAGATATTAGCCCTCTGTCAGATTTAGGGTTGATGAAGATCCTTTCCCAGTCTGTTGGTTGACATTTTGTCCTTTTGACAGTGTCCTTTGCCTTACAGAAACCTAGTAGTTTTATGAGGTCCCATTTGTCAATTCTTGATCTTAAAGAGTAAGCTATTGGTGTTCTATTCAGGAACTTTCCCCCTGTGCCCATATCCTCAAGGGTCTTCCCCAGTTTCTTTTCTGTTAGTTTCAGTGTGTCAGGTTTTATGTAGAAGTCCTTGATCCATTTGGAGTTGAGCTTAGTACAAGGAGATAAGAATGGATCGATTCACATTCTTCTGCATGCTGACCTCCAATTGAACCAGCACCATTTGTTGAAAAGACTATCTTTTTTTCCACTGTATGCTTTCAGATCCTTTGTCAAAGATCAAGTGACCATAGGTGTATAGGTTCATTTCTGGGTCTTCAATCCTATTCCATTGATCCACGTGCCTTACATTGTACCAATACCAGGTAGTTTTTATCACTATTGCCCTGTAGTAAAGTTTAAGGTCTGGGATACTAA
The DNA here is from genome assembly GCF_947179515.1 of Apodemus sylvaticus. Lineage (NCBI taxonomy): Eukaryota > Metazoa > Chordata > Mammalia > Rodentia > Muridae > Apodemus > Apodemus sylvaticus. Next base: position 68,362,000 of record NC_067481.1, read on the forward strand.
ATCCCCCTGAAGTTCTTTTACTGTTAAGAATAGTTTTAGCTATCCTGGGTTTTTTGTTATTCCAGATGAATTTGAGAAATGTTCTTTCCAGCTCTATGAAGAACTGGGTTGGAATTTTTATGGGGATAGCATTAAATCTGTAGATTGCCTTGGGCAAGATGGCCATTTTAACTATATTAATCCTAACAATCCATGAGCATGGAAGATTTTTCCATTTTCTGAGATCTTCTTCGATTTCCTTCTTTAGAGACCTGTAGTTCTTGTCATACAGGTCTTTCACTTGTTTGGTTAGAGTCACCCCAAGATACTTTATGCTGTTTGTGGCTATTGTGAAGGGTATCATTTCCCTAATTTCTTTCTCAGTATGCTTGTCCTTTGAATATATAAAGGCTACTGATTTGCTTACATTGATTTTGTAGCCAGCCACTTCGCTGAAGTTGTTTATCAGCTGTAGGAGTTCTCTAGTAGAGTTATTAGGGTCACTTAAGTATACTATCATATCATCTGCAAATAGTGATAGTTTGACTTCTTCCTTTCCAATTTGTATCCCTTTGACCACCTTATGTTGTCTAATTGCTCTAGCTAGGACTTCAAGAACTATATTGAAAAGATATGGAGAGAGGGGGCAGCCTTGTCTAGTCTCTGATTTTAGTGGGATTGCTTCAAGTTTCTCTCCATTTAGTTTGATGTTGGCTACCAGTTTCCTGTATATTGCTTTTTACTATGTTTAGATATGGGCCTTGAATTCCTGTCCTTTCCAAGACTTTTAGCATGAAAGGATGCTGAATTTTGTCAAATGCTTTTTTCAGCATCTAATGAAATGATCATGTGAGTTTTTTTCTTTGAGTTTGTTTATGTAGTAGATTGCATTGATGGATTTCCTTATATTGAACCATCCCTGCATCCCTGGGATGAAGCCTACTTGATCATGGTGGATGATGGTTTTGATGTTTTCTTGGATTCAGTGGGCAAGAATTTTATTGAGTATTTTTGCATCGATATTCATAAGGGAAATTGGCCTGAAATTCTCTTTCTTAGTTGGATCTTTGTGTGGTTTTGGTATCAGCATAGTAGTGGCTTCATAGAAGAAGTTGGGTAGTGTTCCTTCTGTTTCTATTTGGTGGAATAGTTGGAAGAGTATTGGTGTTAAGTCTTCTTTGAACGTCTGATAGAATTCTGCATTGAAATCATCTGGTCCTGTGCTTTTTTTGGTCGGAAGGCTATCTATGACCCCTTCTATTTCTTTAGTGGTTATGGGTTTGTGTAGATCGTCTATTTGATCCTGGTTTAATTTTGGTATTTGGTATCTGTCTAAGAAAATGTCCATTTCTTCCAGATTCTCCAGTTGTGTTGAGTATAGGCTTTTGTAGTAGGATCTGATGATTTTTTGAATATCCTCAGTTTCTGCTGTAATATCTCCCTTTTCATTTCTAATTTTGTTAATTTGGATACTTTCTCTGTGCCCTTTGGTTAGTTTGGGTAAGGGTTTATCTATCTTGTTGATTTTTTCAAAGAACCAGCTTTTAGTTTTGTTGATTCTTTCTATGGTTCTCTTGGTTTCTACTTGATTGATTTCAGCCCTGAGTTTGATGATTTACTAAATTAATTAAAAGGGGAATTGCAAACATTTTCTGATAAAATTGGAGATTTACATGATAAATATTTCATTAATCTATGCCTTTTTGTTTTTGTTTTTGTTTTTTCAAGACAGTGTTTCTCTGTGTAGCCCTGGCTGTCCTGGAACTCACTCTGTAGACCAGGCTGGCATCAAACTCATCAATCCACCTGCCTCTGCCTCCCACGTGCTAGGATTAAAGGCGTGTGCCACCACTGCCCCGCAGTCTGTGTCTTTTTATTGGGGAGTTGATTCCATTGTTGTTAAGAGTTAATAGGGAATACTGATTGTTGCTTCCTGTTATTTTTGATGTTATTTTTATATTTGTGTGGGTATCTTCTTTTAGGTTTGTTGGAAGAAGATTATTTTCTTGCTTTTTCTAGGGTGTAGTTTCCCTCCTTGTGTTGGCATTTTCCATCGATTATCCTTTGTAAGGCTGGATTTGTGGAATGATATTGTGTAAATTTGGTTTTATCATGGAATATCTTGGTTTCTCCATCTATGAAGATTGAGAGTTTTGCTGGGTATAGTACCTGGGCTGGCATTTGTGTTCTCTTGGGGTCTGTATGAGGTCTGCCTAGGATCTTCTAGCTTTCATTTTCTCTGGTGAGAAGTCTGATATGATTCTGATAGGTCTACTTTTATAAGTTACTTATTGTTTTTCCCTTACTGCTTTTAATATTCTTTCTTTGTTTGGTGAATTTGGTGTTTTGATAATTATATGCTGGGAGGACTTTCTGTTCTGGTCCAGTCTGTTTGGAGTTCTGAAGGCTTCTTGTATGTTTATGGGCATCTCTTTCACTATGTTAGGGAAGTTTTCTTCTACAATTTAGTTGAAGATATTTACTGTGCCTTTAAGATGTAAATCCTTGCTCTCATCTATACCTATAATCCTTAGCTTTGGTCTTCTCATTGTGTCCTGGAGTTCCTGGAAGTTTTGGGTTACTGGCTTTATGCATTTTTCATTTTCTTTGACTGTTGAGTCAATGTTTTCTATGGTATCTTCAGCACCTGAGGTTCTTTTTTCTATCTCTTGTATTCTGTTGTTGATGCTCTCTGAATTCCTGAATTCTGTCCAAGGTTTTCTATCTCTAGAGATGTCTCACTTTGTGATTTCTTTATTGTTTCTACTTCCACTTTTAGATTCTGGTGGTTTTGTTCAGTTCCTTCACTTGCTTGTTTGTGTTTTCCTGTAATTCTTTAAGGGATTTTTGTGTTTCTTCTTTAAGGGCTTCTGCCTATTGACCCATGAGCCCCTCTATTTCTTTAAGGGATTTTGTGTTTCCTCTTTAAGGACTTTTAACTATTGACCAATATTCTCCTGTATTTCTTTAAGGGAGTTATTTAAGTCTTTCTTGAAGCCCTCTATCAGCATTTTAAATACGATGCGATTTTAAATCCAACTCTTGCTTTTCTGGTTTATTGGGGTATCTGGGACTTGCTGTGGTGGGAGAACTGGATTCTGATGTTGCCATGTGACCTTGGTTTCTGTTGGTAGTGTTCTTGTGCTTGCCTTTCACCATCTGGTGCTAGCTGGTATTCTTGTCTCTGGCTGGAGTTTATTCCTTCTATGGGCCTGTAAGCCTGTGCCCTTACTCCTCTGAGCTCTAAAGTAAAAGAACTTCTGGAATATATCTCTCTCCTGGCGGGCTATGCCCAGAAGACTGTGGAGTTTCCCAGCTCCATGGTGCAAATAGCAATGGAAAGACTTCTGTTCCAGCTGCCCCACCTATCACAGAAGGCTATGGAGTTTCCCGGCTCCCTGGTGCAAATGGTGGTGGTGGGAAGACTTCCATCCCAGCTGCTCCACTGATCTTAGGCCCTGTGTACTCCTAGCTGGGTCCCCTCCAGAGAGAAGTTAGAGACCTCACCTCTGTGCTCAGAAGTGAAAGTGCTGCTGGGAGATCACTCTCTCCTGGCCGGCTCTGCCCAGAAGCCTGTGGAGTCTCCTGGCTCCTTGGTGCCACAGTGTAGTTTTTGAATACCAATTTTTCTTGGGCTTTTGCCATGAAGTGCTCACATTACAGCTTGGCTTCTTCAGCACTATTTTTACAAGACAAGCCTTGTATTTTAATTTATAAATGTGTTAATCAATTTAATTCATATACTGCATACAATTTCTCAAACAGATATGATAGCCTGTCCCTTGTGGTCACCTTGGAAATAAGGAGATAGTTGCCAGTCTTAAGCTTGGGTCCCTCCATCTTCCAGGTGCTTGATGCCTCACAGACCTGACCATCCCCTTCTTTCTGAGACCTTCTCCATCTATAACAGAGACATTCAACTGCATCCCTAGGGACAAAAGCTGAATTATGGACACAACACTCTCACTAACTTGAAGGACATGGGACAGATGAATGAACATTTACTATAAATGGCCCTTTAAACCTGGTGACCTGCATGAGAAAGTGAGCTGGGGTTTCTGGGTCTCACCTGCATCTGTTTTGTTCCTGGGAACTTCTAGAAGAACACTCTGTTGCTGTTGCTTTTCTCTCTTCCATTTTCTGCATCACACGGTGATTTTGTAGCTGAGAAAACACCTCAGGGGTGTGACGGTGTTGAAGGATTTCATGGCTTTCCCAGGGTTTGGCTCTTGCTGAATTTCTGAGGACACAGATAATGCAAAGGCATCTGCTTCAGGTAGGAATGAAGGCCTAGATGTGTCCAATGAGAAGCTGGCCAGTATCATGAGAGTGGCAAGTTGGCAGTTGATACATGGTTGAGAAATTGTACATTTATGAAAGTGTCCACTTCATCAACTTTAAAGCAGGTTTTGTGTTGTGATTTGAAAGAGCAACTTCCCCCATAGGTTCTGGTATTTTAACACTTGGTTAACATTTGGTCGCGCTCTTTGGGGCAGTTATGAAACCTTTTGTTGCTACAGATTTGCTAGAGGTTACTGAGAATAAGCTTTGAGATCATATGATCTGATCCCATTTCTTATTCTCCATCTCTAATTTTTGAGTGTGGATTAAATGTGATCAGCCAGCTTCCTGACACCATTAGGTCTTCCAAGCTCTAATGGATGATCTACCTCTGGATCCATAAGCTAAAAGAAACATTAGGACACCTTTCAAAAAGGACCTACTACAGGTCAGAAGAGGGCATTGGTAAAATCTGCCCTAAAAATATGACATTGGCTGTATGATATATCATGCCAACCATCCAAGCACATAGATGCTGAGGCAGGAGGACCCTGAGTCCAAGGTCAGACTGAATTAAAAGTGAGACTCAGTCTCAAAAAAAAAATCTGACAAAAGGGAGACAAACTGAAATCTGGGAGGTTACTAAGAATTAAGAGCTTGGGTAGAAAAGACAAAATTGTTTTAAAGAAAAGATACTTTACAGGTTGGAAAAGTTATGTAAATGTCCTGTGGCAGGAGGAAATAGACATATTAAGGAATGCAGACCTGAGCTGTGGGCTGCAAAGCATGAAGGTTATTGGGGATGTCAATGGATAAACAGATTTGAAAGGTAGTTAGGACAAATCCATTATAGGAAGCCTGGCTTTATTCTGAGTGGCTAACATGCATGAAATCCATGTGATCGTCTGGCTAACATGAGCCCCAGAGAGATGAAGTAAATGTGCTTTCAATTTGCATAAACTGGAACTCCTTGCCCTTACTCCAGGGAGGTCCATAGAAGGGCATCTAGGAATTGCTCCCATTTGAGCAAATTGGGAACAAGATAAAAAAAAAAGTTTATCTCATAGGTACATTGTAATCAGTGCAAAAGGTCCATTCAACAACATTTAGAGATGTAATATGATCCTAACATGTAAGAAACTCCTAAAGAAGTATTCTTACCAACTCTACCAGTTATTTGAATATTACACCCTCAAACCTTCAGGGAATAGACTGAAATTATGAAAAAGGGAAGTGGGTGGGGATGCAGAGGGACTGGAGGCCTTGCTGGCTGCTTCCAGGGAGGGAAAGCGAAACAGCCACTAAGAAACAGGTGACACCACCATGTAATAAAGATACATGCTCTACTATGTTCATAGCAGCCCTATTTATAATTGCCAGAGGCTGGAAAGAACCCAGGTATCCCTCAACAGAAGAGTGGATGCAAAAAATGTGGTATATCTACACAATGGAGTACTATTCAGCCATTAGAAACAATGAATTCATGAAATTCTTAGACAAATGGATGGAGCTAGAGATCATACTAAGTGAGGTAACCCAGACTCAAAAGGTGAATCATGGTATGCACTCACTAATAAGTGGATATTAACCTAGAAAACTGGAATACCCAAAACATAATCCACACATCAAATGAGGTACAAGAAGAAAGGAGGAGTGGCCCCTGGTTCTGGAAAGACTCAATGAAACAGTATTTGGCAAAACCAGAACAGGGAAGTGGGAAGGGGTGGGTGGGAGGGCAGGGGAAGAGAAGGGGACTTACGGGACTTTTGGGGAGTGGGGGCGGCTAGAAAAGGGGAAATCATTTGAAATGTAAATAAATTATATCGAATAAAAAAAAGTAAAAAAAAAAAAAAAGAAAAGAAAAAGAAACAGGTGACAATGGTTCCTAAAAGCAAAGACAGGGCCTGGCTTGGTGATAGACCTTTCACTCTTATCACTCTGGAGGCAGAGGCAAGATTTCTGTGAGTTCATGGCCAGTTTGGTCTAAACAGAGTTCCAGGCTAGCCAAGGCTGTATAGTGAAACCATGTCTCCAAAACAATACATGAAACCCAGAGAGAGGGCTAGATATGATGAAAAGGCTTTCTGCTCATGAATGGAATAAAAAAATACATGAGAGAAAACCATTAATCTCCTTTATTTTGGCTCTAAGTGTTAAGAAAAAAACACACTTTGAAATGTAGTATTTAGAATAAAAACAAGTAAGGCTAGAGATGGTTCAGGGGTAAAATGAGAGTGTGTTGCTTTTGCAGAAGACTTGAGTTCTCCTTCCAGTGCCCACTTCTGGCAGCTCACAGCCACACCCCAGCTCCAGCCAATCCAATGCCATCTTCTGGCCCTAGTGCTCACATGCACATAACCACACACAGGCATACCCTCATACACACAATTAAAAAAAGAATAAGATTTTTAAAACAAAGCAGGTGCTTTACCATAGACACCAATGGGGAAGGGAAATGAATGCTTTTTTAAATGAACAAACAAGATATTCTATTTTCAAACAGCATCAAAAACCTGAAGGAGAGAGCTCGGACCCAGCTTGCATTAGCATATCCACATTTAGATCAACATTTTGGTTGAGCAAGAAAAATGTGCCCCATGCTCCAAATTAGCCTTAGAATGAACAAAATGTTGATGTGTGTTTCATGAATAGGTCTGGGGAACATTAAACAGAATTTGAAAGGATTGATGTTTCAGTACCATAATTAACTGTCACAGTATGGTGGCTAGAGGGATCAGTTCACAGGACAGAAACAGAGTAACCGCAGGGGCCAGGGAGGCATTGCTTCATGTATGCATGTTTAGGAAGAAGAGGAGTTTGGGAGATGCATGGTGGTGATGACAGCTAGGCAGTGTGGTCATCTTTAGTTGCCAACACATTGTTTGCAGAGGTGAGTTCTGTTATATCTATTTTACCACAACAAAATGCTCTTAAAAAGAGGTAACATGTTAACTTACTATTCATATTTTGGTTTAAATTTTATAGATAAAGTAATCATTACCTGATAAATAAAGTACAATCATATACTGTGTGTGTGTGTGTGTGTGTGTGTGTGTGTGTGTGCACATGCACACTAACTCATATGTGTACTCTTCCCATTGTTTATTGAGACAATGAGTCTCTCATTGAACCTGGAGCTGACTGATTAGACCAGACTGTCTGGCCAGCTGGTTTGGGTCTCAGGAATCCCCCTGTCTCCCAGCACTGGGGTTATAGGCACGCACTGCCATAGCTAGCTTTTCTGAGAGGACTAGGAGGTCTGAGCTCAGGTCCTCATGCTGTGTAGCCAGCACCTTTCCACTAAGTTGTCTCCCCACATCACACCCTTCTTTAGGAACTTTTGATATCAACCAGATGCCCTGACTTCTGCACAGAAGCTGATGTCTTAACATTTTTGATGTTAATAATAGATAATGACTCAAAGAAATAAAAACCTGTGGCCTTATATAATTTTCTCTGTGGTTTGCTTCATGTCCTATGATGACTTTGTTAAGTAAGCATAGTGTACAATAGTGTAGATTACTCCACTCTGAGATTCTCTCAACCTAAGTAACTTAAAACTCAGTGTTTGGCACGAATATGGAAATACTCCTAAACCAGCAGTGTTTCCTGTTTATATTGGTTATAATTGTAACTATTTTTTTTTACTGTAGGTTTCCCTCAAGTGCTTTGTGATGAGATGACTTTGTTAGGACTTCCTATGTTGCATGATGGCTACCACCAGGGACAGCACTGGGAAAGCAGCTATAGGAACCTGTCTCCTTCTGAGCTAAGTGTCTGCCTCCATCTGGTTGGTCTTCTGAGGCACTCAGGCCTGCTTGGCCCTTCACCCCTGCATGTTAGTGTTCACATGCTAGGGTTCTATGCCCACCTGTCCGTCAGGGGATCTGCGCTATAATCACAAAGTCTGGAGAGCTTGCCCTCTCCCAAAGAGTTTCTACTTTGCCACTGGAGATAAACACCTCTGCATGTGTGACCCCATTTGCCTAGGCCACCCAGGCTCACAGGTTCATCCTGTTACCCTTCTGCCTTTCCTTCACACAGTCCTCAGCTTTACAACCCACCATATCTACTATTCATTTAAAAATTAAAGCAGAATTATCTTCCCTAGGAAAGGCCCTTTGTGTGTGTCCACTTAAGAAGACAATTTTAATGTCATCTCTAGAGAAAGAGTCTACGCTATGTGCCTGCTATCTTGTAGCATCTATAATTCCTCTTGATGCCCAGCACATAAGGAGGGTGAAAATGAACATTTTGGCTTAAAATAAAAACAGCTCTAACAAAGCACTTTCAGAGTCTAATTTCTCCCTTTGGGGGGTTTTCCTCCTCTGCATCTTAATTTTGATTGTTGGAATTCATATCTGGGGAAAATAGGATGTTTTAAGATGTCATATTTTTAACCCCCTCCCCTGCTTGCTTTAATAGTTATGCCCATTAGTGTCTCCGGGGACAGCTATCCCATAATAAACATCCAGGGCAGTGGTAGAGTTACATAACCTCCCAGAGGAAGCCATATTATTCTGAAAATTTGAATGTGAGTATTCAATTGTTTTCAGAGATACTATTGCTCAAGTCCATCCTAGATTTTGAAGTGGGTTGAAATATCCCAAACTTCTGCTTCTGAACAATGCCCTTTGGTTTTGCACAACGATGTTGTTCATTTGTTTGCACATCACTCAATGACCATTTATGTATTTCATCTCTCCACCCCTTTTAACAGTTTTTCTGGGGCCTTTGGGAAATAGCACTCCTAGTTTACTGCAAAGGTTAAGAATGCTTGTTGCACAAATGTAGGGAGCAGGGTTTCAGATCTGAGCACCAATATAGGAAGTGGGCATTCTGCACACGACTGTAAGCCCGGTTCTGAGAGCAGAGCAGAGACAGGGCATCGCTAGAGCTTGCTGGTTTCCAACCTCAAGAAAATGAGACTTGGGTTGTGGACACATGCCACACCCGGTTTGTTCATGAGTGCTGGCTCATGCTTCAGTACTCATGTTTGGGTAACAAGCACCTTTTTAAATCTACTGTGGCACCTCTCCAGTGTCACTTTTTCTTTTCTTTTAGTTTTTTTTTTCTTTTTTTTTTCTGAGGCACAACCTCAGGTATCTCAGGCTGCTCCTAATCTTGCTATATAGATGAAGATAAGCACTTAGTGTCTCTGCATTTACCTCCCAAGTGCTGGAATTACAGACATGTGCCATCATGGTACCCTATGTCCTCATATTTAAATGAGAGAATTTTAAACCTTTTATTATATACATATAGGTGTTTTGACTGTATTAGATATAAATATTCTCTATCTATCTATCTATCTATCTATCGATGCACTGCTTCTATGACTGGTGCCCATGGAGGCCAGAAGATGTAGTTGGATCCCCTGAAACTGGAGTTGCAGGAGCTTGTGAGCCAATATCTGGGTCCTGGGAATTAAACTCAGGTCTTCTAGAAGAACAGCCAATGCCCTTAACTGCTGAGCCATCTCCCTGGCTCCTAATGACAGAATTTTAGAAGAGCTTTTGGGCTAGAAAATAAAATTATAAAATAGAATTAGCTAAAGAAGCATCCTGAAGTTGCAGATATTAAACAAAAACCCCAGGACCAGGATAGGCTTCCCACAAAGCCCACAGAATAGAATAGGAAATGTCACCATGGTGGGTTAGCCACCAGAACCCTTCTATTGTCCAAGACACCACATGCGCTAATCACAGGATACAGAGAAATCACTGTGGTGACTGGGCTGGAAGCCTTGCCCTTGCTGGCTAGCCCTTGTAGATTCATAGTTTTAGCAAGACAGTGGCAATTACATCCATTTAGATGCTTTGAATTTTCAAGAGACATATCACTGACTGAAATTAACTCACATGGCAAACACTTCTAATTCCATTTAGCAGATGTTTTGAGCCAAGAGATGTCCCAAGCTACTTAGTTCAACTGCTTGACAGTTCCATGGCTGATATTTTTTCTTTTTTCCTTTCTTATCTGTGAATCTCTTTATCTTTCTCTCACACAGCCAAGAAGCTGCCACAACCATAAAACACTACTCTATGAAACGATAGCAATAGAGTTGCATTTATATAAAAGTGAGAATATAAGGACCAAGATCAGGACAGTAGGGAAGGATGGAAGGGAAGCAGACCTCTATGACCTATATATCTGTCTTCTGTCTTTGAAGAAACATTTCTCCCTAATGGCTACCAGTGGAGTTCTCCTGGAGTCTCATTAACCAGAACCCATTCACATCAATTGCTAGCAAAGAGGAAAAATTGTATTAACACCATTGGAGAGGGGGAAGAAAGTATACACCAACAGAAAGCAATGCCAGGGTGAATGTAGGGCTGCCTTCTCCGAGCACACCCCCACTTGCCAGACTACTTGGGTTTCTGTCAACCATGCAGGGGGATGACACTGTTGAACAGAGCTGAGGATGTATGAATGGGTTGACTCTGTACTCAATAGGTGAAAAGTTAGTGCCTTTTTTAAATTGAATATATTCTTCATTTACATTTCAAATGTCATACCCTTTCCCAGTTTCCCTCCCTCCCAGAAAACCCCCAACCCTCCTCCCCCTGCCTCCAAGAAGATGCCCCTCCGCCCAACTCATTCTCACATAACCCCCCTTGATTTCCCCATGCTGGGGCATCTATCAAGCCTTCATAGGACTAAGGACCTCTTCTCCCACCGATGCCTGACAAAGCATTCCTCCTCCACAATAGTGGCTGGAACCACGTGTACCCCTTTGATGGTTTAGTCCCTGGGAGCCCTGGGTGGAGGGCATCTGGTTGGCCAACATTATCTTTCTTCCCATGAGGTTGCAAACCCCTTCAGCTCCTCCAGTACTCCCTCCAATTCCTCCATTGGGGACCCCACGCTCAGTCCAATGCTTGGCTGCTAGCATCTGCCTCTGTATCTACAAGGCTCTAGCAGGGCTCCTTTTGGCAAGCACTTCTTGCCATCTACTGTTGGAGTTTAGTGACAGTTTATAAGATAAATCTCTAGGTAGGACAGTCTCTGCATGGCCTTTCCTTCAGTCTCTGCCCCACACTTTGTCTCTGTCATTGCTCCTGTGAGTATTTTGCTCCTGTTCTCAGAAAAAATGAAGCACCCACACTTTGGTGTTCCTTCTTCTTGAACTTCATGTGGTCTGTGAATTGTTTCTTGTTTATTCTGAGCTTTTGGGCTAATATCCACTTATCTGTGAGTGCATACTATGCGTGTTCTTTTGTGATTAGGTTACCTCACTCAGGATGATACTTTCTAGTTCCATTCATTTGCCTAAAAATTTTATGAATTCATTGTTTTTAATAGCTGAATATTAGTGAATAGCTCCACTGTGTAAATATACCACATTTTCTGTATCCATTCCTCTGTTAAAGGACATCTGGGTTCTTTCCAGCTTCTGGCTATTATAAACAAGGCTGCTATGAACATAGTGGAACATGTGTCCTTATTACATGCTGCATCAGTGTTGTTTTGATTTGCATTTCCCTGATAACTAAGGATGTTGAACATTTCTTTAGGTGCTTTAGAGCCATTAACGTTTCCTCAGTTGATAGTTCTCTGTTTAGCTATGTACCCCATTTTTTAATAGGGTTATTTGATTCTCTGGAGTCTAAGTTCTTAAGTTCTTTGAATGCATTGGATATTAGCCCTCTATCAGATGTAGGATTGGTAAAGATCTTTTTCTTACTCTATTGGTTGCTGTTCTGTCCTATTGACTATGTCCTTTGCCTTGCAGAAGCTTTGCAGTTTTATGAGGTCCCATTTGTTGATTCTTGTTCTTAGAGTATAAGTCATTGGTGTTCTGTTCAGAAAAATTTCCCCTGTGCCCATGTGTTCAAGACTCTTCCCTACTTTCTCCTCTATAAGCTTCAGTGTATCTGGTTTTATGTGGAGGTCCTTGATCCACTTGGACTTAAGTTTTGTACAAGGAGAGAAGAATGGGTCGATTTGCATTTTTCTACATGCTGACAGCCAGTTGAACCAGCACCACTTTTTAAAAATGCTGTCTTTTTTCCACTGGATGTTTTTTAGCTCCTTTGTCAAATATGAAGTGACCATAGGTGTGTGGGTTCATTTCAGGGTCTTCAATTCTATTCCACTGATCTTCCTGCCTGTCTCTGTACCAATACCATAAAGTTTTTATCACTATTGCTCTGTAGTAGAGCTTGAGATCAGGGATGGTGATTCATCTAGAAGTCCTTTTGTTGTGGAGAATAGTTTTCACTATCCTGGGTTTTTTGTTATTCCAAATGAATTTGCAGATTGCTCTTTCCAGCTCTATGAAGAATTGAATTGGAATTTTGATGGGGATTGCATTGAATCTGTAAATTTCTTTCAGCAAGATCGCCATTTTTACAGTATTAATCCTGCCAATCCATGAGCATGGGAGATTTTTCCATCTTCTAAGATCTTGGATTTCTTTCTTCAGAGCCTTGAAGTTCTTGTCAAACAGATCTTTCACTTGCTTGGTTAGAGTCACACAAGGTATGTAATATTATTTGTGACTATTGTGAAGGGTGTCATTTCCCTAATTTCTGTCTCAGCTTGTTTATCCTTTGAGTAAAGGAAGGCTACTGATTTGTTTGAGTTAATTTTATATCCAGCCACTTTGCTGAAGTTGTTTTTCAGCTTTGGAGTTCTCTGGTGGAATTATTGGGGTCACTTAAGTATATGATCATATCATCTGCAAATAGTGATACTTTGACTTCTTCCTTCCAATTTGTATACCTTTGACTTCATTTTGTTGCCTAATTGCTCTAGCTAGAACTTCAAGGACTATATTGAATAGACAGGGAAAGAGTGGGAAGCCTTGTCTGGTCCCCAATTTTAGTGGGATTGCTTCGAGTTTTTCTCCATTTAGTTTGATGTTGGCTTTGTATTGCTTTTATTGTGTTTAGGTATGGGCCTTGAATTCCTGATCTCTCAAGACTTTTAACATGAATGGATGCTGAATTTTGTCAAATGCTTTTTCAGCATCTAATAAGATATTCATCCCTGGGATGAAGCCTACTTGATTGTGATGAATTATCTTTTTGATGTATTATTGGATTCAGTTGGCCAGAATTTTATTGAGTATTTTCCATCAGTGTTCATAAGGGAAATTGGTCCAAAGTCTCTTTCCTTGTTTGGTTTAGGTATCATTGCGATTGTGGCTTCATAGAATGAATTGGGTAGTGTTCTTTGTGTTTCTCTTTTGTGGAATAGTTTAAAGAGTATCAGCATTAGGTCTTCATTGAAGATCTGATAGAATTCCCCACTAAACCCATCTGGTCTTGGGCTCTTTTTGGCTGGGAGACTGTTAATGACTGCTTCTATTTCCTCAGGAATTATGGGACTATTTAGATGGTTTATCTGATACTTTTAACTTTTGCACCTGGTATGTGTCTAGAAAAATTATCCATTTCAACTAGACTTTCCAATTTGTTTGAGTTTAAGCTTTTGTAGTAGGATCTGATGATGTTTTGAATTTCCACAGTTTCTGTTATGTCTCTGTTTTCATTTCTGATTTTACTAATTTGGGTAGTGCCTTTGTGCCCTCGGGTTAGTCTGGCTAAGGGTTTATAGCTTGTGTTATTGTTCCATTTGGTTCATAACTTGTGTTAGTTTCACTGTGTCTCTTTAGTTTCTGTTTCCATGATTTGTCCATTGCCAACAGTGTGGTGTTGAAGTCTCCCATTATTATTGTGTGGGGTGTAATGTGTGCTTTGAGCTTTAGTAAAGTTTCTTTTATGAATGTAGGAGCCATTGCATTTGCAGCATAGATGTTCAGAATTGAGAGTTCTTCTTGGTAGAGTTTTCCATTGACTAGTATGAAGTGTTTTTCCTTATCTTTTTTCATAACTTTTGGTTGAAAGTCAATTTTATTTGATACAAGAATGGGCACTCCAGCTTGTTTCTTGGGACCATTTGCTTGGAAAATTGTTTTCCAACCTTTGACTCTGAGGTAGTGACTGTCTTTGTCACTGAGGTAGGTTTCTTGTATGCAGCATAATGTTGGGTCCTGTTTATGTATCCAGTCTGTTAGTCTATGTCTTTTTGTTGGGGAATTGTGTCCATTAATGTTAAGAGATATTAAGGAAAAAGCTTATTACTTCCTATTATTTTTGTGGTTAAAGGTGGAATTATGTTTGTGTGGTTATCTTCTTTTGGGTTTGTTGAAAGAACATTACTTTATTGCTTTTTTTAGCATGTAGTTTCCCTCCTTATATTGGTATTTTCTACCCATTATTCTTTGTAGAGCTGGGTTTGTGGAAAGATATTGTGTAAATGTGCTTTCGTCATGGAATATCTTGTTTTCTCTGTCTATGGTAATTGATAGTTTTGCTGGGAATAGTAGCCTGGGCTGGCATTTGTTTTCTCTTAGGGTCTGTATGGCATCTTCGCAGAACCTTCCAGTTTTCATAGTTTCTGTTGAGAAGTCTGTTGTAATTCTGATAGGTCTACCTTTATATGTTACTTGACCTTTTTCCCTTACTGCTTTTAATATTCTTCCTTTGTTTAGGGCATTTGGTGTTTTGATTATTATGTGACAGGAGGAATTTATGTTCTGGTCCAGTCTGTTTGGAGTTCTTTAGGCCTCTTGTATGTTCATGGGCATCTCTTTCTTTAAGTTAGGGAAATTTTCCTCTCTAATTTTGCTGAAGATATTTTCTGGCCTTTTAAGTTGTAAATCTTCGCTCTCCTCTTCTAGACCTATAATCCTTAGGTTTGGTCTTCTCATTGTGTTCTGGATGTTTGGGTTACAACCTTTTTGCATTTCTTTAAGGGAGTTATTTATGCCCTTCTTGAAGTCCTCTATCTGTATTAGGAGATGTGATTTTTAAATCCAGATCTTGCTTTTTCAGTGTGTTAGGGTATTCAGGACTTGCTGTCATGGGAGAACTGGGTTTGGTTAGTGCCATGTTGCCTTGGTTTCTGTTGACAATGTTGTGTTTGCCGTTTGCCATCTGTTTATCTCTGGTGTTGGCTGGTGTTGCTGTCTCTGACTGTGGGTCATCTCTCCTGCAAGCCTGTGTATCTGTACTCATGGGATTCCCATTTTCTCTGTGCACAGAGGTATGTAGGCACTTCTGGGCAATCTGGTATTTGTGTATGTAGCTCTGTAGCCCAGTATCAGCTCTTCACTCTTAGGTCTCTCCAGAGTCCTGGGAGGTTAGCTATATCTCCCTGAGCTACCTGGATATGGAGCACTGTGACAGAGGATGTTCCCCAGCCGGAGACAGAAACCGGAAGGCTTCTGCCTGGGGGTTCCAGATCGGTTCCTCTGAGCAGCAGTGGTTGTCCTACCTGTGCTCTCAGGCCACTCTGCACTCCTACTGGAAGGGGCAGAGGGAGTGGAAAGGGAGTGGTATTTGGGAGGACAGAGGTTTTGGTGGTTAATGGGTAGTGAGTCTGCCAGGCCCCCAGCAGCAGCTCTTGGACTCTGGAGGTGGGAGGGGATTCTTACCAACTGCTCTTAGTGCAGCAGGTTCTCTAGTATGGATCAGGAGATGGTGTCTTCACTGGAGCAGAGCAGCCAGAGTCTGCCCCAGCAGAAAGGACCAGGTGGCAGAGAAGGTTAGTGGCTTTTCTCTGAGCCTCTCACACTGTTATTGGGCAGAGCCACATATTGGATAGAATTAGTTCATTATTTGTTTTACTGTGTCAGTATGAAACATCTAGCCTGTGATAGGCCATGTTTTAAAGACCTGAAATGCATCAGTCAGGAGGTGAGGCTTGTGCTAACTATTGATGTGATCTTGTCTGTAAAACTTGTGGCTGTTGTCTGAATCTCAGGTGGCCCCATGGGAAGGTCCCTGTGCCTACTAATACTTTTGTCATGAGAAATTTAACCCAACAAAGTTAGAAATCACAATCAAATTAGAAGATTTAAATTCAAATAAAGTTTGATTTGAGCTTTTTTAGGAATTGGGAATGTGTGTGTGGATAGGGCATGCTTTGCTTCTTAGAGTAGTAAATTCTCTGGCCTTTGGGTTCATTCCAATTTGATGGTCAACTTCATTATGTTCCCTTGACCTTTCTGAAATTCTCTGAGAGCTCCCTGTATCTTCAGGATTTGAGGACAAGTCAATTTATCTGAATATCATTTCATATGGCTATTTCCTCTTATTTCTGTGGTTCTGCTGTGCTGTGCCTTACTAACTTGGCTTCGAGCAAGCCACAGGAAGCCTGGAGAATTCAGCACAGCTGCCACTTTCATGTCTCCTAGGACTCAGATGTAAACAATTTATTCTGGCTCATAAGTGGTTTATGTGCACACTCACAGAAAAACTGGAAAAAGCCAAGTACTTAACATTCACAATCAAGACTATCCATGATAGATTATTGTCTTCCATGTAGAACATCCTAAAAACAAACTATGCATATTTTGAACATGTAGATAGTTAGCATAAAATATGAATTTCCTCCTAGTGTTGAAGAGTAGGACTGTCAGCACTGGAGAGTCAGGCACCTGGGCAGTGCTAGTAGAGCTATAGCAGCAGGCTATGATATACTGTTACTTGTCCTTGGGTGCTAATGAGATACCTATTTTCCTAAAGTGACAATATTCTATTGGCTGATCAACTTTCCCACAGGTATCTGCTGGCATAAAGAACACTCCTTTCTTTGTTGCAAGAGAAAATGTGTGTTTTTTAGAATTTTATGATATAAGGCCACTCTCATGTATAATATGCTATGAACATAACCCTGCTCTGTACCCCCTCCCCCATTTCTGAGTCCCTTTAGTCCACCTTTATGCTCTAGAAATTTTCTCTCTCTCAGGTATGATTTTGTAAGGTCTGTATGAAATCTACAACCTACAAATGACAGAAAATGTGCTCATTATCTTTCTGTGTGTGATTTAATTCACTTAATATGGTCATCTCCAGTCACATCTGTTTTCCTACAATTGACAGAACTTCATTCATCTTGATGGCTGTAATTTTGGTAGTGTGAATTGTGTGCAAGAGGACATGGATGTGATACACATGTATCTCTGTGCTAGCTGTGATATATTGGTGTAGAATCTTTTTTTTTTTTGCCATACATCCTATAAGGTGACATCTAAGCTGGAGCTTTAGACTGAGGGTAGCCACCCCCCCCAAAAGCTGCATGCCCTCAATGTATTGAGAGTGATCTTACATTTATGATGACATTCCTCAAATTGTCTGATGTCTTCATTTCTTTACCAGATCCTTTACCAGGTCTACTGAGTCTTCTCACTTAAAGTTCTACACAAAAAAGCCTCTGTCAGTGTATTCTATCCCCCTGGCAGAGAATGGGAGATTAGCAAATGAGAACAGTTGTCTCTAGAAACATCCAGCAGGAGTTGGCAAAGGGCCACTTCCCACTGGTCACACAGTCTCTGGCCGAGCTAGGAGTGAGATACTTCTCTACCTTCAAAGAAGAGCTGCAATCCTGGTCCAATCAGGCACAGGATCCCTCCCCATTGGGGCCATATCAAGTTTCATCTGTCAAGGTGATAATATAGTGAAAGACTGCATGCTCAGTAGGCTAGAATGCACAGTTTTAGAATCATTAGGACAGTATTAAATGATCTCCAATCAGTTCACCAAAAATGGAGGTCTCAGTTTTTCAAAGTATCAAAATATGTTAGCTATTCTTTTTTTTTCTTTTTGTAGGGCAATTTCCTTGTTCAATTTAAAGACTAATTTGAGTCTTGTTCACAATGTGCCTCGAGTCATTGACCGTATTTAAGTATTAATCTGTCTTCATCATGAGTGTAGTAATATTTTTCCACTTGGTTTTTCAAGTATGAGATGATAAAATTAAACAAATCAACATACTACTTAGCTTTAATATTAAACATTTTTAGTAGGGTGCTATTGCTCTCTAATTCTGCATTTGATCCCTGGTGACTTTGGGAAGCATTCATCATGATATAGAATACAACCACAAGACCAAAACCCTGCATAAGGCATCATGGCAATGATCATTGTAGGGATCAGATCTTAAGGATCCTTGTAAAAAGAATATGAGCTGTGCGCTGAATTCTGAATGTCCCTGGAGGCACCCATGTCATAGAGACAGCTATGGTATACACACACACACACACACACACACACACACACACACACACACACATTTATATCTCTTGCAGAGTTAGTAGCTTCTGTCATAAAACTGTTCCTATGGGCACTTCTGGGATATCATCACTCATTTGAGTGTGTATATGTTTGTGGTGTGTGTGTGTGTGTGTGTGTGTGTGTGTGTATTAATGTGTGTATATGCACATGCATATATAGGTTAGGGGTCAAAGCGATGTGTCTTCCTCTATGTCACTCCTCTTATTTTTTGAAGCAGCGTCTCTCACTGAATGTGGAGATTAGCAACTTGGCTAGGTCATTTGGCCAGTGAGCCCCAACAATCTTCCTGTGATTACTTTCTCCATGGTGGCATGGAAAGCACATTGATCCTAGTGGCATTTACTGAGTGCTGACAAATTGAGCTCATATAATCATGATTTTACAGCAAGCATTTTGATGACTGAGTCATCTCCTGGTTCTAGCATGTCACTCCTTTGATCACAGACATGCATGGATGTGGAGGAGGCTGAGAACTGTGAGGAAGTTAGTACCCAAAGAAATGTATACTGATTATAGTGGGGAGCCCTCAATCAGTGGGCATGAGACCAGGTTTTTAAACCCAGTAACAAACATAAAAATGAAACAAAAATTAATTAGCCCAAAACTGTAAATTTAATGTCTCCATTCAGCTCCTAAACTTGTCATGACACTTGTCTTAGTCATGACAACCTGAAGAAGTGATTTGACTTTGCTGACTACTGGTACGCCATGCCATACCTGGAGAACACAGACTTACACGGGTTTCATGTCCTGAAGACAGCATTCTGGTGCTTCAGGTAGCCCCTTGGTATCACCATTTCTGTTGTACAAATAAACAAAAGCTCTGGATAATTAAGACTGGGTACCGTGGGACCAGAGCTCCTGAGATGCTGTATGTGACTTCTGTTTTGCTAATGTCTAGCTTATCTCCTTAAAAAGGTCCTTATTTTGTGTATGTGTATATGTGTAATGTCTGTGGACCACATGCAGGCAGGAGACCCACAGAAGAGGGAAGAGAGCTTCAGAACTGGAGATACAGGTGGTTGTGTGCCACCATGTGGGTACTGGGAATTGATCCTGGGTCCTCTACAAGAGCAGTAAGTTAACCACTGAGCCATCCCTCCAGATTGTAGATTAGCTACTTTTCTTGTAGCTGTGACAAAATACCTGTCATCACAACTCAAGTGGCAAAGAGTTTGCCTTGGCTCACAGTTCTAGGGTGCACACCATCATGTCAGAGCAGATGTCATAATGGCAGAGCTGTGAGGTAACTGGTCACAGTCCTGAGGAAGCAGAGAGGGAACTGGATGCTGGTCCTCAGCTCTTTAATTCTTTTATTAAGCTTGGGATCACAGGCCATGCAATGGTGCTGCCCATGTGCAGGGTGGATCTTCTGTTATCAGTTAGATTTTTTTCTGGAAACCTTTCCATACTGTTGATGTGAGGTATGTTTCCATGGTAATCTTAAGTCTGGTCATGTTGACCATCATTGCCCATCACCTTCTAGAAGGAGCTGTAGAATGGATCGCATTCCTGAGATTCCTGTACACAGGCCTTGACTGAGTCCGAAGCTCCAGAGCACAGGGGTCTGCACTGAATCCTCTGTACTGAAATTTGTTTGCCATGACAAAACAGAAATGGTGATACCCAGGAGCTGCCTGAAGTACCAGGATGCTGTCTTCAGGACATGAAACAAGTGTAAGTCCATGTCCTCCAAGTACAGCATGACATATCGGCATTTGTTTCTAACCATTGCACAGTCTGGGAAATCTTACCATCAAGGACAGACTAAGCGCTTTTCATAAAACACCCTCTATCTGGTTTTGTGGACATTAGAGCCAGAGGTGGGGAGCCCCTCCTTGTTCCAACTTAGAATAATGAAAGCAATCCCATGAGGACTCACAGACCTCCTGACCTTGTGTAGTCTACATTTCCTTCTAAAGCCCTCCCCAACTTCCACCCTGTTAGTATTAAGTGACATCAATGTAACTGTGAAGGAATGGCAGTGGGAAGGAAGCACCTGCTCACTCATTATTTCATAACTCCGTTCTATGACTTGTCATCTGTAAGATGCAAAGGAATAATTATTGGAACCTCTTCAATTCTTCAGTCACAGGAGTTCACATGAGTGTTTTAATTGATAAATGCTTTGAGTAATAATGGAGATGATGTTAAATAAGGCATAACAAGGATTTTAGTGTGGTATCCAGAGCCCAGTTCTCAAGGACATCCCTGGAGGTACCTTTTTGCATTATTTTGAACAGGTAGATTACTAAAGGAAAAATTAAGGGCTAGAGTTACCACCCTATTTACTCTTTGACAGAAGTTTGGCTGTAAATTACATTTATGAAATGAGATTGCCAACTTAGATAACTCTGCACTGGCCTCCAGAGTGGCCATGTTTATCTAAGACTCCATTCATACACAAGATGTACCAGGCACTGTGCTTTGCTTTTGTGGGGAAATGTCCCCTGAAGGCTTATGGATTCAAGAATTGGTCCCAATGGAAAGTTCAAAACTGGAAATTTGGAGATGGAGCTAATCATGAAGGCTCTGCTCTAATCCACTCACAGATATATAATTTGATGAGACTTCTGAGAGATGATGTAAATGTGAAGAAGGAACATGGGAGGAAGAAGCTGGTCCCAGGGAGTAAGCCTTTGAAGAGGACATTTGTCATCAGCCTTTCCCTGACTCAAGTCCAGTACTGCGTCTTCACATTCTTCCCAGGAGTCCTGTGATAGTCCTGGTTTGTTGCTGTCCCATCATTCTCACAACTTTCTTCATTCCATGTCTCACATTTTACTTGTTATGGTTTACTTATTATGGTTTCATAATTCAAATGTTCTGTCTTTGAGCTCAACCATTGTTCTTTCAACTGGATGGAGCTGGATGGTAAAGCTGTCGATTGAATTGTCTCCTCCAATAACACTATTCTCAGTCTCCAGGGTTTCCAATTTTGTTGCTGTTTCTTTGTTTCTATTTCTTTGTCAAATTTGTTACTTCATTTATTGATTTTGCTCAATATGTATGTATGTATTACTGTATGTATGTATTACTGTATGTATGTATGTATGTATGTAGTGTATATATGTAGTGTTTGTATCCTGAAGCTCAGAAATGCTTTTGAATAAATTGCTCTGATTTTTGGTCATTTCAAAAGTTCATCTGTCTGCCACTCTGTCTTCCCTCCCTTCCATCTTTGCTCTGTTTTCTCCATCCTATCTTCCCTCCCACTTTCTTTTCAATCTCTCCTCCCTTCCTCCTCATTTCCTTTTCTCTCCTTCCATCCTTCTCCCAGTTCTCTCCCCTTTCTTTCATCCATTCTCTTTCCTTTGTTTCCTCTCTCATCTCTCCCTCCTTCTCTCTTACCCATCCCCCTTTCCTCCCTCCCCTCTCCCTTCTTCCTTCCCTCCTCCTTTCCCACTGGAAATGCCCACCCATTCAGATTTTACAAATTACAGGAAGTGTGTGTATTACCTTGGATATTAGGCATTTTAGCATTATTAAGTCTGCCGGTCTGTGAAAACAGATGTTTTTATGTATCTGTGTCTTATTTAATTTGTTTTATAGTTACCATTACAAAGTCTTTCCTTTCCTTAGTTAAGTTCCTTGTATTTGATTCCTTTTGATGATGTTGAAAATGGGATCATTTAATTGAGTTCAGTTTTAGATAGTTGTTAAGATATCAAAACACCACTGGCTTTTATCTCTTAATTTACAGGACTTGTTCAAGACACCTAATAGAATTTTATGGAGCATTGTAAGGTTTTTTTTCCCCACATCTAATTATGTTATCTGTAAATGCCGACAATCTTCTTTTTATTTGGATTTCATTCATTTATTTTCTTGCCTACTTTTTTTGGCCTGGACCACCAGTACTGTAGGGAGTGATGCTCTTATCATGCTGCTGGTTGAGGAAAAGATTTACCCTCCCCCCTTTGTTTATGTTAGCTGTGAGATTTTCATATGTGGCCTTTATTAGGTTGAGACAACTTTCTTTTGTCTCAACTTTGAGAGTTGTTTTTGTTGTAGAAGGACATTTGCTCTTACCAAATTACACTTTCACTCATCAAAATGATTATGTAACTTTATTCTGATAGTATGCATCATGTTGACTGGTCTTCTGCATACTGGACCATTTCTTGTACAATGATTGATCCCCTTTATTACTGTTGTAATCCTTTGAATATATAATTTTAATTGCTATAAAACTCTTAAGTACTTTCCTATTCTTAAGAGATATTGGTCTTTAGCTTTTTAATTTATGGTGCGGAGGGTACAGGCCATTGGTGGAGTGTTTTCATAATACACGTAGATGCTCTGGGTTTCAACCACGTCATCATCAAAAAGTTTTATCTTCTGTGTCCCTTCAACTGGCTCTGCTCTCTGAATAGCACTGGATTTAGATGCATTTGGGAGAAATGGCCTTCAGTTTAGTTTTGTGCTTTTTATTTATTTTATTTTAAGTTTTGGGAGGCAGCACAGGCAATTTACTATATTGTTCTTGGTTGCTAAGCAGAACTCGATGATAAGACCTGATTTCTGAAGATACTTCACACTTTGTTTATAAGATATAGAGAATTATTAAAAGGTAGGACTTTTAATATTTGGAAACCCTTTGTTGGAGTCATCATTTTGTCCAGACTTTGTTCTCTGGATCTATGTCCTCCCCCACCAGGTGAGTCACTGTCCTCATTTTATTTGCACATGCTTTGGAAGATCTTTTCTTCCTTCCTTCCTTCCTTCCTTTCTTTCTTTCTTTCTTTCTTTCTTTCTTTCTTTCTTTCTTTCTTTCTTTCTTTCTTTCTTTCTTTCTTCCTTCCTTCCTCTCTCTCTCTTTCTTTCTCTCTCTCTTTCTCTCTCTCTTTCTTTCTCTCTTTCTTTCTTTCTTTCTTTCTTTCTTTCTTTCTTTCTTTCTTTCTTTCTTTCTTTCTTTCAACAGTTCCACATGAAGTTTATTGAGAGGGGCAAGGGTAGTGGCAGAAAGACAAGAGGGGAAGAGAGAGAGGGAGTGGCATTCCTCTTATATATACTGATGGTGACTTGGTCACAGGTAAAGGTGAGCCCAGTGGATTCTGGGAATATGATGGTCGTTGTCTTGGCAACAGGTGTGTAGGCTAAGTTGTCATCTATGTGATGTGACAGGTTTCAGAGGTCCTGGTACCAACATTCATTCCTTATTATTATAAAGAAAAGAAAAAGAGAGGGAAGCTGATTGTGAAAAGAGAATGAGGACAGTGTGTCTCTTAAGCTGCTTCCTGTCATGTAGGGGCTTCGTCAATTTCGGAGTATAGCTGACTTTCACCATCAGGATCCACTTGGTAAATGTTCACATCAGGTACCTCTGTGGACAGCAACTCTTCTGTGGGCAGCAGCTGGTAATCCTGTAACAGGAACTGATTAATAGTTTGGTTAGAAATTTTGGTTAGTATTTGCCGTTGGAGGAATGTGGAAACAAGATTAATGAGACAGGGAGCAAATAACAACACCAGGAAGATGACTAGAAAAGAAATTACAAAAGGGAGTATCCATTTCCATATAGGGTTTTTGAAAAATCCCAGAACTGCAGATCTCATGATCCCTGAAATTCTTTTTATTATTATTATTATTTTCTATATTCTTTGTTTACATTCCAAATGATTTTCCCTTTCCTAGTTCCCTCCTCTCCATAAATCCTCTTATGTCTGACTGCATCGCCTTGATTTTATTTCTCACTATCCTTCCTCCTCTGTTCAAAAGATCTTCAGCGGATTCTTCATTTTTCCTGACTCTCTGTTTTGGTGTCTGCACAGCAGATAAATCAATTGTTTCTCCTCTTCTTCATAGAGAGGGTTCAGAAAGACAACATCAGTCATCCAGCCCAGAGACCCCAGAAGCCTCCTGCAACTCTTTTTTCCCTTCTGTGGAGTAGCAGGCAGCTGCAGACACTGTCTTCTTGTTGTGCACTGAGTGGGAGACTGGAGGAGGTTGGAGAAGGAAGCAATGCCTCCCAAACAAAGCCAACCAATTCTCTCTTTTTCTTCCTGGTCCCATCACAGCTGTGAGGCTGATGAGAAAAGTGACTGATCTCAAGGACCCCTTCACATGGAATGCACAGACCATATCTTTCTCTCCAACGTACAGTTTGAAAGCTGAGGTACCTCATTGGCTTGCTTTGAATTTAATGAAAAGAAAATTCTGACCTTGTCCTCCACCAGCCCACAGGCTGTTGTCTCCATTGTCTCCTGGAACAGTTAGAGTAGGCGGAAGCTACCAGAGCTCTAGAGATAGTCAACAAAAGTCAGTGTTCATAGAGCCTTCTTGGAAAATGTGGGACACTAGAGAAGAGAAAAATGTCCTCACTCCCTCTAGATGATGGAACAGGAAGGCTCTTTTCCTACTTGCGTAGTCCTGAGCCAATGTCCTCTGATAGGAGTAGCTCAAATTTCTCTACTAATTTCCATGAGTCTGGTTTGACATTTTCTTGGGATGCAGGAGATTTTAAAATTCATTTCTGATTTCTCTCTCAGAAGGAAATTGTTAATGTATTCATTGGGAAAGGAGATCTGTTGTCTCCTGCTCCAACATGCTGCTCTCGAAAAACCCATCCTGTCTGACTGCAGGTGATTATAAATAAGTCACTGTGAATATTTTTGTAAGTTGTGTGTGTCTGTATACTCTTTTCTGTCCATCATCTAATCTAAGATGTGATCCGCAAACAGTTGTTCACGAGCAAAAATCTGCATAGAATATGTAGAATATCTATTTGAGTGCTTCTGCATGTTTTCTATCTCTCTTGAAAAACTGATACACAGACACAGACACACAGACACAGACCCACACCAAGAAATTCCTTTGAGGGTTTAAGAAGCAGGTCAGAGTTTAAAAACACATAGCCTGGAGCTGAGTTCCCTGCACCATGTTAGTTGTCTCACAACTGTGTACAACTCCAGCTTCAGGGACCCATTGCTTCCAAAGGTACCTGCACTCATACTTGCACAGTCTATACCCACATATACACATAATTGTTTTAATTTATATATATTTTTTCTATATTCTTTGTTTACAGTCAAAAAGCTTTCCCCCTTCCCAGTTCCCCCCTCCCCATATGTCCCATAAGTCTTCTTCTCTCCATCCATTCTCCTATCTTTTCCCCTCCCTTTTCTCTGTCCTGGTACTCCCCTACAATGCTGGATCAAGCCTTTCCAGGATTAGGGCCCTCTTCTTCCTTCTTCATGGGAATCATTTGATGTGCTAATTGTATCTTCAGTATTCAGAGTTTCAGGGCTAATTAATATCCACTTATCAATGATTGCATTCCATGTATATTCTTTTGTGATTGTGTTTCCTCGCTTAGGATCACATTTTCCAGTTCCAACAATTTGCCTAAAAATTTCATGAATTCATTGTTTTTAATTGCTGAATAGTACTCCATTGTGTATATATACCACATTTTCTGTATCCATCCCTCCATTGAGGGATATCTGGGTTCTTTCCAGCTTCTGGCTATTATAAATAAGGCTGCTATGAACATAGTGGAGTATGTGTCCTTATTGCATGCTGGGGAATTCTCTGGGTATATGCCCAGGAGAGATATAGCAGGGTACTCTGGAAGTGTCATGTCCAGTTTTCTTAGGAACAGACAGACTGATTTCCATAGTGGTTGTACCATCTTACAATCCCACCAGCAGTGAAGGAGTGTTCTTCTTTCCCCACATCCTCGCCAACACCTGCTGTCTCCTGAGTTTCTAATGTCTCCTTAGCCATTCTGACTGGTGTGAGGTGAAATCTCAGTGTTGTTTTGATTTGCATTTCCCTAATAACTAATGATGTTGAGCATTTCTTAAGGTGCTTCTCGGCCATCTGAATTTCTTCAGGTGAAAATTCTTTGTTTAGATCTGTACCCCATTTTTAATAGGGTTATTTGGCTCCCCGGGGTCTAACTTCTTGAATTCTTTGCATATATTGGATATTAGCCCTCTATCGGATGTAGGGTTGGTGAAGATCTTTTCCCAATTTGTTGGTTGCCGTTTTGTCCTTTTGACAGTGTCCTTTGCCTTACAGAAACTTTGTAATTTTATGAGATCCCATTTGTCAATTCTTGATCTTAGAGCATAAGCTATTGGTGTTCTGTTCAGGAACTTTTCCCCTGTACCAATGTCCTCAAGGGTTTTCCCCAGTTTCTTTCTATTAGTTTCAGTGTGTCTGGTTTTATGTGGAGGTCCTTGATCCACTTGGAGTTGAGCTTAGTACAAGGAGATAAGAATGGATCAATTCAAATTCTCCTGCAGTATCCTTTCATGCTAAAAGTATTGGAAAGAACAGGAATTCAAGGCCCATACCTAAACATAGTTAAAGCAATATACAGCAAACAGGTAGCCAACATCAAACTAAATGGAGAGAAACTTGAAGCAATCCCACTAAAATCAGGGACTAAACAAGGCTGCCCTCTCTCTCCATATCTTTTTAATATAGTACTTGAAGGTCTAGCTAGAGCAATTAGACAACATAAGGAGGTCAAAGGGATACAAATTGGAAATGAAGAAGTCAAATTATCACTATTTGCAGATGACATGATAGTATACTTAAGTGACCCAAAAATCTCCACCAGAGAACTCCTACAGATGATAAACAACTTCAGCAAAGTGGCAGGTTATAAAATCAACTCAAGCAAATCAGTTACCTTCCTATACTCAAAGATAAGCAGGAGGAGAAAGAAGTTAGGGAAATGACACCCTTCACAATAGCCACAAACAATATGAAGTATCTTGGTGTGACTCTAACCAAACAAGTGAAAGATCTATACGAAAAGAACTTCAGGTCTCTGAAGAAGGAAATCGAAGAAGACCTCAGAAAATGGAAAAATCTTCCATGCTCATGGATTGGCAGGATTAATATAGTTAAAATGGCCATCTTGCCAAAAGCAATATACAGATTCAATGCAATCCCCATCAAAATCCCAACTCAGTTCTTCACAGAGATAGAAAAAGCAATTCTCAAATTTATCAGGAATAGCAAAAAACCCAGGATAGCTAAAACTATTCTCAACAGTAAAAGAACTTCTGGGGGAATTAGTATTCCAGACCTCAAGCAATACTACAGAGCAATAGTGTTAAAAACTGCATGGTATTGGCACAGGGACAGGCAAGTGGACCAATGGAATAGAATTGAAGATCCAGAAATGAATCCACACACCTATGGTCACTTGATCTTCGACAAAGGAGTGGAAAACATCCAGTGGAAAGAAGATAGTCTTTTCAACAAATGGAGCTGGTTCAATTGTTTTAATTTTAATAATATTTTTATTTTTAAAATCATAATAGTCATATTACTTGTATATTTATAATAATAATAAATGTCCTCTTTCCTCTTCCCTCTCATGCATCCTACCTCTTACCTTCTCTTCAGTTCATGGCATATTTATATATACATACATACATATATATCCTGCTCAGTCCATATAATGTTATCTGTATGTATATGTTCTCAGAGCTGACATGGACACTTGGTATTGCATAACCAATTTCAGAAGATCATTTCTCCCACTCTCAGCTTTCCCCGGCTGCCTATATTTCTTTGTCTAGGCCTTATAAGCTTTCTCCCTTCCATCTTAGCATGCGCACTGATGTTGTTGTCATCCTTGTTCACCAGTGTTCTTGTCTTAAGAGGAAGCCATGTTGGTGAGACTTCATAGGCCTAGACTCCCCTGCATTTCTAGGATGTACAATCCCATAGCAAACTTTCTATTTCTCTGGCTTTTACAATCTATCCTCTCTCTTTTCTGCTATGATCCCTTAGTCTTAGGTGCAAGAGCTGATACATGTTACTAAATATATGTGTTTATGGTATGGCTTTTCCATACCTTTACTAGAGTTTGGTAAACTTGTGGGATTAAATTCCAGTTGGTTTTAGGAGCAAAGGGAGCCAATTAAGATGTGAGAAACTTTATATATGTGACAAAGCAAGAATTTCTTTGAGGCTGTGGAATCCCTAAATAATGAAAAATACAGAAATGTATCCTAATGGCTACATTGCATGAATATAAGAAATGAAAATGTTTGAACTATTTAACTAGAGCTAATAAGCTTCAAGTGAGGCATGGTACCCAGCAGGCATCTGGGAAACGCTCTCAGGGAATGTTTATCTTGAATTCATTTCAGCATGTAAATATGTATTGAATGTGGACTGGGTGCTAGACACCAGGCCTTTGGCAACAACTAAGCATTCGGAAGAGCAGAAAGCATGGCAGAGGCAACTGGGGAGAGCAGGGACTGAAGTTCAGTACAGTAAGCATCTGTGTGTCATTACTGAGGTTCTCATGAAAGCATGCTCCTGGGGACATCTGACCCTTGAAATGGTGGGGAGTTCCGGGAGAGGCTTTTGGGAGGGAGTTTATACCCTCCCTCAATGAGGGATGAACTAGCAAGAAAGAGTTGGAGGATTGGGGGACACAGACCACAGAGACTATTGGCATAGCATGTACTATATCTGGAGTTCTAGGAAAGAGTGAGGTCTTGGGGATGAAGTTTGTCAAGTGTTAGAAATAAGACATGTTTAGGTGCATTCCAGAAGCATGGAGAGTTATTGTATTATGCTAACAATTTTGAAGGTGGACATATATATATAAATGGTTATAGGTTGTTTTATATTGGCTTGGTTTTAATAAACAGTGAAATCACAAAAGCATTGGGAGTTGGGGGATAAAAGAACAGGAAAAAATGGGTCAGAGAAATGGTCCAGCAGGTAAAGGTGATTGCCACCCAAACTGATGGGAGGAGAGAACTGATTCCCATGGCTATCCCCTGACCTCTATGTTCCTGCTGTGGCACAGACAGACAGACAGATAGATAAAAAAAAAAACTGCAATAAAAATGGTAAAGAAAGACTAATGCAGGAGGGTGAGGATGGGCTGAGGATAAACATGGCTCTTAGGATAAAAGAAAATAGCAATTTACGAACATTTCTGGCATTGCTAAGGTGTCTGATAGCCTTGGTCTTTCACCTAGATTAGACTCACTGAATACTAAAAGAAAGCCCAAAATTCTGATGAGTAATCCAGTCCACATAGTATTCCTGTATGTAACTGCCCGCAGTTTTATCGAACGGGTTAGCTGGAAGGGAAGCGGAGGATGTATGGGAAGGCGGCAAAAAAAGACCAAGATAACCCTGCTATTCAAGGTCTCAAAATTTAATGAAGAACTCCCAATATATATAGGTAGGGGGAAAGCCTAGAAGCTTCTCAGCAGAATCAGTTCAGCTGATCCACAGGTGGCTAGTGTTTCTCAGGAAACTGCAGGTCCTTGGAGAATAATAGGCTTCACCTTAGTCTGAGCACTCCACCCTAGGTGGAGGGGATTATGGCTGACACAGGAGTTCCCACTGAAAGGCTGGGAGAGGAACTTCACATATGGTCTATATCAAGTTCCTGCCAGGTGGCATGGCACCTCAATAAGGCTCTTACACCTGTACCTTAGCCACCAGGACACCTGTAGAGAAAACTAAGCCAGACTTTGACTTCCTGTCAGGTGTATCTCCTTGCTGCCTCCCAGCCTGCCGGAGTCTCTGAGGCAGCCGCCCTCTGAGGGAGTTCCTGATGAATGTCAGTCTCTTGTTTGCTTGCCATTTTTCTCCCTTTAACATGTCATACATAGATTTTTTTATGTGCCCCTATTTCACCCACATAACTCTTTTGTTGCCATGGAAATCAGCCTCAATTTTCTTCCATCCTGGCAATTGTGATTTTATAGTCTCCTTCCTTCACAAAGATAAGCCGTCTCGGATTTATTTCATGTGGATGCCAGAAGTTGACCTCGTTTGAGGCAGAGCCAACCTTTATCACAAGACAATGCAGCAGCTATTAACTGTAACTGATGTCATTTTGATTTCTGCCTGTGAGATCAATTTCCAACAGGATTTCCTTTGGCTTTTGCATACCTTTACTAGAGTTTGGCAAGCCAAGGTTAAAGTCTAGACGGGCTTAGGAGCAAATGGAACGAATAAAGGTGTGAGAGACTAGCTTGGATCAGGAAGCTGAAGGCATAGTGTTCTAGTCACAGTACTGCTGGGGCTTTCTTGCCTTGGTCATATTACTTCCTTATTTAATATTTATTAAGTGTGTGTGTGTGTGTGTGTGTGTGTGTGTGTGTGTAGGTAGGTATTTATATGTCTACAGATGTTGGTATAGTAACAAAGATGAAGCAAGATCTTTCAAGGCTGGGGTTATAGGTACTTTTGAACTGCCCAGCAAGGTACTAGGAATTAAACTCAGATCATCTGCAAAAGCAGCAAACACTTTTAACAGCCAATCCATCTCTCCAGTCCCATTATTTCTATTTAAATATCAATTTCCCCCATCTCTCAATTCAAGAGCTGGCCTTGATTTTTAAAAATGTCTTCAAGTGGGGGATAATATTAAAATGATAAATGCATAAGAACTTAGTTAAAGTAGGAAAGAGTTATTTTGATTTGAGATATTTTTTAGATTCATAACTAAAAAAAGCCTGTGATTATGAAGGCTGTTGCTACCGTCTGATATCTGCTTGTCACACTAACAATTTCAAATAAAGTGTGATTAGCTCAGTGCATTCTGTTATTTCCCAATTTGTGGTACAAGTGTGTTGTGTGTGGTCAGAGTACCCACATATTCCTTCTGTGTCTGTTATAGAGGTTTTGGGTTTTATGTCACATCAATCCATCAGACTGGCTGTGTTTTCATTGTCCTGGCATTTTTTAAAAATAATTTTAATAACTAAAGTATGGAAACCTCAGTTTCTGTTGTTATATCTCCCTTTTCATTTGGAAACATAATATTCTGTAGGACACAAATCTGAACAAAGTAAATCATTTAGTAATTCAATAATGGCAATTATGTGATTATGTGAGCGATATTGGTCATGCAAAAATGAGTTAGAATTTTATAAATAGGAAAGAAGAGGAAGACATCAGAGTATGGTCCTGTGCATCCAGAGAGAAAGCCTGTGGCCCATACTAGGTCATGATGGAGGATGTGTTGGATGCAGTGGCCTTGAAGAGAATCTCCAAAGAAATGCCTACTGATCTAAGTTATGTAAACTCAAAGACAGGTGTGATGAGGTTCATAGGAGAACACAGCAGAGTCTGGGGCTATTAATACACACAGAGGGGTCTATATGCCCTGGTCATGAGAAATACAGTGTATATTATATATCATCGAGAACGAATAAGGAGATTTGTTCAAAGAGTTCTGAAGATGGCTAATAGAAATGAGCTCAAGGTGGCTAGTGTTAAATAATGAGTATATTACTAGAATATAAAAGGAAGTCTCCATGGACCTAGGAGAGGGTGACTGTGGGGACATGGTATGGATGTAAAGGGTCCCCCAAGGTGCTTGTGTCACAAGGTCTCCAGATAGTCTCGGTGTTCTGGAAGACTTTGGAACATTTTGGAAGTTGAACCTTGTTGGTAGAAGTGAGTCACTGGTAGGTAATGGGACTTCAAATCCTCTAGCCTGGACCTAGTTCCTGTCCTCTTTTTCTGCTCTCCCATTCCCTCTCTCTCTCCCTTTCTTTCTCCCTCTCCCTCTCCCCTCCCCTCCCCTCTCTGTGTGATTATATGAAAGATTTATTTTATTGGGCTGACAAGATAGCATAGGTGTTAAGAGTGCATACTGCTCCTGCAGAGAACCCAAGTTTGACTTCAGTATCCATGTTGAGAAGTTCAAAACCACCTGTGACTCCAGAGGGCCTCTGGCCTCCATCGGCATCTGTATTCATGTGCATATATGCACATAAAAGCGTGTACATAATACACATATACTTGCTCATACTTACTCTTTCTCTCTCTTGCATACACACATATTTGTGCAAGTGTGTGTGTGTGTGTGTGTGTGTCCACTTGTGTACAAGTTTCTGTGGAGTCCAAAAGAGAATGTTGGGTTACTGATGAAGTGGTTGTAAGAATCTGCTATGAGTGCTGAGAACTGAGTCCTCTGCAAGTGCAGCAAGTACTCTTAATTACTGAGCCATTTCCCCAGCACCCCACACATTCCCACAAGGATGCAATGAACTAAGTACCCCATGTTCCCATTGCCATGCTTTCCCCAGCAGGTGAACAGCATCCCTTGTTAAATTGAAGCTGATCCTTATCAGGTTCTCAGTCACAGCAATAAGGAAAATAGCCAATACAATTGCAAATTTGAGAGGTATCTGCAAGCAAAAAATTGTCAAGAGCTCACAGCAAATCCTCCCTAGGCCTCCTAAGATGTCTAGGCTTCTCTGCCTGAATCATCCATTCCTCTCAGGGATGTGCTTGTTTTGTCAGAGTCCCCAATGAATATCCATAAATTCAAAGTGCACAGTTTATGACTCCCCCAGCAGAGATTAAAACTTGAAACTCACAAGCTCCCACAGAAAAGAATAACAGTAGCTTGATCAGATCTGTCATAGTCAAATATTTAGTTCCACAGTGTGATCAGGATTCAAGAAGCCTCTCTGACTCTTTAGGTTAAGGGAGAGAATGTGGAAAGTTACACAAGTTAATAGGAATGAGGAATTTCATTGCAAGAACAAGGAGAGGAGCTAAGCAACCTTTGAAAGATAATAGGGCTGTCATCATTTCAGATCATTCAAATTCTGAAAGCAGAACATGTTGTAAGTTGCTAATATCAATAAATTCCAAGAGTGAAGCTTAGAAGGTAGAAAAGAACATTCTAGAAGCCTTTCCCTCCTCAGCATCACACAATCTTTTAGTCATCCTTTATTTACTCAAATACTCAGGGATGTATAATATATTTAAGCTTTATGCTGGGCACAATAATGCAGTGTGGACAGGGCAGATACACTTTTGCTTCTATGACACAATGGTGGCAGAATATTCTAAACAAGTATTTAGAAAAATATTGCAAACAATTCAACTTCAGCTGTAAAAATCCACCAAATTTTGCAGATGAATTTTGTTTGCAATTTAGGTATATCCATTTATTGACACTTAGCTTATGATTATTGTGGTAGATCATGGGCGACCTATGCTGGGGTTTGTGTAGGCTTGATATAAATGACCACAGTATACCCTAAATTATGTCCATATTTTTAGGTTTCTATGTGCTTTTTCAATCTGTGGTTTCAGTAAATATTTTTATTTATAATTTTGTAAAGAGAGAGAAGAGAGAAGGAATATATATATATGTATATATATATATATATATATATATATAGAGAGAGAGAGAGAGAGAGAGAGAGAGAGAGTCAGTCAAGAGAATTGGTTGGCTGCAGCCCAGCCAGACTGTTAACATTTTGATAAATATTTCAGATATGTTCTCAAAATTATGTAACGATTGAATTATTTTACATTAAGGTAAAAAGTAACAAGAAATTTGACAATCTACTGATGGTGTAGTCAAGGAGAAATACCAGCATATACATCAGAATGTCCTATCTACTAAAATAGACAATGATGCCAATATACATACTAGCATATATTCTTCTTACATACTTGCATATATTTCTTCTTTTGTTTCAGGATGTTGCTGTATTGCTGAGCTATTGACGTGATTTTTTTTTTCATTCTTTAGGGTTTTAAATCTCCGTACTGATAGCTATAAACTCTCCCCTTAGATTGCTGTAATATCCAACAGTCACAGTTAATTGTACTTTCATTTTCACCTTAGGATCTTAGGAAAATAAGAGCAATCCAAACCCAGAAGTACATCCTGCTGTTCTGTTCAGTTACCCAGTGCACATCTTTCACCTGGAGAACTGGCATAATTTGCACCCATGGTCTTTAGTGACAAGGGTTGTGCTGATTCTTGTAGTCACAGTGCTGTTTTTCTTATAGGGTTGTTTGCTTCTTGTTCTTTTGCTCCCACTGACATTATGGGTTTGCTCTTGTGCTGAGCAGGATATGATCGATTCCTAGTTAGTTCTCCTGTGTCTGTCTATTCCTCCTGGGATGTGTATTATTCCCTAAGCTCTTGTGATTGAGGCCATCTTTCTCCCTACTCTGGTTAGTGTGCTTTTAAAACATTTCTACAACGCAGACTTGGTGGTCATGAATTGTTACCTTCCTGTGCTTTTCATGATTTTTTCCCTCCTGACTTTAAAAGGTAAATTTGATGGGCCTTGCCATCTTAGTTGGCAGTTATTTATTTCAAAGCCTTCAAATGAATCTTTCGATGTCTTTCTGGCTTTTAGGTTTCTGCTGAGAGTTCTGAAATTACTCTGATGTGTTGATTTTTATGTGCTATCTTTCCCTTACAGCCTTTAATACTTGAGTTTTTTGTACTACTAGTATTTTAACTATAGTGTGTCACAGGAGACTTCTCTTTGTTCATATAACTTTGTGTTTTCTTTTTTTTTTTTTTTTTTTTTAACAGGAGATTGATATTTTTTTTATTTGATATAATTTATTTACATTTCAAATGATTTCCCCTTTTCTAGCCCCCCCCCTCCCCGAAAGTCCCGTAAGCCCCCTTCTCTTCCCCTGTCCTCCCTCCCACCCCTTCCCAGTTCCCCGTTCTGGTTTTGCCAAATACTGTTTCACTGAGTCTTTCCAGAACCAGGGACCACTCCTGCTTTCTTCTTGTATCTCATTTGATGTGTGGATTATGTTTTGGGTATTCCAGTTTTCTAGGTTAATAACCACTTATTAGTGAGTGCATACCATGATTCACCTTTTGAGTCTGGGTTACCTCACTTAGTATGATGTTCTCTAGCTCCATCCATTTGCCTAAGAATTTCATGAATTCATTGTTTCTAATGGCTGAATAGTACTCCATTGTGTAGATATACCACATTTTTTATATCCACTCTTCTGTTGAGGGATACCTGGGTTCTTTCCAGCATCTGGCAATTATAAATAGGGCTGCTATGAACATAGTAGAGCATGTATCCTTATTACATGGTGGGGAATCCTCTGGGTATATGCCCAGGAGTGGTATAGCAGGATCTTCTGGAAGTGAGGTGCCCAGTTTTCGGAGGAACCGCCAGACTGCTTTCCAGAGTGGTTGTACCAATTTGCAACCCCACCAGCAGTGGAGGAGTGTTCCTCTTTCTCCGCACCCTCTCCAACACCTGCTGTCTCCTGAATTTTTAATCTTAGCCATTCTGACTGGTGTAAGATGAAATCTTAGGGTTGTTTTGATTTGCATTTCCCTAATGACTAATGAAGTGGAGCATTTTTTAAGATGCTTCTCCGCCATCCGAAGTTCTTCAGGTGAGAATTCTTTGTTTAACTCTGTACCCCATTTTTTAATAGGGTTGTTCGGTTTTCTGGAGTCTAACTTCTTGAGTTCTTTATATATATTGGATATTAGCCCTCTATCTGATGTAGGATTGGTGAAGATCTTTTCCCAATTTGTTGGTTGCCGATCTGTCCTCTTGATGGTGTCCTTTGCCTTACAGAAACTCTGTAACCTTATGAGGTCCCATTTGTCAATTCTTGCTCTTAGAGCATACGCTATTGGTGTTCTGTTCAGAAACTTTCTCCCTATACCGATGTCCTCAAGGGTCTTCCCCAGTTTCTTTTCTATTAGCTTCAGAGTGTCTGGCTTTATGTGGAGGTCCTTGATCCATTTGGATTTGAGCTTAGTACAAGGAGACAAGGATGGATCAATTCGCATTCTTCTGCATGCTGACCTCCAGTTGAACCAGCACCATTTGTTGAAAAGGCTATCTTTTTTCCATTGGATGTTTTCAGCCTCTTTGTCGAGGATCAAGTGGCCATAGGTGTGTGGGTTCATTTCTGGATCTTCAATCCTGTTCCATTGATCCTCCTGCCTGTCACTGTACCAATACCATGCAGTTTTTAACACTATTGCTCTGTAGTATTGCTTGAGGTCAGGGATACTGATTCCCCCAGATTTTCTTTTGTTGCTGAGAATAGTTTTAGCTATCCTGGGTTTTTTGTTGTTCCAGATGAATTTGATAATTGCTCTTTCTAACTCTGTGAAGAATTGAGTTGGGATTTTGATGGGTATTGCATTGAATCTGTATAGTGCTTTAGGCAAAATGGCCATTTTAACTATATTGATTCTACCGATCCATGAGCATGGGAGGTTTTCCCATTTTTTGAGGTCTTCTTCCATTTCCTTCTTCAGAGTCTTGAAGTTCTTGCCATACAGATCTTTCGCATGTTTGGTAAGAGTCACCCCAAGATACTTTATACTGTTTGTGGCTATTGTGAAGGGGGTCATTTCCCTAATTTCTTTCTCAGCCTGCTTATCCTTTGAGTATAGGAAGGCCACTGATTTGCTTGAGTTGATTTTGTAACCTGCCACTTTGCTGAAGTTGTTTATCAGCTGTAGGAGCTCTCTAGTGGAGTTCTTTGGGTCACTTAGGTAGACGATCATGTCGTCTGCAAATAATGATAGTTTGACTTCCTCCTTTCCAATTTGTATCCCTTTGACCTCCTTATGTTGTCGAATTGCCCGAGCTAGTACCTCAAGTACAATATTGAAAAGATAAGGAGAAAGGGGGCAGCCTTGTCTGGTCCCTGATTTCAGTGGGATTGCTTCAAGTTTCTCTCCGTTTAGTTTGATGCTGGCTACCGGTTTGCTGTATATTGCTTTTACTATGTTTAGGTATGGGCCTTGAATTCCTGTTCTCTCCAAGACTTTAAGCATGAAAGGATGCTGAATTTTGTCAAATGCTTTTTCAGCATCCAATGAAATGACCATGTGGTTTTGTTCTTTGAGTTTGTTTATGTAGTGGATTGTATTGATGGATTTCCGTATATTGAACCAACCCTGCATTCCCGGGATAAAGCCTACTTGATCATGGTGGATGATCGTTTTGATGTGTTCTTGGATTCGGTTGGCAAGAATTTTATTGAGTATTTTTGCATCGATGTTCATAAGGGAAATTGGTCTGAAGTTCTCTTTCTTTGTTGGATCTTTGTGTGGCTTTGGTATCAGCGTAATTGTGGCTTCGTAGAAGGAATTGGGTAGTGTTCCTTCTGTTTCTATTTTGTGGAATAGTTTGAAGAGTATTGGTGTTAACTCTTCTTTGAAGGTCTGGTAGAATTCTGCACTGAAACCATCTGGTCCTGTGCTTTTTTTGGTTGGAAGACTTTCTATGACTCCTTCTATTTCTTTAGGCTTTATGGGACTGTTTAGATGGTCTAGTTGGTCCTGATTTAATTTTGGTATTTGGTATCTGTCAAGGAAATTGTCCATTTCCTCCAGATTCTCCAGTTGTGTTGAGTACAGGCTCTTGTAGTAGGATCTGATGATTTTTTGGATTTCCTCAGTTTCCGTTGTTATGTCTCCGTTTTCATTTCTAAGTTTGTTAATTTGGATACTTTCTCTGTGCCCTTTGGTCAGTCTGGCTAAGGGTTTATCTATCTTGTTGATTTTCTCAAAGAACCAGCTCCTAGTTTTGTTGATTTTTTGTATGGTTCTCTTTGTTTCTACTTGATTGATTTCGGCCCTGAGTTTGATGATTTCCTGCCTTCTACTCCTCCTGGGTGAAATAGCTTCTTTTTGTTCTAGGGCTTTCAGGTGTGTCATTAAGTTGGTAATGTATGCTCTCTCCATTTTCTTTTTGGAGGCACTCAGGGCTATGAGTTTTCCTCTTAGCACTGCTTTCATTGTGTCCCATAGATTTGGGTATGTTGTGTTTTCATTTTCATTGTGTTCTAAAAAGTCTTTAATTTCTTTCTTTATTTCTTCCTTGACCAAGGTGTCATTGAGTAGAGTATTGTTCAATTTCCACGTGTATGTGGGTTTTCTGTTGTTTCTGTTGCTATTGAAGACCACTTTTATTCCATAGTGATCAGATAGGAGGCATGGGATTAGTTCTATCTTTTTATATTTGTTGAGGTCTGTCTTGTGACCAATTATATGGTCGATTTTGGAGAAGGTACCATGAGGTGCTGAAAAAAAGGTATATTCTTTTGTTTTAGGATAGAATGTTCTATATATATCAGTTAAATCTAATTGGTCCAAAGCTTCAATTAGTTTCATTGTGTCCTTGTTTAGTTTCTGTTTTCCTGATCGGTCCATTGAGGAAAGTGCAGTGTTGAAGTCACCCACAATTATTGTGTTAGGTGCAATGTGTGCTTTGAGTTTTAATAAAGTTTCTTTTATGAAAGAGGGTGCCCTTGCATTTGGAGCATAGATGTTCAGGATTGAGAGTTCTTCTTGTTGTATTTTTCCTTTGACCAGCAAGAAGTGTCCCTCAGAGTCTCTTTTGATGACTTTGGGTTGAAAGTCAATTTTATCTGATATTAAAATGGCTAC
The DNA here is from genome assembly GCF_947179515.1 of Apodemus sylvaticus. Classification (NCBI taxonomy): domain Eukaryota; kingdom Metazoa; phylum Chordata; class Mammalia; order Rodentia; family Muridae; genus Apodemus; species Apodemus sylvaticus. The sequence continues at coordinate 68,400,520 of NC_067481.1, forward strand.
TCCAGCTTGTTTCCTGAGACCATTTGCTTGTAAAATTGTCTTCCAGCCTTTTACTCTAAGGTAGTGTTTGTCTTTGACCCTGAGGTGTGTTTCCTGTAAGCAGCAAAATGTAGGGTCCTGTTTACGTATCCAGTCAGTTAATCTGTGTCTTTTTATTGGGGCATTGAGTCCATTGATGTTAAGAGATATTAAGGAATAGTGATTGTTACTTCCTATCATTTTTGACGTTATTTTTTAAATTTGATTGCTTAACTTCTTTTGGGTTTGATGAAAGGTTACTATCTTGCTTTTTTCAGGGTGGAGTTTCCCTCCTTGTATTGGTGTTGTCCTCCTATTATCCTTTTTAGGGCTGGGTTTGTGGATAGATATTGGGTGAACTTGGTTTTGTCGTGAAATATCTTAGTTTCTCCATCTATGGTGATTGAGAGTTTTGCTGGATATAGTAGTTTTGGTTGGCATTTGTGTTCTCTTAGAGTCTGCATGAGATCTGCCCAGGACCTTCTAGCCTTCATAGTCTCAGGTGAAAAGTCTGCTGTGATTCTGATAGGTCTTCCTTTATATGTTACTTGGCCTTTTTCTCTTACTGCCTTTAGTATTCTTTCTTTGTTTAGAACATTTGGTGTTTTGATTATTATGTGACGGGAAGTATTTCTGTTCTGGTCCAGTCTGTTTGGAGTTCTGTAGGCTTCTTGTATATTCATGGGCATCTCTCTCTTTAGGTTAGGGAAGTTTTCTTCCATAATTTTATTGAAGATATTTGCTGGCCCTTTAAGTTGTAAATCTTCACTCTCATCTATGCCTATAATCCTTAGGTTTGGTCTTCTCATTGTGTCCTGGATTTCCTGGATATTTTGGGTTACAAGCTTTTTGCATTTTGCATTTTCTTTAACTGTTGAGTCCATGGTTTCTATGGAATCTTCAGCATCTGAGATTCTTTCTTCTATCTCTTGTATTCTGTTGTTGATATTTGCATCTCTGTCCCCTGATTTCTTCCCAAGGCTTTCTATCTCCAAAGTTGTCTCCCTTTGAGTTTTCTTAGTTGTTTCTACTTCTGATTTTAGATCCTGGATGGTTTTGCTTAGCTCCTTCCCTTGCATGTTTGTGTTTTCCTGTAATTCTTTAAGAGATTTTTGTGTTTCCTCTTTCATGAGCTCAGCCTGTTGACCAAAGTTCTCCTGTATTTCTTTAAGAGATTTTTGTGTTTCGTCTTTCATGACCTCAGCCTGTTGAGCAAAGTTCTCCTGTATTTCTTTAAGTGTTTTTTGCATTTCCTCCTTGTTGGCTTTTGTATTCTCCTGGATTTCTTTCAATGATTTTTGTGTTTCCCTTGCAAGGGCTTCTAACTTTTGATCCATTTTCTCCTGAATGTCCTTCATGTGTTCCTGTACCAGCATCATGACCAGTGATTTTAAATCCAAATCTTGTTTTACTGGTGTGATGGGGTATCCAGGACTTGCTGGTAGAGGAGAATTTGGTTCAGATGTTGCCATATTGCCTTGATTTCTGTTAGTGACGTTCCTGCGTTTGCCTTTTGCCATCTAGCTCTCACTGGTGTTACTTGGTCTTGTCAGTGCTGGACTCACCAGTGCAAGCTGCCCCTTCCCCGTTGGCCTCTGGTGCACAGCTTACACTCTGCACTGCCTATAAACAGGGTGCTGTTGTCCAGGCTGTTCAGATCCCGAAGCAGGCACCTGAAGGCTCCCGCTGGGGCCCGCAGGATTTATTGGAGCACACCGACTTCTCCCAGCTGGCCGCCCGGAAGCCCCCACTAGCCTCTTGAGGGACCTGGAGATGTGGCGGCCGCCCAGGCTGATCTGAAGCGGAGAGAGTTGAGCTGGGGGCTTCTGCCTGAGGCCTTGCCCCAGATTGTGTCTGTGGACCAGGTGGAACCCGTGTGCACCCCCAGGGAGCTCCGAAGGTGAATGTTGCTGTGACCTCCCCTGTGCTCCGCTCACTCCGCTGGGCAGCCGATTTCCCCAACCGGGCTGGCGCACACTAGGTTAGCCTTGTCGCCCGGGCCCTGAGTCCAGGCAAACGCCTGGGAGGCCAAGGTCCGAGCAAAGTTCCCCTAGGGCTATGTCTGTTATTTGGGTCCGCCTGGTAACCCGGATGGCGGGCGTGCGCGTCCGCGCTCCCCGAAAGCACCGGGAGAGTCTGTTGTGCTAATAACCTCCTGGGCGGGTTGACACACCGATGGCCCACCAAGCCGCCCAGTTCTTGGGGTCAGTCCTGTGCCTTTTGGGGCCTAGACCCCCGTTTTGTTAGCCTCAGGCTACGCTTGTTAGCAGTCTCTGCCCTCCCGAGCACTCTGGCTCCTGTAGGCAAAATGGCGGCGCGTGCACCGGCCGGGGCAAAGAAAAAAAAAAAAAAAAAAAAAAAAAACTCCTGGCTGGGTTGGCGCCCCGATGGCCACTCGAACAGCCCAGGGCCTGGGTGCAGGCCAACGCCCGTCTGGCTCAGACCCCTGCGGTGTTGGGCCTAGGATTATGTTTGTGTACCTCAGTCTGACCGATCTCCGGAGCCCGGGATCAAGATGGCGGTGAGTCTCTCCTGACTGGCGGGCAGCCGAGTTCTGAAGTGGCTTCCGTGCAGCGAAAGGCTCCGCAGAACCGCAGTTGCTTGCCGCCCGGCTGGTCAGCGAAGGTCAGTGGTCGTGGGCGCAGGGCCTAACTGGCCCCTGTGTCGCCTTGGTTCCACCGCTGATGGCCCTTCAGCTGGAGCAGCCACTGCTACCGCCGCTGCCGCCGCAGCCGCCGCAGCCGCCGTGTGTTTTCTTTTTAAAGTGCTTTTTGAGTATGGATGTCTCCTTGTCTTCCATATTTAAAAATTGTCATAATTAGTATTATTGAATATGTTTATATGCTTTGAATTTTATTTCACAAACCTCTTTATCCTCATTAATTCTTAAAATTTCCCTCTTTTTTTAAAGAAAGATTAATTTATTTTACACATCTATTACCATAGTTGTCTTCAGACACACTAGAAGAGGGCATCAGATCCCATTATAGATTGTTGTGAGCCACCATATGATTGCTGGGAATTGAACTCAGGACCTCTGGAAGAGCAGTCAGTGCTCTTAACCACTGAGCTATCTCTCCAACTCCCAAGATTTCCCTCTTGATCACATCTCAGAATTCATGATCATAACCTCTATTTTTTTGGTATTAGTATCTAAATGTAGTATTTCCTCAACCTTGTGTTTCATTGATATTCTTTCCTTTGCTAGATCTAGTCAGTGGTGATGCTTTCCAGCATATTTATTTCACTTAGGTTTTCATTTCTAATATTTCTAGTCTTTTGTTGTCTTTGTTGATTTCATCTTGTTTAGAAATTTCTATTTCCTTATGGACTGTTTCTGTAATGGTTTTGGCTTGTGTTCTACTCTTAAGACTTTCTGCTTGCTTTCTTGTTCACCTCCTGAACTGATTTCCTTCCTTTATTCATCTTATCTGTTCCTTCTTTGAAGCCACTGGCCAACTTTCCAGGCTGACTTTAGAGTTTGTCGTTTGTAGTGTCAACCATGACAGCATCCTTGGTTTTCCCTAAAGAGTCATGTCTTCTTGAGGCTGCTCCTGGGTAGCCACAGTAGGGTCCCTCAGCCTCTCTATTTCATTGTATTGCTTTTCTATTTCCCCAACTCTTCAACTGTCCTGTCACCTCCTTTGTGATTTATTATGCTCTTCTAATCTTTTTCTCTTTGGAACAGTCTATTGTCTACTCTTCTCATTCACCACATCACTAGAAGGAAGTATCTCTCATCACCACCTGGCTCCAGAACTGTATTTTCTTATTAACCTGCCTATTTGGGGCTCTAAAGAGGAGCTGTCAAGGCTTAGGCAGAGCTAGGTGTAGAAGGCAGTGTAATGTAGGATACAATAGCCAGGCACTGGTAAAGTTCTCTTGGAATGGGTCCAAGAGGAACATTTTTTATGGACTCTTTCTCTCTAGCAAATTTATTTATCACTGATGGCTAATCGCTGTCTATAATGGCATTGATATCATATAATTGTAATGAGAATTATGGGAGATATTCTCTACAAAGTAACTTACCACTGGATAAATTCTCTGTAGATATTTGTAAATGTTAGTGATTACTGATAATAATAATTGCTATCAGTAGCTATTTTAAGAAGAAAATCAATTCTATAAACAATCTATATTTTGCTGTGCTATTCTCTTACCACATGGCATTTTAATTTTTTTCAGATTTCTGAAATAGCAGCTCCCACTAACATAGCCTGAAGCCTCAAAGATAATAAATGAACACTACTTAAAATATTTTTTGAAAATCTAAACAACATCCCCAAATGTACAAAAAGAAGTATCCACAGCAAGGAAAAGTAAAAATAGTCTCTATGGCTAATCTGATGAGAAAAGGTTGTTTCTGAATTTGTTGCTGAAGTTTGAAAAAGTAGTGAATTAACTAAATGGATAGAGAGTAGGGTGTCTACAGAGAGTGCTGCTGTGCCTACTGATGAAAAGAGGTCCTGTTTTGGATGCTCATAAGTAATATTGGGAAAGTCGTTAATATAGTTCTATACTATGTGAGTTCATAGAGTCATTGGGTTAGTCAGATGGTGACCCCAGAACTGGAGGCTCAACCCCTCTCCCAGTGAAATTTTCTTTGTGCTACTCCTGCTTAGCTCTTTTGCATATTCAAAAGGAGATAAAGACTATTTGTGGAAAGGTGATAATAGCTAAATAACACACAGTCTACACTCAGCTAGCCTTCAATATCAGCGGGGTTTATAGCTATAGTAGGTTCTGTATTATAGGCTTCAACAGCCACATATAACAAACAGTAACAAAAGAAAATAGTTGTTGATACATAGAACAAAAACAGATTCATTATTATCAGTGTTCCCAATACAACACAGTGCAGGAAATATAATACAATATTTACTGTGTATTAGGCATTCTAAGAAAACTAGAGAGGATTTAGGGAAGATATGCTCATAATGTGTGTACATATTAAGCCATTTTATCAACAAGTTATCAGTGGAAATTTGTGAGAAGATTGTATGCTGCTGTCTTCGTGAGAATATAATATTTTAGAGCAAACATTCTATAAGAGATGAAAGTGATAACACAAATCATACCTTGATTCTTAGCTGCTTGTTACAACTCAACAGTAACATCACAGTTTCTTCCCAGCATCTTAGCTTCTTCACTAGAAAAATAATGCTGTCCTGGATTAATAGTTCCTACATGTTAACATGCATCAAAATTACCCAGAATATTCATTAAATCAGTTTAGAGTCCTAACCTAGGTCATAGTTTAGGACCTAGAAATCTCAAATTTTGCTTTCTGACAGTCTAGAAAAATCCCTTGTGATATTGATGGTTGTGGTACAAAGATGTGTCTGGACTAGAAGATTATTTTTGTTAGTGTTTTAGAGAAGTTTTTTGTTTTTTTCATTTCCCATAATTTTTCCAATGCAAGAAATTAGAGATTTTGGTCATGACAGGACCACTATACTCAGGAATGAAACAGCAGTTTTGGTTGACTGCACAGGAACTACTAAATATCAAGCCAGCCAACATTCCAGCAGGAAAAGGGAGGGGCTCATGAGGGCCCAACCCTCAATGAGGACCTGTTGACAGTTAATCATTTTAGGAGCAAGAATATTCAATTTTCTTTAAGGCTGTGTTCTCATGCTCCAGTGGGTGGTCCCTTATCTAGGATTATATAGGCAGTGCAAACTGAATTCAGTGAGTTGTAAAACCAGACAAAATATGGCAAAAATTTGCGGAGGTGAATGGGAAATGGATTTGAGAGGAATTTGGAAAAGGAGCAGAGGGTGAATGTTGCATTGTGTGCATGTATGAACTTCTCAGAGACTCATTACACATATTTTATTAAAAAAGTTGAAGACCCCAATTCTGTCTCTGTCCCACAGTGAATTTTAATTAGTTTTTGTTTTGCTAATTTCAACGCAATCTGCGTGCATGTTAGCAGAGTTTCTGTGTCTTTGCACTTGTGTATATCATCCTCATGCTGATTGCTGCAGGTTTTAAATGCCAGGCACTACAATAGGTGCTCATTAGCAATTAATTGCAAAGAAAAAATGCAAATTGTGCCTTTAAAAGGTAAGATTTTGAAAAGTCTCTTAACATATGCATATATCTTCAACAGTCATTGTCAAGGCTCTGACAGAGTGAGGTCACTTATTCAAGGTAGATTAAATGATCAAATATGAGGAAATAATAGACTTCAAACAAGATGGCTTAAAATATGAAGGTAAAAAAGCTACTGGATGAATCAATAAGACTCACAAACACTGTTGTAAAAAATGTGATTAATTATAGATTTGTAAACTGATAGTTATCTTGATTGTCAACTTAATGGGATTTAGGATTACCATGGAAACAAACCTCTGGGTGTATTTGTGAAAGAATTTTTAAATTAGGTTAATTGAAATGGCAAAAACTACCCTAAATGCTGTCCATACTGTTTCCTGAATTGGGGGTCTCAGACTGAAGAAAAGGAAGAAAAAGAGCCAAATAGCATCATTCATCTCTCTGCCTCCTGACTATGACCACTGTGTAACTAGCTGCCACTATGCCTTCCCAACATAATGAGCAGTAACCTTGGACGCTGAGCAAAATAAATAAATAAATAAATAAATAAATAAATAAATAAATAAATAATAAATACATAAACTTTCTCTCTTTTTGTCACAATAAAAGTACAAGAAAACATCACACAAATACTGATGTTTTCCTGTACCTATATGTTTTCTCCAAAATATTAAAATATTCTGTCATTCTTACCTATAACCTAATTCATACCTTAGGGTTTTTTTTTTAATTTATGTGTGTGCTTTTATGTGCCTGTGTTTATCATGGCTTTTATGTATAGAGATCAGAGGATTATGTGTGGGAGACAGTTTTCTTCTACTGTGAGGGTCCTGGGAATTGACCTTAGGTTTTCAGGTTTGGTCGTAAATTGCCTTTGCCTGCTAAGCCTTCTTGTCAACCCCATGCTCTGGTTTTTCTTAGTGACAGTGCTTTGTTATTGTGACCTAAATATTGTTAAACACCTAACACAGGGATTCTTGACTTAAGAAAATGGGCAAATACCCCATCAGTAAGCTGGATGATCAATACAAAGACTTTATGTCAATGGGATTTGAAGGAGGCTGTGTAAGAATAAAGATCTTTGAGGAGAATTCCATGAGGCATGGTGACCTTGGAAAGTGTCCCCCAATATCAGCATCACTGAGTAAAGTTGGAATGTATTCAGATAACAACAAAGCATCTTCAAGGAGTTTAACTAGAAAGAAAGTTAGACCATTGAGTGCCTGTGCCCTTCAAATGATAGGACTAGTCAAATTGGTCAAGCAATCACTTTGACAAGCAAGAAACTCAGCCCAAATTAAAACACCACATCTCACCCCACTAGTATATCCAACTTTCACCTGTAGATTATAAATGGACATCTTTTTCAAAAGCCTTGATTTCTAGCATTGTAATAGATTGTGAATAAGACCTGCAACTTGGTGGAGACTAGGTCAAAGTTGGAATGCTAAGAAGAGAAGGGTCTCTGGGAATGTTCCCCAGAAGTTTCCTTGTACCATTCCCTCCAACCCTAACTGCAACAGCTCTGTCTAGGACAATTATGGCAGTAAAATGAAGTGTAGTAGGAGAACCCAGAAAGGCAGGCTGAGTGAAGGAGTGGTTGAATCTAGCATCTAAGACCTTGTCTGTCCATGATTCTCTGATGTTATCTGGAGTTGGGTCTGGAAACATTTCATGGTGAAATCAGCTAGCTCCCACTAGCCAGACATGGGCCTCACTTGTTATATTCTGTTTACATGACAGATAATTATTCCTAGGAATTGAAGGTATTTCTTCAGGTTTCCTACTTAAATGCTTATGTGCCTTTGAGAATTCATTTTCATAAAGAACCAAACATTTTAACAATATAAAACTGATTTATTATGTAAAAGAGCTCCCGGGAAAGTTAAGGGAAAATGCTAAGAGAATTGTAGACAAGAATCATATAGAATTGGGTCAAGATGGAACATTGCTTGGCTTGGGAGATAGGTAGGAAGGCTTGTTGGGCAAGTATGAGGATCTGAGTTCTAATTTCACATGCCTGGTGACAATTCTCCCCATCTCCACAAGCAAGGGTAGCCTGAATAGTAACCAATTTGTCAAACTCAGACTCTAATACTCTACTATAAATAGTTTCAGGGTCACATACTAGCTCAGACTATTTTCAAACTTGCTGTATAGTTGAGGAGGACCTTGAACTCCTGACTCTCAAGCCTCTACAATCTAAGTGCTAGGACTCTAGAGTGTAAACATTTACAAAGATGTTCTTTGTAAATTTATTTATTTATTTGTTTATTTATTTATTTATTTATTTATTTATTTATTTATTTATTTATTTATATGTGAGTACACTGTAGCTGTCTTCAGAAGAGGGTGTCAGATCTCATTTCGGATGGTTGTGAGCCACCATGTAGTTGCTGGGATTTGAACTCAGGACCTTCGGAAGTGCAGTCAGTGCTCTTAACCACTGAGCTATCTATTTATTTATTTATGCATGTGTTTGTGTGTGTATATGTGTGTGTATGTATGTATGTATGTGTGTGTGTGTGTGTGTGTGTGTGTGTGTGTATGTGTGAATACCATGCATGTGCAGGTGCATGTAGAGGCTAGAGGAGAATATGTTATGTCCTCTGGAATTGGAATTCCAAGTAGTTGGGATTCTGCTGATATGGACACTGGAATCCTGTGTCCTCTAGAAGAGCAGCAATTTCTCTTAATGGTTCAGCCATCTCTCCAGCATCTGGAATTGTTCTTTTTATAAAACTGAAAATGGGGAAGGGTATCCCTTCTTAAGAAAGATGCAAATACCCTGCCTTGCTTTGAAGATGGACTGCACTGCTTGCATAGGGGAGCGCACTCCTAATTTTATTGTATGCCTGCTGCAGTGACACTAATGATTCCCAGCTACATGTGGGCCATTGATTTGTGCCTGGTGCAACACTGAGTGATGTAAATGCTGCTGCCTTCCTCACTACTCTCCATAGGCAACACAGCCAGAAGGTTTCTATGCTATCTGCTTGTGTTTGGCCTGGAGGATATCTGGTCACCATTAACTATTCAACCAGTTAATTAATTCCCAATAGGGCACTGATTTGTGCAGTTACCTCCTTTTGACATTTGTCAGGCCATTCTTGGCTACCCTTGTTTATTAAGAGCAAAGTGGAGGGCTGGAGAGACAGCTCAGCAGTTCACAGCACTTGCTGCTCTGGCAGAGGATTTGAGTTCAGTTCACAGAACCAACATTGCAACTTACAACCTCCAGTTTTTGAAGCTACAGGGTCTCTGATGCCTTCTCTTGCCTCCATGAACACATCATGCACCCAGTACACAGACATGCATGTGGACAACACACATGCATGCAGAATGAGAGTAAATCTAAGACAAATTTAAAGATGACTTGTTTTGAACCAGTGTCTCTTTTTCCATCACAAAGCACTTCCTTCTTCATTGTCTTGAGTTTTCTCTCATGAATCTTTGTATGTGTTCTTCTACATTCTTCCCTGTGTTTCCCCTTGTCTCATCTTTCTCTTTCCTTGCAACTTCTGTAACTTTAAAGGAAGTCCTGTCCATCTTTTGCTTAATATTGTTTTTCCAAAAACCATCTTAGTTCTAGAGAAGAGACTCTATAAATATTTATTAAAAGAGTGAATCCTTCAGGAAGGGTAGATCCTATTAGCCTCATTTTATTATGGATGAATCAAAAACTTACTAAATGACTCATGGTCATATTAAACAGTAGAAGGACTCATAAAAAACTCAGTGCTGGCAGAGCTCTAACCTCATAATCATTTTTAATTATGGCAAGGAGTAGCTATAGCTCATCTCACTGCCTTCCACATTCCTTCCAGGTATTATTACCACTTATATAAAGAATTTAGGTTGTGTGAGAGCCCAGTGACTTATCTGAACTCAGACAAGTGCTAAGTGCTGGATCCAGAAATACATTTGTCCTCTGATCTTGTGTTTTCTCTAGAATGTGGTTCTGCCTAACATGGTGAGTTGCATGCACATACATGTGTGTATTTGGATCAAACTCTAAAGTTTAATTTCACAGTCAGGGAGCTTGCCCAACCATATCTTAGCAGCTTTTTCTCTCTGCCAACCCCAAATCATGGGGAGGGAACAGCAGAGACCCATCTCTCTGACAATATGTTTTCATCCCAAATACCTTTGCTTGCCATATGGCTTTCTAAGTGTCACTCAGAAGTATTAGGCAATACCTGTGGATAGTAATTAAGACTCATATATCACAGGTCAGTGAATCCTCAGCTTGCATGCACCTGGCACAGAAGCACTCAACTCCCACCAATGCCCTGGAAATTACAGGTCAAGTAAACACCCCAGGCAGCTTCCTCAGCTGAGCAGTAACCACACAACCTGTAATGTAGACAAGAACTTTTATAATTGTACTGTCTAAAATGTCTCCTCTAATGAGATTGTGTGAGGCTGGCCAAGTAGGTGTCAGTGCCTTTCACTTGATTTAATTTGGTGACATTTAATGACCCTTTAATAAAATGCCAGGTTGTTGCCAAGCGCTTTATGTTTTAAATGCCATTTGGTCTTCATAGCACCTCTGAGAACTAGGACACATCACTGTTCTTGTTCTATAGATGAAGGAGTTGAGCCCTGGAGATGCCCAGTGTCTCGAACCACAGTTGTCTAGTTCATGCTAGTTAAAACCAGAGCTACTTCCATGTGGCTCTTCCCAGTGTAATTGTGTATTTTTTGTTTTGTTTTATTTACTGATAATTATTCAGCTCAGAGTTAATTGACAATTTGACACAGTCTAGAATCATCTGAGAAGGGAGTGTTTACTTAAGAGGAAATGAGAAATCTACTACCAGATGTTGTGGCCAAGTCATGGGATGGAAAACACACATATACACAACTGGTCTTAGTGTTCTTGTTCACTTTCTGTAGCTGTAATGAAAACTTTGACCAAAAGCAATGCAGGAGAGGAAAGGGTTTATTTTAGTTTATAGGTACAGCCCATCATTACAGGAGGTCAGGACTACCTACCAAGGGAATGGTGTCACCCATAGTAGATGGTTATGTCTTTCCACATCATTATGTATCAGTTCATAATCAAGACAGTCCCCCATAGGCATGCATCCAGGCCAATGTGATATGACAGTCCCTGAATTGAGACTCCTTCCTCGTGTGCGGAAGTGATTAGCAGAGACTTCAGTTCTCAGGATTCTTGGTCTGTGCTCTGGGGATGAGATGTGCAGTAGTTTGGTTTTTGTCTCCTTTAGCTAAATCCTACTCAGCATCTGAGTCAGGCCATCCCCTGCTTTATCTAAAATGTCCAATCCTCACTACCCCCCATTGTCACATTTTTCTCCTCGACCCTTCTGCACAACATATTCAGAACCCATCCCAAGACATCAGGGAACTGTTTAAAGTCACCAATAACGTCCAGCATTGATTGAGCTAACTCATCTATGAAGGTTTGCTTCTGGTTATTCTGACTCCAGCTCACATAACACAGCCTTTTCCTCAAAAAGAGGAACAGAAAAGATTCCTGCACACCGCATCTCATGTCTTTTGTGGCTTACAGGCTGCCTAGCTTCATATTCAATGTAGAATGGAAGGTTTATGCCTGACTGTGTTAATTTGACTGAAGAAATTGTTTCCTGTGGGGTTTTGGTGTAACATGGACACCAGGCCTGTGCTGCCTAGAGTTTTATGTTCATTTCCCTATCCTGAGGGACCAAAATAATGCTGGATATCTTAAACATGAAAATTTGGTATTTCCAAGTAGACTAATTACAGGCGGTACCTCCTAAGACACAGGGAGTAAGACCTCAGGTTTAATTAAGACAAGGATGTAACAGTCTGGGGACAGCTGGTGATAAGCTGAAACATGCTGTCTTCAGTCACACTGGGGTGAGGCAGGCAGAAGCCTGTGGTGACTCTAACCAAGACAGGGAGTAGACATCTGGTGTTCATCTCTGAAGGTCACTGGATCTGATCCCACTGTCCAAGGAGCTGGCAGACAGGACTCTGGGCCAGCAGGGGCCTCTTTGCTTATATTCTCACAATGTTCTTTGTAGTTCTGGACGAGAAGAAAGGATGATGGAAATGTTGCTTGTCTTTCCAGCTGCTTTGAAGAATTTATTCTGTCATGGGAGACAGATAATTTGCTCTTCAAGCTCTACCCTCTGCTCACCTTGTATTGGTTATTTTTCCCATTTATGGGACAGAATAACAGCCAAGAAACAACTTGGGGAGGGGGGAAAACATTGGTTCTGAAATGGTTTGAAAATATGTAGTCTATCATGGCAAACAAGATATGGAGTTAAAACAGGCTTAACAGAAGGAAGTGAGTCTACCTGCTCATGTCTCCACAGCCCAGAAAGCAGAAAAAGAAACATGTGGACATGCTGGCGTTCAGCTTGTATGAATCTTAGCCAGGATATGGAACTTCCCATGATTGTGGTAAGTCTTCTTAGCCTCAGTTACTCCTATATGGAAATGAGAATGGCAGCATGTGTACACATGATACCACATACACACACAAACACATATACATATGTACACACACACATCCATACAAACATGCATATATATATATATGTATGCATGTTTGTATGGATGTGTGTGTGTGTGTATATATGCATACAGGCACACTTCACTAATGCACTAAGGTACTTAATACTCCACAATCAAATTAACAATCTAGCCATCATAGTGTTCCAATAAGCTTCTGCTTCATACAAACCTCTAATTTCTCTTAATATTTATACCATCCACTATGGGTGAAGCTGTTTAATATCTATCCATGAAAAACTTATTTACTATAATCATTTTTCCCATCATTGTAAGAAAAACAATCAACGTTTCTGAGCACACGCTTTTGGTAATCATTGTTCCAGGGGAACAACATGAATATATTCAAATTTTTAAGACCAAAAATTGAGAAGATAAAAACATTACTGAATCTTTTATTTTATAGATAAAGAAGTTAAGGAAAAGACATGTGATTCTTTTTCATAAATACAGGACTATCAGGAAGTTAGTAAGCTGAAGACAGAAACAGTCATATTTCAACTAAAGCATTTCAGAGAGGAAAGATGCAGATCCTGTAGGGACCACTTGTTCCTTCAATGGAACTGACCAACCGGGCATGCTGGTCATGCACTGTTCTTATCAATCTCAAGCATCATTTCAACATCACTTCAATATATCTTTACAAGCAGCCATTTCAATAAGTCAGATTTGGAGGGGGTTTTGTTTGTTTGTTTGGTGGTGGTATTGATGTGACTTCTGACCACTGGCAGGCTAAATATTCTAGAGCTAGAAAGGAGAATTATTCACATGTGGAAATGAATGCAATCTCAGTTTATAGCCAACAATTCATCACCAACAAATATTGATTTGAAATATGTTCTGCTCAGTGTTAGGATTTTGGAAATACTTAGAAAAGGAACCCATTCTTGAGAAGCTGGAGCAAATAATATTGTTTATAGAATATGTGAATAGGGCAGAACTGGCCCAGTTAGTACAATATTTGTCTTATGAGTATAAGGACCTGAGTTTATTCTCTAGAACTTATATAAAAATCTGGGGAGACAATGCTGGTCAAGGTGCAGAGAATAAGAGATTACATAATGCTCATCCCTAATTGATCATCTGTGTCAAATCCTCACTCCTCAAAGATTACAAGTAATTGACAAGGTGGGTAGAAGGACTTTAAGAGGCAGAGGCAGTGAATGGCAACAGATCAAGCCAGAAAGATCCCAGAATGGAGTGGGTAGGAGGTAAAGAAGTGTCATCCATAGCTAAGGTACAGTTAAAAAGTGATAGCCATTGGGAGAGAGTTAGTTTTCTTCAGAGATGTGGTCCATGAGAGGCTATCCATGTTCTAACACATTGCCCTACATCCATGCACATATTAGCACTAAATGGGCTTACTGGGTTAGAAAGAAGGACAATGAAGCTGAGAACATGCCAAACTGAGAGGAAAGAGTCATAATCCATATAAGAGAGTAATTAGAAGGGTAAAGAATGGGACGGGCATGACCAAAATATGAACATGGCCTGGGACAATAGTGGCATGACCATCATAGGAGTAACCAATGGCTCTCTGATTGGATTTAAAGTCTATTTCACAAGATGATACATATACCTGGTACCACTGTCAGCCCTAGGGGAGAACATATTTCTATTATTCTGCTAAATGATCACAGTGCTACGGTAACTCATAGTGACTTCTTGTTTTACCTATATATTCATCTCTCAATAAAGAGTTAACTTTCTTTAAGAGTGTAGTCTGATAAGTGAACCATGCTTAGTAGAAGGCCACACACCCAAACATATATTGGCAGAGCAAATTAAATTTAATGGTGAAAAAAAAGAGGGCCTAAAGTTGGATGAGTAGAGAAGGGATGGACCTAAGTAGAGTGGGTAAAAATGGTCAAAATATTTAATAAAATTCTCAAAGAACTAATACAATTATAAAGTAGAAAGGAAAAGTTTCTCGGTCATTAGGAAAAAAATGTAAAAAGATGAACATAGTGGTGTGTGCCTATAACCCTAGCAATGACAAGATGAGAAATGGAGACAGGTAGATCTCTGGAAGCTCACAGGTTGTGGGGCAAGCTTACTTACCAAGGTTTAAGGCCAGTGAGAGACTTAGTCTCACAAAAACAAAAAGGGCCTTATGAAGAATACCTAAGGCTACCTTCTGACCTCCACATGTATACACAAAGAGACACACAGAGACACAAACACAGATACACACAGAGACACACACACACATTTTTGCATATAAGTATATGTTTGCGTGTGTGCATGTGCATACACAAAACACATAAATGTAATAATAGATATCATGTATCATATAAAGAGTACAGAGGAAGGGGCCAGGGAATGAGGTCTAGAAACAGCTATTCCAGTTGGAGTGGTTCAGAAGGTCTTATGTGTTGAAATGACCTGGGAACACAGAACTAGCTGAAATCAGAACAAAGTGTGAACAAAACATTTCAGACAAATATCCCTCTGTCAGAATACAGAGTAACCAAACAGACAAATTGAACTCAACCAAGATGTCTTAGTCATGTTTCCCCATGCTTGGACTATTCTGGTGCCTTTTGTTGTATTGGAAAGCCTCTGAAGTCCTTGGCTATTTTCAGTCCCTAACCAGGTATCCAAGGCACCTCTCCAAACTTAGCCCTTCTCCTCTTCAAGTCAGTGCTGTCTTCGTCCTGCTTCTCCAAACACTCCTACCTCAAGAGCTTTGCACTTTGGCGTATGTTTTTAGAGTTCTGTCTTATTTTTGTCTGTGTGCTATTTTAGGTAGAGGACATAACTTATCTTCTGAATCTAAGGTTTGTGTGAGTCTTTTGTGATGAGACAGTGAGGAAAAATCCACTGTGTTGGGTTCCAAACCCAAAACTACAAAGACCCAGTTGTTGGCAAATAGGACCCTTGCTTGGGCTTATCTTTTCAGACATGGTGGCTGGAAGCCTAAGTGAAATGCGTAGGTTAGCATCCTGTAGCTGAGTCATCCTACGGATGAAGGTCTGTGAACTTTGTGTATATGTTCACAGGTATATATGTGTGTGTTGTGTACATGTGTCCCTGTATGTGCGCTCCAGTGCAAATGCATGAGTTATCCCGAGGCTGACATCAGTATGTCTACCTCAATCACTTCTGCACCTTTTTTTTTCAAACTTCTCTCACTGAATCTGGAACTCACAACAGATAGTTCCACTGGCCAGACAGCACCCCCCCCCCCATTGACCTGTTTCTATACCATAAGCTAAGATCAGTATCTACAAACATGTGCCTAGCTTTTAATATAGGTACTGGGGACTTAAAATCAGATTGTTGTGTTTGCGTATGTGGCAAGCACTTTACCCACTGAAGCATCTTCCCATCCCTGAGCAGAGGACTCTTGGGGAGTGAGGTTTATTTAAGAGTATGTCAGCAGCTTCTCCAGTACCTGAAGAAACACAGCCTTCTAATCCTATAGCTTGGTTGACAAAACAGACTTAAAACATTACCCTATTAATTACTGACATCTCTAATCAAGAACATTCTTCAGTGACTTGGTGAGCAAGAATTCAGAGTCACATCAGTGAAATCAGATTTGACTCACAGTGTCCTGTAACCCTCCCTTCTGCTGTGTGTGACCTCACAGAGGCCCATCGTCTTTCAATAAATCACGGCTCTAACTGAGGGAACTCACACTCAGTGTAGTACAGTGTATGATTTCTCAGTCTAGTTATTGAAGCCATTGGATGCCTTTTCTAACTTCTTGGATCATTTTCTCTGGAGCAAGCCAGCCTCCATGCTGTGAAGAAATTCAGGTGTGCCTGTAAGGACATCTGTTTGGAAATGTTTCTCGACAGTGAGCTCCAGTCATGTGAAAGGGACACTTTGCTGGAAGATTCATTAATAATGATGCTTTCAGATGCTCATAACTCAGCTTACATGACTGATTTCAGAACTGTTGCTCTGCATCCTTGAGAATGCCTCATCATTGAAAACTCTGAGGGGAGTTAAGCCTAAACGTTAAGGGTCGGTAATAGAAAGAATACCACTGGTCTTTGGGGACTAAGCCCTCTTTGCTTTCAGTAATACCGACCTCCTTGCTATGATCCATGTTGCTCTGGCTGACTGCTGTTGCTAGCTTCTCTCATATCCACCTCTTGAGAAGCATGGAGCTTTAAGAAGTGTTTGGGGGTTGAGAAGATGGCTCGGGCCTCAGTAAAATGCTTTCTGTACAAACATGAGTACAAACTTTCTGTACAAAGTTTAGATCCCTGACACCAATGCATTTAAAAAAAAAGAAAGAAGAAGGAGAAGAGGAGGAGGAGGAAGGAGAAGAAGAGGAGAAAGGAAAAAAAGAGTAAAAGTTATATGTAGCAGTAGGTGCATCACTGGCAGGAGGAAAGACTTGGGAACAGGAGGAGTCCTAGAGCTTGCTATGCTAGTCTGCCAATTAAGCAAAATCAATGAGCTTTGGGTTTAGCCTGTGTCTTAGTCAGAATTTCTATTCCTACACAAACATCATGACCAAGAAGCAAGTTGGGGAGGAAAGGGTTTATTCAGTTTACATTGCTGTTTATCACTAAAGGAAGTCAGGACTGGAACTCAAGCAGGTCAGGAAGCAGGAGCTGATGCAGAGGCCATGGAGGGATGTTACTTACTGGCTTGCTTCCCCTGGCTTGCTCAGCTTGCTTTCTTATAGAATCCAAGACTACCAGCCCAGGGATGGCACCACCCACAATGGGCCCTCCCTCCTTGATCACTAACTGAGAAAATGCCTTCAAGCTGTATTTCATGGGAGCATTTCCTCAACTGAAGCTCCTTTCTCTGTGATAACTCCAGCTTGTGTCAAATTGACACACAAAACCAGCCAGTATACCATGAGATAGTCTCAAAATATAAAGGTAGAGAATGACTTAAGAATATTTCCAATATTTGACTTTCTGTGATTTAATTCTCTCTGCTTTCAAAAATTAAACCCATAGTAATTAAGTAATTGAGGCAGTATTCATGCAAGATCAATGGAAGATGAATCAAATGAGAAATATAACAGTATGTATTGTGGGACAAAAAGATTGTACAAGCCAGAGGACCAAGGAGTTTGCTGTGAGACTGTCTCCCAATAGTCTCAGAAGCTGCACCTATGCAGTTTTACCAACATGACTGCCCAAACATGAGCCAAACAAAGACAACAAGAATAGATATACCAAGTAGATAAAAGAGAGCCCCTGAGGCCTCAATCCTATTTAAAGAACTCTAGGTACCTTAGGAATGCTGAAGGGGGAGAAATAGTTTTCCCCGGGGAGGGGCACAAGATTGGTTATCCAACACAAAATGGCTAGCCATGAAGAATTCTGAATGTTGATTTCTGTGGAATTGTGAGGTCCTTGACCCAGGTCATTAAGCATACTCCTACTCCTTCTCAGTAGATTCTTCCAGCCAGAGCATCAGAGCCCCACCTCTGTTCTGCTCATGTGTTGCTGCTTTCCACTCATGGCTGTGGGGAAATAGCATGTTTACCTAGGGCCAGAGCACAACTGAACAGATGGCAAACTTCCTGCCTTCTGCCAACAAGAGTTAGAAGGAATAACTAAAATTCATTTTCTTGATCCAAACTCTAGCCAGGGATTTAACTGAGATGTTGCCAATGTAAGCTGGTAACCAATGATTGATTTCTCAGCTCCTAGAAAAGCCCTTTGTCTGCCTGGTGGTCCCTGCAGTTTCCTCAGAGTACAGGGAGATGCTCAATGAGGATTACTGCTGCATCTGTCCCTATGCATGCGCCCAGTATGTCTGCTTTGCTTTTCCTTCCTGCCTTCACTCATTCTTCTCTTCTGCATGTGTTTTAAGGGCTCTTTTCAGGGCATTTCTTTATGTTGTTTGTTTTCTATTTCATCTGTTCATCAAGAGACATATACAAATAGATATACACAGGAAACTTTGAAGGAGGTGACACATTGTAATTCCCAAAGGCCAGCTGACCCATGAATTAATGATGGTCTGGGATTTTAGGACTCATCTAGGAAATGATCACTATCATAGATGCTCAGGTCTCCTTTGCCTCAGAGATCTCGATTCTATAATTCTTGGAACAGACTGTAATCTGTTTTTAAGTTACTACCATTGTATGTGTATGATGTGGTGGCAGCCATATGCCACAGTTAGACAGGTATCCATCTACCTGTGAAGTCAGTTCTCTCCTTTAACCTTTGCATGATGTCTAGGATTGAATAGACATCATCTGGCTAGCCCAGCAATTGTCTATACCCATTGCACCGTCTGATCAACTCTACCATCTGCTTTTAAGACCTTGAGTAATTACATCCTATGTATATTTAAGAATTATTTTATTACAGTATTATGTTCAAATATATCTTTTGACATGGGATTTATTGTAACTCAAACTGTCCTGGAATTTACTACATAGGAGCAATGACCTCAAACTTCAGAACTTCAGAACTGATTCTACTTTTTGAGTCCTGATTATGCAATCATGTTCCATTTATGTGGTGTTGGAGAATGAACCCAGAGCTTACTGTACTGAGACTTGTCTTCAGTCCATGTAATTCATTCTTAAACCCAATACTCAGTCACACACTATTCAAACTCTAAAGTATCTCAGAACATTCTTGAAAACTGGCTATTGATTAATTATTTTTTCATGATTATTGGGTATTTTGATTAATTTCAGTTGCCTCTATGAGCTATAGATAGACGAAACTTATACAATTCTTCCTCCAGGTGACTATAATAAGCTGTGGGCACTAAGAAAGGAATTCTTGTGTGAATAATAAATTTACATCATGAGACATATTTTCTTTCTTTCAATGCAAGGTTCACTGAAAGCAGACAAGCCTGGGCCATAGAAATCTTTAACTCTGGTTGAAGCCAAAGTACATACATCTTCCATATCGGCACTTGATGATATAAACCCAAAATCTAGAAAACATCCTGTCACCCTTCTGCATCTAGGCCTATGCTAGGTTTCCATATCTGCATGCAAGACACTGCTTATCCCTTGTGCTAATCAGCCAACACTTTGGTTGTGGATAGAGACCTCATGAGAGCATTTTGGTGAATCTTAGAGACACTGTCCTTAAGGTGTGTGTTTTCAAGTAAGATTATTGGTGTTACTCTTCATAACTCTTCTGTGACATAAATAAACTCACAGTAGATGTTTCCAGAGCATGTACCCTACACTAAAGTGTTTCAAGGTAAATTACAGGGACCACAACAAATGAAAATATTAGAGAACATTTAATCGGAATGTGCCCATATTTGTACTTGGAATATTCAAAGTGAGAAAACTTAGAGTTGTGTCAGCAAAATCTTGCCCACACTTGCTCTTCTAAAGTTAGATAAATCTAGACATTTTTAGTGAATTTTTTCCTTACCTAGCTTTACTTTTACACACTTAGAAAATAAAAGAGATAAGACTAGATTATTTGTGGTTGCTTATGTAGATTTTAGCACTTGCAGTGATAATGGTTGCCAACTCAAAGAGATTTGGAAACACCTAGGAGATGGAATCCTCTGGGCATGCCTATGAAGGAGTGTCTATATTTAAGGTAGCTTTTCCACCTTAAATGTGGACAACATTATCCTACAGGCTGGGTATCAGGGTGAATACAAATCCCAACCTTCATCTCCCCATACTCTGTTTTCTGACTAGTAACAGTCAGCTGCATCATGTTCATGCCTTCCCTTCCATGAGGGACCATGACCTTGAACTGTGACAAGCCTATCTTTCAGTAAGTCACTTTGGCCAGATGTTTTATTGTAGCAATGAGAGCAAAACTTAACACAGAACTTTGTGGATTGGGTGTGACTTTCCCATTTCTCAGAAGCAGTTTTGTGTACACAGATGCACACATAGAGAAATCTGTTCATTAAAGCGAGACAGTGGTTCTCAAACTTCCTAATTCTGTGACCCTTTAATATGGTTCCTCATGTTGAGGTGAGCCCCTAGCATAAAATTATCTTGTTTCTGCTTTTTAACTGTAGTTTTCCTACTGTTATAAATTGCAATATAAATATCTGATCAAAGGATAACTGATATCTGACCCCAAAGGGGTTACAACCCATAGGATGAGAACCACTGTCATAAGGGATCCATTTCCCAATTACTTGAAAGAAACTCCAGAGTTCAGAGAATACCTTGACGGGATGCATAGGACAGAATCTAATGACTAGAACTGCATGCTTCAATTCAAAAACATGATTATCATTTTAAATTATTTTTTCACTTGATTGAAATAACTAATTGAAACCCAAGTAAAAATTATTTCTCTATAAACACAATCACCTGAATTAAGGGTAAGAATTTTCATGTATGAAATAGATTCCATTCCATGGATGTGTGTGAGTTTGGCATCCCTCCAACAGCAGAACCTAATGTTCTCTGGCCCCAACCTCATTCTGGATATCCAGTGATCCAATGGTAATCAATATACCATTGATTATAGAACTTGTCACACATGTGAGCCTGGTGGGTGTATGTGCTCTATGCAGGGCAGTGCTACCTAACAGATAATACAGAAAACACGTTTGAGGATCAGACTGATCATAGTGTTAAGTCTTAGCTCTGTAATCACCTAATTGTGATGTGTGTGTGTTTATGTTGTGTGTTTGTGTATGTGTGTATATGTGTATGTGTATGCAAATGTATGAGGTTGTGCTCATTTGTGTGAGCACATATAGAAGCTAGATTTTAATATTATGTGTCTTCCTCAGGAATGCCCCACTTTGCTTTTTAAGGCAGAATCTTTCATTGAACCTGGAACTCTCTATTTCAGCTGGATTTCGGGCCAACATAGCCCTGGACCTCTACCTGTGTGAGTGTCCCTAGCACTGGGAATACAAAGACCAATTGACTGAGGTCCTCATGCTTGCAGAGCAAACACTTTACCTACTAAGCCATCTTTATCCCCCTAATTTTGACCTTTGACCAGCTGATTAGTCACTCTGAGTTTTGGTTTTCTTTTCTAAACTATTGAATATTTGTGATAACTATGCTAATGAAAAGTATTTAAGTATAGTGAGTAGCCAGTAGAAATATGTGTTGGCTTAATTTCACATTCATCTATGGCTATGGGCTAAGAGATCCCTGCCAACCACTTTACTCATTGTTCTCTGTAACTGATTCATTTAAAGACAATTCACATACTACACAGCTCAGTTGTCTAAAGTGTAAAACTCAATGGTCAGAAGTATATTCACAGATGTGCACAGATGTTGACAACAATGTATTCTTCACTTCAGAAAAAACAATCCTGGTTGCTCAGCTATCCTTTTGTTCTGAAGTGTGTGAAGAGTGTATTGTTGCTTAATGGCATCCTGAGCTTTCAACTGAGCCTCTTCCTATGTAAATGTCAGCATTTCTGATAGCTGTGGCTATGGATTGCTTACAGATGCATTCTCCCATATCCACAGATATGTGAGTGGCTTGGAAATTACCCTTATCTTTTGGCTGTAGTTTTAAAGACAGCATAGGTGGCTTCCCACACAGTGGTGTAAAGTAGAATGACTGAAGAAATGTTTGGTTACTAGTTAGTTGCAGAGAAAAAGTCGGGGGCTGAGTTAGATTATTTAGAACCCACATGAAGTCAGATGCCAAACTATACAGCTATTATTCCAATCTTCTACAATGCAATGAGGCACAGAGACAGGAGAATTCCTGATAGTCCACATGCAGGGTTTTCTCTCTCCTTCTGGAGTACTGACTTATACTTTATTCTATGAAAGGGTTCTTAGACTGTAAATGTTCTTGTCCAACATTCCCATGACTGTCAACACAAGCTAAAAATAATGCCAGAGAATGTTTAAGTACAGATAAGAGAAGAAAAAACAGTTAAAATGAACTATCAGATGGGAAAACCAAATTCAAAATTGTATTTTACTGTGGGAATTTAAACTTATATTAGTATGATAGCAGTAATAGTAAAAGTATCCTGCATTGTGTTATATTCTGTATGTGCATGCATGCTTGCACTGGTATTGCATGCCTCTGCATACCTGTGTAGGACCAAGGACAACACTGAATGTCAGTTCTCACTTGGTATCCTGTTTGTGACAGGGTCCCTTTTCTTGCTCATTATTCCATATCCCAGTCTACCTGAGAAAGATCTAACAGAAATTCTCCTGTCTCTGTGCCTCATTGTGTTATAGCTGTGTAGTCTGACGTTTGACTTCATGTGCATTCTGAAGGGTCTAAATCAGATGCTCTCTCTTGCATGGCCAGTGTTTTACCCACTGAGCAATCCTCCCCAGCCCATGATGCTACATTCTTTGTAGATGGTATTTTTTTTAGTGCCCCAGCAACCATAGTTTAACAATTGTGATAATTTAAAAACAAGGAGCACAAAAACAAAACAAAACAAAAGAGTAAGTAAATTACTCATGTGTATTAGCAGGACCAGATTCTAAAGCTTTGATGAGTCTGAGTTCTGGCTCATGTTCTTACACTCCAGTCATTTTTTTCTTCTTTTCTGTACTCTGTAGTTTAAGTGTGTTCACATGTACATGCACACATATATGCTACACACACATATATACAGACATGCATATACCAATACTCATACATACACACACAAATACACACACATATGACTAAATCACAGCTTCCCAGCCTATCCTGAGAAGATGTAATTCCCAGCAGCTCCATTGTTAGGAAATAATGAAAACTGATGACTGTAAACATTATCTGAGCAGAAGACATCCTTTAATCCTATCTCCTGAAAGATTATTCTTACCTGTATTGTGCTTAATAAAGTATTCCCTTCTTATCTTAGTCAAGGTCAATTTATGAATGAGCTGTTTGTCAAGATGAGAGCTTTTCAGAACTCTTTATAACTGCCATGTATCATAGCCATGAGATGTTTTCCAAGCCAATGAATTTTGTTCAGTTTTCCCTTATACCTATAGCATTCCTGACTGCTGAGTTGGTCAGGACGTTTTACTTAAAAAGGACAGAACCTTAACTCAGAATCCCAACTTAAACTTGTGGAAATTCATGGCTCACATGGGTGAATAATCTCATAGAAACTTTAATGTAGGCAGATTGAGGGTTAATTAGCATGTTAGTGATCTTGCAGTGCATTCTTCTCTATTCTTTTTACTCACCCAAGATTTCTTCACAGGGCAAAAATCATGTCTCTCTTGCTATAATCTGGGATACAAAGTATCTTTATCAGTCAAAGCAGTCCACAAACTAGGGTTTATTTGGCCAAGTTAAGTTAATCCCAGATGGAGTGGACTAAATAAGAGGACTCTGTTTTCATTGGCTATGTGAATCCTGCTGAACCCCACATTCCATGACATGCATGAAGCTAGTGTGGGTGGATTCTGTAGACCATGGTGAGGGAAGGATGATTTTCCAAAGGTGGAAGAAGGAGTGATTGCCAATGACAGGGTGCTAGAGTCTGCAGGATCCAGTAGGGAACACTTTCCTTACCCTTATTAGGAAAATAAGTATGTTTTTAGGTGTGCACGTGGGGGTGCTTTGATGAAGGAGCCCATGAATTGATAACGGTTACCTAAATGATCTGTTTTGCTTTTCTATTGCTGTGATAGATATCATGACCAAAAAAGAACTCAGAGAGTAAAGGGCATACTTGGATTACACTACTAGGTCATGGTTCATCAATAAAAAAAAGTCAGGGTAGGAACTGAAGCAGAAACTACAAAGCAAGGGTGCTTAATGACCTGCTTCCTGGCTTCTGCTCAGCTGAGTTTCTTACATAGGGTTCACATGATGATATGGTATTGCCCATATTGAATTAAGCTCTTAAGATATTTTGCTACAGACATGACAATATGCCAATCTGATCTTCACACTCTTTCAATAGAGACTCCTATCACAGGTGATTCTGGGCTGTGGTAGGTTGTTGTAAAAACTAATTAGGACAATAATTTACTAGAGAAAAGCAAAGGAAAACCTCCATGGAAAGAAATTGGACATAACACCTTAGCACTGATGCTGAGGAGATGGGATACAGATATGGATCCTGCCGTGGCCATGTAACCTCGCTAGCTAGAGGAATGTGGCTTCCTTCTTCAAGTAGAAGCCACAATAAATAGAGGATTTACATCTGCCTATTTGTCAAGAGGACTTGAGGAGATGAGGAAAACTCCCACACGATTGTACTCACACCGAGGCCATAACTAGTTCACCACAGTAGGCAGAGCTAAAACTTTTACTTGATTGACATTGAACCATGCCTCCTCTAAGAGAGAAAGTACCAGTCTTTTAAGTATTCTTAAAATGTCAAAGTCTTCTTGCCAACCCAGTATTTTCTGAATGCTTCCTTCAGAAGGCTATGCCCAAAATATTGAATGTCTTCAAGACCAGTGAGAAAAAGCTGTAGAGACTCTCTCTAGCATATGTATGTAGGAGTGAAAAACTTTAAAGAAGAATGGAGACACATTGTAGATATGACTGCCTCCTTCAGCATTTAGAAGAAATTATTGGGTATGAACAAGTTGGGAAGTTGAGTTGACTTAAGGTATGCCTTTTTGTTAATCTCTGTTAATCGTTGGTGCTAAAGACAGTTGGAACTAGAGAAACCTATAATTTTTAAATTTAAAATGAACTATCTTGCTGTTCCTATGTGTCAGACGATCTCTGAGATTTACATTTTAGTTCATTTCATCCTTGTGAGAAGCCTGGAAGTCAGGTAGTATTACCATCCCGATTTTCCATGAAAGGAAACTGAGTTGAAACAAGTTAAATAATTTGTCAAACACCTCTGAAGTTTTAAGTGGTGGAGTCAGAAATAGAATGGGGAAGTTTGTGATTTCAAAAACTTTGCATTAGAAAAAAATCTATATTGGCAAATGGAAAATAAAGTTCAGTAAATCAACAAGTAGAACAGAGGGAAGAGTTGGAAAATGAGAACTAATAAAGAGTCATCTTGAATGATGCTTATCCCAAACATGAACATTTGGAGGTAATGGAACATATACATGATTCCAGTACTCTGGGAGTGGAAGAAGGCAGATGGCCACAAATTCAACAGTTCGGATGACAGGAGGACCTATACATAGATCAGAAAAGGAAATGTCACATGATGCAGAACCTTCATGATACCCAAACTGAAATCAGAGATTTCTAGGATAAAAAATCTTAAGGAACTATATACCTTATTGGCATGAGGCTTCAAAATAATAACAAAACAAACAAACAAAACCAAAAAAAATTTGGAGTCATTATGAGGGGAGAGAAAAGAGAGAGGAGAAATAGAAATAGAATTACAAGTAACATTTGTAACAGCACTTTTTAGTGGAGGGCAGATCAATTTCAACCTATATTTCTCTTCCCAGCTAAAGTATCACTGAATTGTGAATGCATGCCCACCTATTTGAAAGGAAACTTACCATAATGCTCCTTTTTGGCAGCTGTGCAGGATGCATTCCCCTGAGAAGTGGGAGGAAATGAGAGTGAGAACATCGGGTCTAGGGGAAAAAAAAAAAGAGAATTTTCCTGCTAGGCATGGTGCTGCATTGTTATAATTACAGCACTTAGAAGTTGAAATCAGTCTGACCTACATAGTCAGAATAAAGATATCCAAGGCTACGGGCGCAGTGATGGAGCACACCTTTAATCCCAGAACTTGGGAAGCAGAGGCAGGCGGATTTCTGAGTTCAAGGCCAGCCTGGTTTACAGAGTGACTTCAGGACAGCTAGGGCTATACAGAGAAAACCTGTCTAGAAAAAACAAACAAACAAACCAAAAGATATCCAAGGCTATACAGGAAGAACCCATCTCAAATAAACAGCAAAAAGAGTAGACATGTGGATGGGTGGGCACAAGAGAAAAATAAAGCAATCACTACCCATAAGAAATATATGTAGCTGGGAAGTGCTGGCACATGCCTTTAATCCCAGCCCTTGGGAGGCAAAGACAGGCAGATCTCTGTGAGTTCAAGGCCAGCCTGTTTTACAGAGTGAGTTCCAGAATCACCAGTTCTGTCTTGGAAAAACAAAACCAATCAACCAATGAAGCCAAACCAAAACAAAGCAAAAACAAAGCAAAAAAAAAAAAAAGAGTCAAAAATAATAAAAGAAAATTTCAGTTGGTACATTTCCAGCAGAGAACAACTATCCCACTTTGCATTCTTTTTTTTTTTTTTTTTTTTTTTTTGCTATGAGAAAAAGCAACCAAAAAGCAGCTTGGGTAGGAAAAAGTTTCTTTCAGCTTATAGCTTACAGTCCTTTGCTGAGGTATGGTCTTGTCAGGAATCAAGGCAGGAACCTGGAGACAGGAACTTTAGCAGAGGCCATGGAGGAATGCTGATTGTTGGCTTGCTCCCCATGGCTTATTCAGCTTGTTTTTTGTTTTGTTTTTTGTTTTATTTTTTTTTACAATATATACGGACACAATATATAAAGGCAGCATGACCTGCAAGGGTTGGGTCCTCCCATATCAATCCTCAATCAAGAAAATGGCCCACCAGCTTGTTGACAGGCCAGTCTAGTAAAGGCATTTTCTCAATTGAGGTTATTCTTCTCAGATAACCACAGGTTGTATCAAATTGACAAAAACCCTAATTGGCACATAGACCAGACTTATTCACATTAGTATAAATGTGAATTTCCATTTAATTAAGAGAAGCTATATCATTAGGAGAAATTCTGTTAAGACAGATGAGAAACCAGTGATAGAGGTGTTCCAAACCTCACTTTGCACAGCAGGAAGATCATAGATTTTTGTCTAATTTTGGTAAGTGCAGAAATAGCAGAATGAGTCTGCTATAAGGGAGTAAAAATTAAAATAAGGAGAGACTTTTTCTGATGATCAGGAGGTTGAGAGAGTACTACTTTCAAAAGATTTATTTGTATGTTTTCTGTACTTCTTTCTGTTTTAATATATTTCCCTGCATTATTTTGATTAAAAATGCAAATCAATGTAATGGGTATGCCATTGAGATCATGGGATGTCCTTCCATAATGCACAAGGGCAAAGTCTAAATATTGTTGAAATAGTTACTTAAAGTATTGTGGTAGTATTTCTAGAAACAATATAAAACTGAATAAAAAACAAATGTATTAAAAACTATGTCTACTACAAATCAAGCAAGAATGAGATATAGGATATCATGTTAGATGAGTCAGAAGAGGTGCCCAGCAACACTACATAGTTCCTCGTAAGATAGTTCAAAGAGAATTAATTCACTTATTAAAATATATGAATATTAAAACATTTCTAAATTGACATGGTCCACACTACCTAAGTTAAGTATTTTTAAAACTTTGTTTTTAGGTTTGTTCATTTGTATCTATCTCTCTATATGGATATGTATTCTGTGAGTGTAGTACCCAATGGTGGCCAGAAGAGGGGCATCAGATCTCCTTTTCTGAATTAGTAACAAGTGGCTGTGAGCCACCATGTATGTGCTAAGAACTGAACTCAAGTCCTTTATAAAAACAGCAAGCATTTCTAACCTCTAGATCATCCCTCCAGCCACACGCTACCTAATTTAAAATATGTGTACATAATAATTTATAGAATGGCTGTATTATATTGGGGTCACTGGCTTAAGCTTTGCACACCTCAGATCTCTTATCCATACAACAGTTACAGTGATGGTGCCTCAAAGATACTGCATAGACTAAATATGCTAGTAAGGGAAGTACAAAGGAGGCCTCATGCAGGGCATGGTAATGCCTGCACTCCCAGAACTATCTTGAATTTGAGAATAGCCTGGACTACATAAAGAAATCCTAAGTCAAGACAAAAGCTAAATGTTATCAGATACAAAGTAATCATGCATTAAATCTTATTAAAGTAAATGGTTTCCATAATCCTGAAAGTAGAGATGAGTATTTTAAAGCAGAAGAGTTTCAGTTCTAAGAGTGGCACAGGTAGGTGCATATGATGTTGGCTATTTGGATAGCTTTCTGTCCTTTCCTCCTTTGAGCTGCTCCATCGCATTGTGATGGCACCCACTTTGGCCTTTATGGACACAATTCACCTTTGATTTTTCTTACCCTTTCCTTTCAACTAGAAAAGAGAGCATAAAAGGAAAATAAAGCAAAGGACAGGCAGGCCACATCCATCAATTCTGAGAGCCTCCAGTCTACCAGGAACACAGAGCAAGTGGGAACCTCTTGACCTTCTCGGGGAGATGTCTGAGTGAGTAGCCTTGTCAGTCCTGTGATCCAACTCCTGCATCTTGGGGACAAAGCTGAAAAATTATGCAAGCCCCTTCTCTCAAGACTCCCTCTTCCATTCTAGGAATTCTTCACTGGTTAACATAGAAAGTGCATCTTCGTGGTTTGTTATCATCTAGTGTGTTTGGCAAGGGATGCTGTGACCGACTATACTGCCCTGGTAATTTAAGCAGGGAAGAAACAACAAGTGTAAATTCACTAGTCCAGTGACTGTGGTGGCAGTCTTGGAAGAGCTGGCCTGGAGTAGGGAAAGGCCAAATGCCTTGAACAGGAGTCTGGAATAAAATCAGAGTGAGGGACCTCAGGATCTCTTGGAAAGAAGAAGGAAGAGAGGAAGGGAAGAAGGGGGAAGGGAGGAAGAGAGGAAGGGAGGGAGGAGGGGGAAGGAAGGAAGGGAGGAAGGGAGGGAGAAGCGAGGAAGGAAGGAAGGGAAGAAGGGAAGAAGGGGGAAAGGAGGAAGAGAGGAAGGGAGGGAAGGAGGAAGAAAGGGAGGAAGGGGGAAGGGAGGAAAGGAGGGAGGGAGGGAGGGAGGGAGAAAGGGAGGAAGGGAGGGAGGAAGGGAGGAAGGAAGGGAATGAGAGAGGGGTGGATGGAAGGGAGGAAGGAGGAAGGAGAAAGGAAGGAAAGGAGGAATGGAGGAAAGGAGGAAGGGAGGGAGTTGTTTGTGATTGAAGGGGGGACTGGAAAAGAGCGAGCTTACAGGTTTTTCTGATGGGATGTTAACATGGCTACCCTCCGCTGACTGCATGCTGTGTCTGTCACAGGCATTTGCCAATAAAGTGTGCTATGTCCGATAATGTCATCCCTACAGGAGAGCCTGTTGAGTTTGGCTCAGAAATCCATAGTGATAGATGAGAAAATGAAACACTGCTATGCCTGTGAGCTGGGGTACAGACTCTGGTACAGAGAAGGACACGATGCTGTCCTTTTGATCTGGGAATTCTTTCACATGCTTGCCTGAAGTTCCACCCCAATCATGCTAAAATTAGCAACAACAATAATGTGTCTTGTGTGGCTTTTACTTGCTAGAGCTGGTACCAGAGACTTCCTCTCTAACAGACATGTGAATGTTTAATAACTGATAATAAATATTTTTAACTATACAGAAAGCATATAATTAGGTTAAAATACAATCTCAAAACAAATTACCTTTAATTCTACATTCTCATTTGCAAAATACTTAGCTACTCTCATAGAACATAGTCTTCAGTTTTGTTTCCCTTCAAATGTTTGAGATACTCCTGTCCTAACTTCTTCTCTCCTAAATGTCTCTCTTTGCTGTAGGTGCCCCATAAAATATGCCTGCACAGTTAAATATTTTTCATATATTTATGTGTGTATGAATACATAGGTATATGTAAAATTTTGAGTAATATTTACCCAGTCTTACTGTCTACATGAACGAGGCTACATTGATCTTTGAACACTCATCTGTCTATGTAGTTGCTGTAGCTGCTTTTATTGTTTCCATTTAAGCAACAAAAAGAGAGGTAGGCCCTCTCTGAAGACATCATAGCTCAATATTGGCAAATTGGGTTTGAGCCTAGATCATGCACCTCCAAAAGTTTGACCCTAGAGTCTGCTTGTTAAGCTTTCATTTCCAATGTCCTTTCATCTGGGTAACAGAAATCAGGCTCCTTCATCCGCAGGTAGAAGAAGAGCCTCTCTCAGGGGCACATGCCGTCATCCTTTTGGTCCATGGACATGCCTTCTTACATGACAAGGATGTGGAGCTGAATGCTTATGGACTGCTAACACATGGAATTGTATTAGAGTCATCCATATGAAGGAAGAAGGGTAGATCTTAGGAAAGCACTGACTTGAGTTTTGTGTGTTTATTTGGTTATCTAATCAAGCACTAATGGAAGAATGTTTTTTTAAGTATGGTTGATTCCGTAATCAGTTATCTTTAAGTAAAATATAGCTTTCCACGGTCTCTGGTGTCTCCACCTGCCATTTGAAAGCCCCTGAGAACAGAATTGATGTTACTCTGAGGATAAAGACAGTCCAGCTGTTACTGTACCCTCAGCTCCTGCCTGAGTCTATCCATCCCAATTCCCTGCCCTGAATACTCTGGGCTTCTAGGCCGCATTTGGGTGTAAATCAAGCTCCACACATCTAAATATTCTGTGTATACATGTGGGCATCTATAAGCACATCTGTACATGTATGTACATGGACACACACATATATGTATGTGTATATATATATATATGTACATATATACCTACATATTTCTACATACCCATACATATATATGCTTCTGTGTACAAAAATTCACAGCTCCTGATGTTCAAGACAGACGGCGCCCAGGAATGCAGTGACCCCTGGAAGTGAGACAATGCTTTCTTGAGGCCCTTTGGAAGAAAAGCGCTTCTTGATTCTAGTGTTGCAGTGCTTTTTTATACTCCTGGCTTCTCTAATCAGGAGATAATACACTTCTGTTGTTTTAAACTACTGATTTTGTTCCTGTCTCTTAAAGCAGTGATAGGAATCTAATATGCCCCAGGGTGTGTCAGGTGTGCCTCACCGACATCCATACTGCTCTTTCTGGAAGCATGTGTAGAGCCAGAAACTTGCAGGTACATGATGTGGCTTAGCACAGACTGAAGAGTAACTCCAGTTTGCACTGGGACACAGCTCAGGAGGCTTCCTGAGCCTGGGTTCACTTTCTCTGTAGATCTTTCATAGTGTTTTTCCACTTGTTTGCTAATTTTTAAGCTAACTAATCTCAAGGATATTTTTATGTCTAACCAATTAATAGCAAAATGAAGAGGGTTATGAAGTTGGCCTGACAGTTAAGAGCACATACTGCTCTAGCAGAGGGCCTAAGTTCAGTTCCAGGTACATTGTATACTGGGCAGCTCACAACTGCCTGTATCTCCAGTTCCACAGGATGCAATGCCTCTCCTGGCCTCTGTGGTACTGCATTCACATGCACACACAGAGACAGGTATAAAATTATGAATAGTACAAATTTTAAAAATAATAATAGGGAGAGAAATTAAGGAAAAGAAAACTGCTTAGTTTTCTAGTCAGTGTTCTCTTTGCTGGAGGATCAGCTTCCTGACAGAGCTCTCTGATGGGGGGGCACTCGTGATTAATTCCATAGCCGGCTGTGGTGGGAATATCTTCAAGACATGTCTGGCTCTTAATGCTGACAACTGAGCATCTCCACTTTGATCAATTACAGAGATGCTTTCATCCACAGTTTTCTGGTGATGGGAAGGGCATTTCCAATTCCCAGGCCAGCAAGGATTCTGGTAGCTGGGTCTCTAAGCACTCTCCCTGGTTGGTTCTTCGGGAGGTGGCCATTCTTTTTTACTTGTGAAAGACTCTGTATTACACTTTTTCATGGGAATTAAATTCAAACCACAGCCTTTTTCTGTTTATAGTTCATAGAGTTGAGACAACTGATTATATATAACAACTTTAGAAATTACAATTATTGAAGCAAAACGTGTACAATTTTAAATAGAAATTGTAAGTTATGTCTTACATAGATCTTATATTGGAATCTATGTCTTTTTATTACATAAACTGATTTATGGCTCTAAGTTGTTAACTTTATAATGCTATAAAATTTAGAGCATTCATTAGTTACCAACTGCTAGCCTATCTGAGACAGCTATTTTTCTCTTTTAAAAGCTTATATTTTTATTTATTCATTGAAAATGTATACGTTTATAGTATATTTTGATCTTGCCTACTCTAGTTACCTCCCTACAACTGCTCCCAGACCCACCAACTCCCACTCCACGTCCTTCTAAAAATAGCATTTAATTATTAATAAATATGTACTTAATAATAGTATTTATCATCATCATCATCATCATCATCTCACTGTGTCTAATCACTGCTAACCAGGTACAAATGGGTATAGGGCTATTCACATAGACTACCTACAAATGGCCATATTCCCAAAGGAAAGTGGCTCTCTCTTGACAGCCATCAAGTGCCAATAATTCCTCAGTTAGAAGAGGACCCACCTGGGCCTCTCCCTGATCCATTCTAGAATGTACTACTGTTTGGTCACGAGTAGACATTCACAGCTGCTGTGTGTTTATGATCTGTGTCTATCTCTTAAAGCAGTGAGAGGAATCTAATATGCCGTGGAGTGTGTCATGTAAGCCTTACTATCACCTAACCTAATAAATGGAAGCATGTGTTGAGCCTGAAACTTGGGGGAGTATGCTATATGGGTTGGCACAGACAGAAGAGTAACTCTAGTTTGCACTGGGACACAGCTCAGGAAGCATCCTGAGTCTAGGTTCACCTTCTCTGTAGATACTCTCATAGAATTCTCATTCAGCCCAGAATGACACCATGCACATTGTCTCTGGAATCCTGTTGAGATGGCCTGTCAATGGACAGGTTCGGATTTTTATGTCAGTTTTCCTGTTAGATACTGTTCGGTTTGATGATGGTCTTTACTTTTTTGTTTTAAAGTATGAGTTAGAAATGTGTAGTTATATCACTCTGGTGGTTTCTCAGAAAATTGGAAATAGTTCTACATGAAGATGCAACTATACCACCCCTGGGCATATACCCAAAAGATGCTCGACCATCCCACAAGGACACAGGCTCCACTGTGTTCATAGCAGCTTTAATTGTAATAGCTAGTAATGGAAACAACCTGAATGCCCCTCAGCCAAGGAATGGATACAGAAAATGTGGTTCATTTACTCAATGGCATATTACTCAGGCATTAAAAACAAGGACATCACAAAATTTGCAGGCACATGGATGGACCTAGAAAATATCATCCCAGGTGAGGTAACCCAGACACAAAAGCTCGTGCATGGCATGTACTCAGTTAGGAGTGAATAATAACATAAAGTTCAGGATGCTCAGGCTGCGTTCCACAGACCCAAAGAAGCTAAACAAGAAGGAATGGCCAAGTGAGGACACTTGAATCTCACTTAGAAGGGGGAATAAAATAGTCATAGGAAGAAGATGGAGGGAGAAAACTGGGTGGAGAGGGATGGAAATGGGAATGAGGGGGATTTAGGATCAAGTGCAAGGGGAAACAGGAGAGAGAGCCAGTAGACCAGAGTGAATGGGAATCAGCGGCTGGCAAGAGCTCAGTTGACCTCTATGACTTGTCAGAGACATGAGATGATAGAGGCTCCCAGGAATCTTTCGGAATGACTTTAACTGAGACTTCTAGCAATGGGGGTATGGCACTTGAAGTGGAATCCTCTTATAGCCAGGTGGGACCCCAAGTGTGAGGACACCAACCCACTACACAACTTTCAATGTGTCTGTCTACAAGAAATTCTGGGACCAAGATTGAACAGAGACTAAAGGAATGACCAAGAAATAACTGGCCCAACTAGAGACCCATCCCATGGGCAAGTACCAGTCCCTGACACTATTGTACACTGTTATGCTTGCAGACAGTAGCCTAGCATATCTGTCCTCTAGTATCTGACCAAAACAGATGAAGATACCTACAGCCAGACATTGGACAAATCTCGGGGAGTCTTATGGAAGAGTTGAAAGGATTGGGGACTCCAGAGACAATAGGAACTTCAGGGGTCTCTTAGAGACTGAACTACAAATTAAAGAAAATACATGGGCTGGACCTAGGAACCCACACATATTTAGCAGATGTTCAGCTCTGTCTTCATGTGGGCCTTCCAACAACTGAAGCAAAGGCTAGTCCTAAAGGTGTGGCCTGTTTGTGTATCCTGTTCATCTAACTGGGTTGCATGTCTGGCCTCAGTGGGAGAGGATATGTCTAGATCTACAGGGACTTGATGTGCCAGAGATGGAGGATATGAGGGAGAAGGGCTCTACCCTTTCAGAAGGGTGATATGGGAAGGAACTGTGTGAGGGTGGGACCAGAAGGAGGAGACATCTATCAAGATGTAAAGTGAATTAATTAATTAATTGATGGAAAAAATGAAAAGAAATGATATGCACAAAAATAAATGTGTGGTTGTATATATTTGTGGGCTATGATGCTGTGATTTATGAACACCATGTAAACTAATTAAATGGGAGTAATTATCACACCCATTACCTCAACACTTGATTTTTATGTTGAGAACATTTGAAATTTACTACTTGCTATATTGACAATGTATGGTACAATATTTACTCTGCTTGGCAGTATATCTTTAAAAATGACAACATTGTTCCTTACTAATGAGGCTTTCTATCTCTTGACCATACTCCTCCCATTGTTCCAAACATAAAGCTCTGTACCCACTAGCATGGCTAATACGGTTACCCATTTGGCAGGGTCTAGAATCACCCTAGAAACAAGCTACTATGTATGTCTAAAGATGAGATTAAATGCAATGGGAAGACCATCCTGGATGTGAGTGGTATCATCCCAAGGGTTGGGGTCCCCAACTGAAAAGATATAAGAAAATGAATTGGTCAGTAGCACATGTTTCTTACTTTTGACTAAACTTAATATGACTAGCTAGCTGCCTCATACTCTTTCCCCAATGACTTTCCTACTATGATTGACTGTTCTCTCAAACTGTGGACCAAAATAAGCCCCTATCTTTCAGGTGGTCTTTTCTAGGTGTTGTCATAGTGACAAGAACAGTAACTAACATACCTCCAAACTACTTACTGTTGCAGGATTTGATTTTTAGATTTCTCATTCGATAGACATATGATGTGTGTCCTTTTGTGACAGGCTAGTTTCACTTACTAGAAAGTCATTCTGTTCAATCCATATTGTAGCAAAAGACAGAAAGGCTGTGTTATATCCCATTGAATATATATGTCACAATGCCTCCATTCACCTGATGGTGGGCCCTGAAGTTGATTCCACACTATGGTTATTGTGAATATTGTGGTAAACTTGAGTGGACAAGCATCTCTCTGATGCACTACTTTCATATCTACTGAAGGAATACCCCCAAATTAGGCTCACTCTGTTGTGTTTTGTGTTTGAGAACAGGCCTTATCTGTACTACAGTGGATGGACTATTGGACTATTTCATCTTCTACTGCCAACCTTGTCCAGGAGTTTGTTCTCTCTGTGGCTTCTATCTATCCCCTATCTTCTATGTATCCCCCAGTGTCTTCCTTGAGCAGGGGTGCAGAAATGTGGGTGTTCCTCTTCTATCTCAGGCTCTATTTTGCATCATTGTTACTATAAATCTTTTCTTTTTATGCTGGCCATTTCTACTTCTCTCAAGAAATGTGAACATTCTCTGATCCTCATCATTGTTAAATTGATCCATTTGTTGGCCTAGTTGGATTGCTTATATGTTTGTGTATCAATTCCCTATCAGATGTGTGTGGCTTTCAGATGTTTTCCTCTCAGTCTCTAGAAAAGCACTACATCTCTTTATTGTTTCCTTTGCATTTTTTGTAACTTGACCTATACTGTGTATGTCTGTGTGTGTCTGTGTGTGTGTCTGTGTGTGTGTCTGTGTGTGTGTGTGCACGCGGCACTCATTAATGTTACAGTCTTAGTTATGGAGTCAAATCTGAAACTGCAATGTTCAAGGATAAAATTTGGCTAATTGTCTGTCTCTCAATAAAGTTTTACCCAAATACATCTATGTCCTCAGTTCACATGTAGCACTGCTCTCCCGGCACTGGGGAGGAGTCGGGATACAGAATGAAAGTCGCTCAAGTTTCGCATGCTTATTTGCCATCACAAGATACCCTTGACAACTCCCACTGGAGTGTGTCTAGAAGAGTCACAGTTTCATCTCTTGTGTTTATTATACCTTTAGTCCATCTTTAGTCTATAGTTGAAATGATATCAAACAAGGATCTCTCTCTCTTTCTCTTCTTTCCCCATTTAAACATCCACTTTACCCATTGCTTATTAAAAAGACTATTTTCTTCCTAATATACAAAAGCTTCATATATGTAAAAAAGCATGTCACATACACTAAAGTACAATGTATGTGCCCATTGACCTTCAGCGATTATTAATCTGTGACTATCTCACTTTTTGTTAGTTCAATTTATTGGCCTTTATTCCTTTACTTTTTTTTTCTTCAAAGCAGTTTATTAGTGAAAAACTAGAAGTCTAAAAATTAAATAGTAGTTTAACAAAATGTGGCATGTATGAAATATTATGCAGCTGTTAAAAGACATGTTGAAATGCACATGACACAACAAGATGGTCATAGTACTGTCGCATGAAAAGTTAAAAACAGCATGTACAATTTGATCCCATTAAAATAAATCTGTAGGTGTATAGAGAATCTGAAGGCCATACCTCAGTCATAGCACTTCTCAGATGATAGAATTGTAGGCCATGTTTTAATTTTTACCTCTACAAATTTCCTTTGAGTGAGCTTATTAATAAAAAGCATTGACAATTTTTAAAGGTCTATTCTGACATAGGAGTAAGAGTATAGCTTAGCGAGTGAGGTACAGAAGTATACGTACATTAATCTAGTACTGATTCCCTGGTTTCTCAGGGTGTTTTGAATCTAAACCCCAGCTAAAAGGCATTGTATGGAAGTATAGTGGTTAGAGCTCATCTTTATTTTTTGGGGGGGGGGGTGGAGAAACACATCTATTAGAATTAATATTCTGCTTTTTAAATTTTCTATATTCTTTGTTTGCATTCCAAATGATTTTCCCTTTCTGAGTTCCCCCTCCCTCTAAGTCCCAGAAGTCCTCTTCCCTCTGCCAGTTCCCCAATCAACCCCTTCCCAATCCTCTGTCCTGGCAATGCCCTACACTGCTGCATCAAGCCTTTCCAGGACCCGGGCCCTCTCCTTTTTTCTTCTTGGGAATGATTTGATATGTGGGTTGTGTTTTGGGTATTCTGAGCTTCTGGGCTAATATCTACTTATCAGGGACTGCATTCCATGTGTGTTCTTTTGTGAATGAGTTACCTCACTTTGTATGATATTTTCCGGTTCCAACCATTTGCCTTTGAATTTCATGAATTCATTGTTTTTAATGGCTGAGTAGTGTTCCATTGTGTAAATATACCACATTTTCTGTATCCATTCCTCCATTGAGGGACATCTGGGTTCTTTCCAGCTTCTGGCTATTATAAATAAGGCTGCTATGAACATAGTGGAGCATGTGTCTTTATTGCATGCTGGGGAATCCTCTGGGTATATGCCTAAGTGTGGTATAGTAGGGTCCTTCAGAAGTGTCATGCCAAGTTTTCTGAGGAACCAAAGGCTGATTTCCAGAGTGGTTGTACCAGTTTGCAATCCCACCAGCAGTGGAGGAGTGCTCCTCTTTCTCCACATCCTTGCCAACACCTGTTGTCTCCTGAGTTTTTAATCTTAGTCATTCTGACTGGTGCGAGGTGAAATCTCAAGGTTTTGATTTGCATTTCCCTAATGACTAATGATGTTGAACATTTCTAAGTGAGGTAACCCAGTCTCAAAAGATCAATCACGGTATGCACTCACTGAAAAGTAGATATTAGCCTAGAAACTTTGAATACCCAAGACATAATCCACATATTAAATGATGTCCAAGAAGAACGGAGGAGTGTCCCCTGGTTCTGGAAAGACTCAGTGCAGCAGTATAGGGGAATACCAGAACAGGGAAGTGGGAAGGGGTAGATGGGGGAACAGGGGAGGGGAGGAAGAGGGCATATGGGACTTTCGGGGAGTGGGGAGCCAGAAAAGGGGAAATCATTTGAAATGTAAATAAAGAATATATCGAATAAAAAAAGGTGCTTCTCAGCCATCTGAAATTCTTCAGGTGAAAATTCATTTAGCTCTGTACCCATTTTTTAATATGGTTACTTGGTTTTTCTGGGGTCTAACTTCTTGAGTTCTTTATATACATTGGATATTAGACCTCTGTCAGATGTAGGGTTGGTGAAGATCTTTTCCCAATTTGTTGGCTGCCATTTTGTCCTTTTGACAGTGTCCTTTGCTGTCAAATTACAGAAACTTTGTAATTTTATGAGGTCCCATTTGTCAATTCTTGATCTTAGAGCAAAAGCTATTGGTGTTCTGTTCAGAAACTTTCTCCCTGTACCGATGTCCTCAAGGGTCTTCCCCAGTTTCTTTTCTATTAGCTTCAGAGTGTCTGGCTTTATGTGGAGGTCCTTGATCCATTTGGATTTGAGCTTAGTACAAGGAGACAAGGATGGATCAATTCGTATTCTTCTGCATGCTGACCTCCAGTTGAACCAGCACCATTTGTTGAAAAGGCTATCTTTTTTCCATTGGATGTTTTCAACCTCTTTGTCGATGATCAAGTGGTCATAGGTGTGTGGGTTCATTTCTGGATCTTCAATCCTGTTCCATTGATCCTCCTGCCTGTCACTGTACCAATACCATGCTGTTTTTAACACTATTGCTCTGTAGTATTGCTTGAGGTCAGGGATACTGATTCCCCCAGATTTTCTTTTGTTGCTGAGAATAGTTTTAGCTATCCTGGGTTTTTTGTTGTTCCAGATGAATTTGATAATTGCTCTTTCTAACGCTGTGAAGAACTGAGTTGGGTTTTTGATAGGGGTTGCATTGAATCTGTATATTGCTTTTGGCAAGATGGCCATTTTAACTATATTAATCCTGCCAATCCATGAGCATGGAAGATTTTTCCATTTTCTGAGGTCTTCTTCAATTTCCTTCTTCAGAGACCTGAAGTTCTTGTCATATAGATCTTTCACTTGTTTGGTTAGAGTAACACCAAGATACTTTATCTTGTTAGTGGCTATTGTGAAAGGTGTCATTTCCCTAATTTCTTTCTCAGCCTGCTTAACCTTTCAGTATAGGAAGGCTACTGATTTGCTTCAACTGACTTTATAACCAGCCACTTTGCTGAAGTTGTATATCAGCTATAGGAGTTCTCTGGTGGAGGTTTTTGGGTCGCTTAAGTGTACTATCATATCATCTGCAAATAGTGATAATTTGACTTCTTCCTTTCCAATTTGTATCCCCTTGATCTCCTTATGTTGTCTAATTGCTCTAGCTAAAACCTCAAGTACTATATTGAAAAGATATGGAGAGAGGCGGCAGCCTTGTTTAGTTCCTGATTTTAGTGGGATTGCTTCAAGTTTCTCTCCATTTTACTATGTTTAGGTTTGGGCCGTGAATTCCTGTTCTTCCCAGACCTTTACCATGAAAGGATGCTGAATTTTGTCAAATGCTTTTTCAGCATCTAATGAAATGACCGTATGATCTTTTTCTTTGAGTTTGTTTATGTAGTAGATTGCAATGTTGGATTTTCATATATTGAACCATCCCTGTATCCCTGGGATGAAGCCTACTTGATCATGGTGAATGATTGTTTTGATGTGTTCTTGGATTTGGTTGACAAGAATTTTATTGAGTATTTTTGCATCAATGTTCATAAGGGAAATTGGTCTGAAGTTCTCTTTCTTTGTTGGATCTTTGTGTGGTTTTGGTATCAGCGTAATTGTGGCTTTGTAGAACAAGTTGGGTGGTGTTTCTTCTGTTTCCATTTTGTGGAATAGTTTGAAGAATATTGGTGTTAGGTCTTCTATGAAGGTCTGATAGAATTCTGCACTGAAACCATCTGGTCCTGTGCTTTTTTTGGTTGGAAGACTTTCTATGACCCCTTCTATTTCTTTAGGGCTTATGGGACTGTTTAGATGATCTATTTGATCCTGATTTAATTTTGGTATTTGGTATCTGTCTAGGAAATTCTCCATTTCCTCCAGATTCTCCAGTTGTGTTGAGTATAGGCCTTTGTAGTAGGATCTGATGATTTTTGAATTTCCTCAGTTTCTGTTGTTGTATTTCCCTTTTCATTTCTAATTTTGTTAATATGGATATTGTCTCTGTGCTGTTTGCTTAGTTTGGCTAAGGGTTTATCTATCTTGTTGATTTTCTCAAAGAACCAGCTCCTGGATTTGTTGATTCTTTGTATGGCTCTCTTTGTTTCTACTTGATTGATTTCAGCCCTGAGTTTGATGACTTCCTGTGTTCTACTCCTCCTGGGTGAATTAGCTTCTTTTTGTTCCAGGTCTTTCAGGTGTGCCATTAAGCTGCTAGTGTATGCTCTCTCCTGTTTCTTTTTGGAGGCAGTCAAGGCTATGAGTTTTCCTCTTAGCACTGCTTTCATTGTGTCCCACAGATATGGGTATGTTGTGCCTTCATTTTCATTAAATTCTAAATAGTCTTTGATTTCTTTCTTATTTCTTCTTTGGCCAAGGTATCATTGAGTAGAGTATTGTTCAGCCTCCATGTGTATGTGGGCTTTCTGTTGTTTTTGTTGCTATTGAAGACCACTATTTCTCCATATTGTTCTGATAGGAGGTGTAGGATTAGTTCCATGTTCTTATATTTGTTGAGGTCTGTCTTGTGACCAATTATATGGTCGATTTTGAAGAAGGTACCATGAGGTGCTGAGAAAAAGGTATATTCTTTTGCTTTAGGATAAAATGTTTTATATATATCTGTTGAACCCAATTGGTCCAAAGATTCAATTAGTTTTACTGTGTCCCTATTTAGTTTGTTTTCCTGATCGGTCCATTGAGGAGAGTGGAGTGTTGAAGTCACCCATAATTATTGTGTTAGGTGCAATGTGTGCTTTGAGCTTTAGTAAAGTTTCTTTTACAAATGAGGGTGTCCTTGCATTTGGAGCATAGATGTTCAGAATTGATAGTTCTTGGTGGATTTTTTTCTTTGACCAGCAAGAAGTGTCCTTCCATGTCTCTTTTGATGACTTTAGGTTGAAAGGCAATTTTATTTGATATTAGAATGGCTACTCTGGCTTGTTTCCTAAGACCATTTGCTTGTAAAATTGCCTTCCAGCCTTTTACTTTAAGGTATTATTTGTCTTTGACACTGAGGTATATTTCCTGTATGCAGCAAAATGTAGGGCCCCGTTTACATATCCAGTTTGTTAGTCTATGTCTTTTTATTGGGGAATTGAGTCTATTGATGTTAAGAGATATTAAGGAATAGTGATTATTATTTCCTGTCATTTTTGATGTTATTTTTATATTTGAGTGGTTATCTTCTTTTGGGTTTGATGAAAGAAGGTTACTATCTTGCTTTTTCCAGGGTGTAGTTTCCTTCCTTGTGTTGGTGTTTTCCACCTATTGTAGGACCGGGTTTGTGGAAAGATATTATGTAATTTGATTTTGTCATGGAATATCTTGGTTTCTCCATCTATGGTGATTCAGAGTTTTGCTGGGTATAATAGCCTTGGCTGACATTTGTGTTCTCTTAGAGTCTGTATGAGATCCGCCCAGGATCTTCTAGTTTTCATGGTCTCTGGTGAGAAGTCTTGTGTAATTCTGATAGGTCTTCCTTTATATGTTACTTGGCCTTTTTCTCTTACTGCCCTTAATATTCTTTCTTTGATTAGTACATTTGGGGTTTTGATTATTATGTGACGGGAGGTATTTCTGTTCTGGTCCAGTCTGTTTGGAGTTCTGTAGGCTTCTTGTATATTCATGGGCATCTCTCTCTTTAGGTTAGGGAAGTTTTCTTCCATAATTTTGTTGAAGATATTTGCTGGCCCTTTAAGTTGTAAATCTTCACTTTCATTTATACCTATAATCCTTAGGTTTGGTCTTCTCATTTTGTCCTGGATTTCCTGGATGTTTTGGGTTAGGATTTTGCATTTTCTTTGACTGTTGAGTCAATGGTTTCTATGGTATTCGTTCATCTGAGATTCTTTCTTCTATCTCTTGTATTCTGTTGTTGATATTTGCATCTATGGCCCCTGATTTCTTCCTAAGGTTTTCTGTCTCCAATGTTGTCTCTCTCTGTGATTTCTTAGTTGTTTCTACTTCTGTTTTTAGATCCTGGATGGTTTTGCTCAGTTCCTTCACTTGGTGTGTGTGTGTGTGTGTATGTGTGTGTGTGTGTTTTCCTATAATTCTTTAAGATATTTTTGTGTTTCCTCTTTCATGACTTCTTCCTGTTTACCCAAGTTCTGCTGTATTTCTTTAAGTGATTTTTGCA
Source organism: Apodemus sylvaticus (assembly GCF_947179515.1). Taxonomy (NCBI): domain Eukaryota; kingdom Metazoa; phylum Chordata; class Mammalia; order Rodentia; family Muridae; genus Apodemus; species Apodemus sylvaticus. Next base: position 68,443,104 of record NC_067481.1, read on the forward strand.
TTTCTTCTTTATTGGCTTCTATCTTTTGATCCATATTGTCCTGAATTTCTTTAAATGATTTTTGTGTTTCTCTTGTAAGGGTTTAACTCTGTACCCCATTTTTTAATAGGGTTGTTTGGTTTTCTGGAGTCTAACTTCTTGAGTTCTTTATATATATTGGATATTAGCCCTCTATCTGATGTAGGATTGGTGAAGATCTTTTCCCAATTTGTTGGTTGCCGATCTGTCCAACCACTCTGGAAAGCAATCTGGTGGTTCCTCTGAAAACTGGGCACCTCTCTTAACATCAATGGACTTAATGCCCCAATAAAAAGACACAGACTAACTGACTGGATACGTAAACAGGACCCTACATTTTGCTGCTTACAGGAAACACACCTCAGGGTCAAAGACAAACACTACCTTTAAGTAAAAGGCTGGAAGACAATTTTACAAGCAAATGGTCTCAGGAAACAAGCTGGAGTAGCCATTTTAATATCAGATAAAATTGACTTTCAACCCGAAGTCATCAAAAGGGACCCTGAGGGACACTTCTTGCTGGTCAAAGGAAAAATACAAAAAGAAGAACTGTCAATCCTGAACATCTATGCCCCAAATGCAAGGGCACCCTCTTTCGTAAAAGAAACTTTATTAAAACTAAAAGCACACATTGCACCTAACACAATAATTGTGGGTGACTTCAACACTGCACTTTCCTCAATGGACCGATCAGGAAAACAGAAACTAAACAGGGACACAATGAAACTAATTGAAGCTTTGGACCAATTAGATTTAACAGATATATATAGAACATTCTATCCTAAAACAAAAGAATATACCTTTTTCTCAGCACCTCATGGTACCTTCTCCAAAATCGACCATATAATTGGTCACAAGACAGACCTCAACAAATATAAGAAGATAGAACTAATCCCATGCCTCCTATCTGATCACTATGGAGTAAAAGTGATCTTCAATAGCAACAGAAACAACAGAAAACCCACATACACGTGGAAACTGAACAATACTCTACTCAATGATACCTTGGTCAAGGAAGAAATAAAGAAAGAAATTAAAGACTTTTTAGAACATAATGAAAATGAAAACACAACATACCCAAATCTATGGGACACAATGAAAGCAGTGCTAAGAGGAAAACTCATAGCCCTGAGTGCCTCCAAAAAGAAAATGGAGAGAGCGTACGTACATTACCAGCTTAATGACACACCTGAAAGCCCTAGAACAAAAAGAAGCTATTTCACCCAGGAGGAGTAGAAGGCAGGAAATCATCAAACTCAGGGCCGAAATCAATCAAGTAGAAGCAAAGAGAACCATACAAAAAATCAACAAAACCAGGAGCTGGTTCTTTGAGAAAATCAACAAGATAGATAAACCCTTAGCCAGACTGACCAAAGGGCACAGAGAAAGTATCCAAATTGTAAGGGTTTCTATCTTTTGATCTATTTTCTCCTGTATTTCTTTAAGAGATTTATTTATGTCCTTCTTGTGTTCCTCTAACAGCATCATGAGCAGTGATTTTAAATCCAAATCTTGTTTTTCTGGTGTGTTGGGGTATCCAGGACTTGCTATTGTTGGAGAATTGGGTTCAGTTGCTGCCATATTGCCTTGATTTCTGTTAGTAATGTTCCTATGTTTGCCTTTTGCCATCTGGTTATCTCTGGCATTAGTTGTTCTTGTTGTCACTGGCTGGTGCTTGAACCTCCTGTGAGCCTCTAAGGCTATTTCCACACTGCTGGATGACTCAGTTTCCCCTGGCACAGATTGCTGATGTGCTTGCCCTCCTCGTGGGTGCCCTTGGAGCCCCAGTGTGTCTTGTCCCAAGCAATGTTATACTCTGTGTGTTGTCTCTGTGAACCTGGTGATGCCGATCTGCTCCATCAGGGAGCGATGTTGGTGGATGCTGCAGGGACCTTTTCTGAGTGCTTATCACTTTGCAGAGCAAACGACCCCTGACAGGGTTGGCACACAGATGGCCTGTATTGCTGCCCAGGCCCTGGGTACAGGCAAAAGCCTGACAGGTTGAGACCCAAGCGATATTAGTCTC